>NC_059466.1:3442500-3775867 GCF_905237065.1 Salmo salar | reverse complement strand
TGGAGTAAAAGGCAAAACGTTTTCATAAGTCGCCTCTTTCTCCACCTCCACCTGTGTTTCCACCCCTTAACAGTCCCCCCACTCCTTCACCCCTCTCCTTCTGGTTCCCGCCTCGATGCCTTCTCTGTCTCCTTCCTCTCGATGCCTTCTCAGTCTCCATCTTCTCAATGTCTTCTCTGTCTTCTTCTCTGATGCCTTCTCCATCTTCCTCTCTGATGCCTTCTCTGTTCTCTCTCCTCTTGATGTCTTCTTTGTCTCCTTTCCCTCCGATGCCTTCTCTGTCTCCTCCCTCTCCGATGCCTTCTCAGCTCTCCATCTTCTCCAATGTCTTCTGTCTTCTTCTCTGATGCCTTCTCCATCTTCCTCTCTGATGCCTTCTCTGTCTCTCTCCTCTTCGTTCTTCTTTTGTCTCTCCCTTCCCCTCCGATGCCTTCTCTGTCTCCTCTCCTCCACCACTGTCTCTCTTTGTCCCTCCACACTACTGACTCCTTTCTCCTCCTCTCCTTTGGCCTCCTTCTCTTCTGGTACCACTATGCCATTTCTTCTTTGTCTTTTCCTTCTCCTGTTTTTTTTCCTCCTCTCCTCGGCTGTGTGTCCGCTCCCTCGCCTGCCTGTTCTTGGGGGTCTCCTCTTCTTTCCCCCATCCCCGGCTCTCGCTCCCCCAGCTGCAGACAGCGTATGACCTCTGCCGCGCCGGGCATTCACGCCACAGGTGCGTTAGCATGCCACACCCGTGACATGCCTTCGGCGCGTCACAGTCCCTCGCCTCGTGCTCCGCAGAATCCACAGTACCTACACTTCTTTTTGCTGCACGAGGGCGAGGATATCACCATAGGCTACAAGCCTGAGTAAACGGAGGCTGACGGGCATATGCAGTCCCCGGTCAGCCCCCAGGGAGAACTCATTAGCCGGGGAGGATGGATAGTCACCCTTTGGGTCTTCCCTGAGAAGAGCTTGATATGCTCTCCTCCCAGTCCAAAACCCGAGTGAATCCTTGAGGAGCCTTCCTGAGGAGATGTTATCCATATACCTCCCCAGGAAGGTCCTCACCTCTTCTTCTTTCACGTATGGGTTATACATCGTAACCGTCACCACTCTAAAATTTGCCTTCGCCAGGTTCGTCACTGCATAGAAGCACATAGGCTTCACTTCCTCCAATTCCCTTGCCTTCTGCATCGTGTCCTCATGTTGTTTTTCTGTGTACAATGTCACATCAAAACCTCCCTCTATTGGATTCCCCTGGAGGCAGAAGACATCCTCTACTCCAATCTTGAGCGCACCCATCAAGATAGTTCTCCCGAATGTCTCCCTCCCAAATTGCTCCACCGCTTTGTCCTTCCACACGAATCTCAACGTGTTGGCCAATCCGATCCCCGGAACCGACCTGCTCCGCTCATTTCCCTCCATTCCTTACAGAAAATAAGGCTTTCTTCAAAAAGTGACTCAAAAACAAAAACTTTCCTCCCTCCGGGCTTCTCGACCTTTTGGCTCAGCGGGCTTTGGGGCACCTCGGTACCAAGCTTGATCTGAGCCAAAAGGCCGAGCGATAACCCACAAATTGACCCCTGCACCCGCCCGGTGCCCGGGGGCCTCGGCAGACCTCATCGGTTTGGCAAAAGTTGGCTCCTCCTCACCTAACGCTTCCCTGGTGACAGGCGGGTGTGTTTTTTTTAAAAAGTCGCTAATGCGTCGTTAGGTCACTAGCTCTTTAATCCTAGTGCGACTATTTGTTCAATGCCCGGCAAATACACCAGTCATCGTCGGGCTTGAACTCAATCCGAGCGACTACTTTGAGGTGGAAAAAATACGCCGGTCGGTCAGCCGGCTTCAAGTCAAACGCCTGAGCAAAAGTCTCAAGGCGTCATCTCTGTCAATTTCTCTTGAAACAAGATACCGGGCTCTGCCAGAAAGCAAAGCCCTTCCAAAAATACGTTGAACTCGTAAGTGTTCCTCTCCACGGAAGTCTTTAGTAAAAGGCGAAAGGCTTGTGCGTAATGAAGAGAAACCAGAGTCGTATGGAAGTCAGAGGTCGGGGCCCGAGACACACACGGTGCACTCTAGGCCGGGTCCCGCGGGTGGTCCCCGAACCCACTCTTCCAAGTTTTCGAGGGCTGTGGGTAAAAAGTCACAGACAGACAGACAGACAGACAGACAGACAGACAGACAGATAGACAGATAGACAGATAGACAGATAGACAATCCTGGTGAAGTGATTGTATTTTTGGGGGGGCTCAAAAACACACACACACACACAATCCTGGTGAAGTGATTGTATTTTTTGGGGGCTCAAAAAACACACACACACACACACACACACACACAATCCTGGTGAAGTGATTGTATTTTTTGGGGGGCTCAAAAACACACACACACACACACACACACACACACACACACACACACACACACACACACACACACACACAATCCTGGTGAAGTGATTGTATTTTTGGGGGCTCAAAAAACACACACACACACACACACACACACACACACACACACACACACACACACACACACTCTCCTGGCCAATGTTTTTTTTTTTTTTTTTTTAAGTAAAATGGCGGGAAAACGGGGACCCCCATGAAGGGGCTTCGCACTTGTTTCAGTTTGGATGATTCTTCTTTTTCCATTCCTTCTCTTCTTCTGCTAGCTGTTTTACATAGCTTGGTGTATTTCTTTTCCTTGACAATGGGAGAAAAGTGTTGCACCGTTCCCGGAGGTACTGCAATACCGGGTCGATGCGTGGAGCGGACGGAGCAAGCCCCATTTCCGACTCCCTGTTCGAAAAATCCATTTAATATGTAGTCCCCCGATGGGGACGATTGTCGGATATTAAACTGATAAGAACAGATTTTTTTTTATAAAATATATTTATTACGTTCAATGCCTTTCAATACAAAACCATATATCAATCAAAAAATCATAACTAGGCATTTTACTTATAACACAATCCGGAAAACCCAAAACAATAAATCAGGGAAACATCTTCCTCCCTTTCCTACTTACAAACCAAACCCATACCCACACCAAAAAAATTCAAAGAAAAACTCACCCCATCCCGACCGACGGGGACGCCTTCTCCACTCCTGACGCTCCCCGTCGGCCTCCATCCCCTCTCCCCTGGATACAGAAACAATGCCTGGTACCCGCACACTCTGTGTCATTTGCCCCCACTTAAATCCACCACCCTACTTTCTTCTGGACTCAGGCCCGAGCACCCCATGCCCCAAACAGAAAACTTTCTCCTTCCTCCATCCCCAACCCTGGGCCATGCCTGGGAGGTCTAGCTCCGCAAGGGGTGTAAACGAACATGAAGGAGAGGAGCCCACGAGGGCCCTAAAACCTCTCCCCCTGCTCCCCCACACCCCCCCTTTTACCACCCTTCCTCCTCCTACTGTCCGGTCGCTCCCACGCTCTTTGGCTTCTTTATAGGTGGAGGACGCAACCAGGGAACATCCTGTCTGCGTCCGACAGCCCCCCCTCGCTTCGTTCATATTGTCCGCAGCCCCACCACCATCTCCCTCAGCTCCTCCACCCGTGATCTCACCTCTTTACTGTCCCCCCACTCCTTCACTCCATCTCCTACTGGTCCCGCCACCACTGCCTTCTCTTTCTCCTCCCTTTCTGTCTCTTTCTTCTCCACCACCTTCTTCCCTGTCTCCTTCCTTTCTGTCTCTTTCTTCTCCACCACCTTCTTCCCTATCTCCTTCCTTTCTGTCTCTTTCTCCTCCACCACCTTCTTCCCTGTCTCCTCCCTTTCTGTCTCTTTCTTCTCCACCACCTTCTTCCCTGTCTCCTTCCTTTCTGTCTCTTTCTTCTCCACCACCTTCTTCCCTCTCTCCTTCCTTTCTGTCTCTTTCTCCTCCACCACCTTCTTCCCTGTCTCCTTCCTTTCTGTCTCTTTCTCCTCCACCACCTTCTTCCCTCTCCTTCCTTTCTGTCTCTTTCTCCTCCACCACCTTCTTCCCTGTCTCCTTCCTTTCTATCTCTTTCTTCTCCACCGCCGTCTTCCCAGTCTCCTTCCTTTCTGTCTCTTTCTTCTCCACCTCCGTCTTCCCAGTCTCCTCCCTCTCTGTTGCCTTCTCCGTCTCCTTCCTCTCCACAGCCGTCTTCTCTGGCCCCTTCACTCTCCTGTCTCCTTCCTCCTCCTGCTCTCCTTTAGCCTTCTGCCCTTCCGTTTCCACTATGCTGTTGTCTTCTTTTCCGTTTTCTCCTCCCGCTTCCGTTTTCTCCTTTCTTCCACCCGTGTGTCCGCTCCCTCTGTTCCAGTCCTTTGTTCTTGGTCCCTCCTTCTACCCCCATCCCCGGCTCTTGCTCCCCCCAGCTGCAGACGCGTATGACCTCTGACGCGCCGGGCATTCACGCCACAGGTGCGTTAGCATACCACACCCGTGACATGCCTTCGGCGCGTCACAGTCCCTCGCCTCGTGCTCGTAGATCCACAATACCTACACTTCTTTGTGCCGCACGAGGCGAGGATATGACCATAGGCCATACAACGCCTGCAGAACGGAGGCTGACGGGCATAATGCAACGTCCCCGGTCAGCCCCCAGGAGAACATCGCCGGAGGATGGAGGTATCCACCAATCCATTTGGGTCCTCTCTTAGGAGGGCCTGAAACCCCCTCCTCCCGGTCCAAAAGCCCAGGGAATCTTTGAGGTGCCTTCCTGAGGAGACACCATCCATGTATCTCCCCAGAAAGGCCCTCACCTCCTCGTCCTTAACGTAAGGGTTGTAAATGTTCACGTTAACCACTCGGAAATTGCTCCTCGCCAAGCTAGTCACCACGTAATGGGACATCGGCTTCTCCTTTTCCACTTCTCTCACCTTTCTGAGAATCTCGTCGTGCTTTTTCTCCGTATGCAATGCCACATCATATGCACCCTCCAATGGGTTTTCTTGTAGGCAGAACACTTCCTCCACCTTCAGCCCAAGGATACCGATCAGGATAGTCCTCCCAAAAGCGTCTCTGTCCAGTGGATCCATCGCCTTATCCCTCCAGGAAAAGCGCACCGTATTCGCCAGCCCCATCCTAGGGACTGGCCTCCCTGTAGTATTTTGCGCCATCTCCGCAAGGAGCTTGGCGCCCTCTCCTCCGCTCCTGCTTTTCCTCCAAAAAGTAAAAACTGAAAAGAGCGGCAAAATACACCAACCGTGTCTCAAAAACCAAAAACAACAAACTTTCCTCCCCTCCTGCCTTCCTTCGACCTTTTGGCTCAGCGGGCTTTGGGGCACCTCGGTACCAAGCTTGATCTGAGCCAAAGGCCGAGAAGCGATAACCCACAAATTGACCCCTGCACCCGCCGGTCCCCGGGGCCTCGGCAGACCTCATCGGTTTGGCAAAAGTTGGCTCCTCCTCACCCAACGCTTCCCTGGTGACAGGCGGGTGTGTTTTTTTAAAAGTCGCTTAATGCGTCGTTAGGTCACTAGCTCTTTAATCCCTAGTGCGACTATTTGTTCAATGCCCGGCAAATACACCAGTCATCGTCGGGCTTGAACTCAATTGTCCGAGCGACTACTTTGAGTGGAAAAAATACGCCGGTCGGTCAGCCGGCTTCAAGTCAAACGCCTGAGCAAAAGTCTCGGCGTCATCTCTGTCAATTTCTCTTGAAACAAGATACCGGGCTCTGCCAGAAGCAAAGCCCTTCCAAAATACGTTGAACTCGTAAGTGTTCCTCTCCACGGAAGTCTTTAGTAAAAGGCGAAAGGCTTGTGCGTAATGAAGAGAAACCAGAGTCGTATGGAAGTCAGAGGTCGGGGCCCGAGACACACACGGTGCACTCTAGGCCGGGTCCCCGCGGGTGGTCCCCGAACCCACTCTTCCAAGTTTTCGAGGGCTGTGGGTAAAAAGTCACAGACAGACAGACAGACAGACAGACAGACAGACAGACAGACAGATAGACAGATAGACAGATAGACAGATAGACAATCCTGGTGAAGTGATTGTATTTTTTGGGGGGCTCAAAACACACACACACACACAATCCTGGTGAAGTGATTGTATTTTTTGGGGGGGCTCAAAAACACACACACACACACACACACACACACACAATCCTGGTGAAGTGATTGTATTTTTTGGGGGGCTCAAAAAAAACACACACACACACACACACACACACACACACACACACACACACACACACACACACAATCCTGGTGAAGTGATTGTATTTTTTGGGGGCTCAAAAACACACACACACACACACACACACACACACACACACACACACACACACACACTCTCCTGGCCAATGTTTTTTTTTTTTTTTTTTTTTTTAAGTAAAATGGCGGGAAAACGGGGACCCCCATGAAGGGGGCTTCGCACTTGTTTCAGTTTGGATGATTCTTCTTTTTCCATTCCTTCTCTTCTTCTGCTAGCTGTTTTACATAGCTTGGTGTATTTCTTTTTCCTTGACAATGGGAGAAAAGTGTTGCACCGTTCCCGGAGGTACTGCAATACCGGGTCGATGCGTGGAGCGGACGGAGCAAGCCCCATTTCCGACTCCCTGTTCGAAAAATCCATTTAATATGTAGTCCCCCGATGGGGACGTATCAGATATTAAACTGATAAGAACAGATTTTTTTTTATAAAATATATTTATTACGTTCAATGCCTTTCAATACAAAACCATATATCAATCAAAAATCATAACTAGGCATTTTACTTATAACACAATCCGGAAAACCCAAAACAATAAATCAGGGAAACATCTTCCCTCCCTTTCCTACTTACAAACCAAACCCATACCCACACCAAAAAATTCAAAGAAAACTCACCCCCATCCCGACCGACGGGGACGCCTTCTCCACTCCTGACGCTCCCCCGTCGGCCTCCATCCCTCTCCCCTGGATACAGAAACAATGCCTGGTACCCGCACACTCTGTGTCATTTGCCCCCACTTAAATCCACCACCCTACTTTCTTCTGGACTCAGGCCCGAGCACCCCATGCCCCCAAACAGAAAACTTTCTCCTTCCTCCATCCCCCAACCCTGGGCCATGCCTGGGAGGTCTAGCTCCGCAAGGGGTGTAAACGAACATGAAGGAGAGGGAGCCCACGAGGGCCCTAAAACCTCTCCCCCTGCTCCCCCACACCCCCTTTTTACCACCCTTCCTCCTCCTACTGTCCGGTCGCTCCCACGTCTTTGGCTTCTTTATAGGTGGAGGACGCAACCAGGAACATCCCCTGTCTGCGTCCGACAGCCCCCCCTCGCTTCGTTCATATTGTCCGGCAGCCCCACCACCATCTCCCTCAGCTCCTCCACCCGTGATCTCACCTCTTTACTGTCCCCCCACTCCTTCACTCCATCTCCTACTGGTCCCGCCACCACTGCCTTCTCTTTCTCCTCCCTTTCTGTCTCTTTCTTCTCCACCACCTTCTTCCCTGTCTCCTTCCTTTCTGTCTCTTTCTTCTCCACCACCTTCTTCCCTATCTCCTTCCTTTCTGTCTCTTTCTCCTCCACCACCTTCTTCCCTGTCTCCTCCCTTTCTGTCTCTTTCTTCTCCACCACCTTCTTCCCTGTCTCCTTCCTTTCTGTCTCTTTCTTCTCCACCACCTTCTTCCCTATCTCCTTCCTTTCTGTCTCTTTCTCCTCCACCACCTTCTTCCCTGTCTCCTTCCTTTCTGTCTCTTTCTCCTCCACCACCTTCTTCCCTCTCTCCTTCCTTTCTGTCTCTTTCTCCTCCACCACCTTCTTCCCTGTCTCCTTCCTTTCTATCTCTTTCTTCTCCACCGCCGTCTTCCCAGTCTCCTTCCTTTCTGTCTCTTTCTTCTCCACCTCCGTCTTCCCAGTCTCCTCCCTCTCTGTTGCCTTCTCCGTCTCCTTCCTCTCCACAGCCGTCTTCTCTGGCCCCTTCACTCTCCTGTCTCCTTCCTCCTCCTGCTCTCCTTTAGCCTTCTGCCCTTCCGTTTCCACTATGCTGTTGTCTTCTTTTCCGTTTTCTCCTCCCGCTTCCGTTTTCTCCTTCTCTTCCACCCGTGTGTCCGCTCCCTCTGTTCCAGTCCTTTGTTCTTGGTCCCTCCTTCTACCCCCATCCCGGCTCTTGCTCCCCCCAGCTGCAGACGCGTATGACCTCTGATGCGCCGGGCATTCACGCCACAGGTGCGTTAGCATACCACACCCGTGACATGCCTTCGGGCGCGTCACAGTCCTCGCCTCGTGCTCGTAGATCCACAATACCTACACTTCTTTGTGCCGCACGAGGCGAGGATATGACCATAGGCCATACAACGCCTGCAGAACGGAGGCTGACGGGCATAATGCAACGTCCCCGGTCAGCCCCCAGGAGAACATCGCCGGAGGATGGAGGTATCCACCCAATCCATTTGGGTCCTCTCTTAGGAGGGCCTGGAAACCCCTCCTCCCGGTCCAAAAGCCCAGGGAATCTTTGAGGTGCCTTCCTGAGGAGACACCATCCATGTATCTCCCCAGAAAGGCCCTCACCTCCTCGTCCTTAACGTAAGGGTTGTAAATGTTCACGTTAACCACTCGGAAATTGCTCCTCGCCAAGCTAGTCACCACGTAATGGGACATCGGCTTCTCCTTTTCCACTTTCTCTCACCTTTCTGAGAATCTCGTCGTGCTTTTTCTCCGTATGCAATGCCACATCATATGCACCCTCCAATGGGTTTTCTTGTAGGCAGAACACTTCCTCCACCTTCAGCCCAAGGATACCGATCAGGATAGTCCTCCCAAAAGCGTCTCTGTCCAGTGGATCCATCGCCTTATCCCTCCAGGAAAAGCGCACCGTATTCGCCAGCCCCATCCTAGGGACTGGCCTCCCTGTAGTATTTTGCGCCATCTCCGCAAGGAGCTTAGCGCCCTCTCCTCCGCTCCTGCTTTTCCTCCAAAAAGTAAAAACTGAAAAGAGCGGCAAAATACACCAACCGTGTCTCAAAACCAAAAACAACAAACTTTCCTCCCTCCTGCCTTCCTTCGACCTTTTGGCTCAGCGGGCTTTGGGGCACCTCGGTACCAAGCTTGATCTGAGCCAAAAGGCCGAGAAGCGATAACCCACAAATTGACCCCTGCACCCGCTCGGTCCCGGGGGCCTCGGCAGACCTCATCGGTTTGGCAAAAGTTGGCTCCTCCTCACCCAACGCTTCCCTGGTGACAGGCGGGTGTGTTTTTTTTTAAAAGTCGCTAATGCGTCGTTAGGTCACTAGCTCTTTAATCCTAGTGCGACTATTTGTTCAATGCCCGGCAAATACACCAGTCATCGTCGGGCTTGAACTCAATTGCCCGAGCGACTACTTTGAGTGGAAAAATACGCCGGTCGGTCAGCCGGCTTCAAGTCAAACGCCTGAGCAAAAAGTCTCGAGGCGTCATCTCTGTCAATTTCTCTTGAAACAAGATACCGGGCTCTGCCAGAAGCAAAGCCCTTCCAAAAATACGTTGAACTCGTAAGTGTTCCTCTCCACGGAAGTCTTTAGTAAAAGGCGAAAGGCTTGTGCGTAATGAAGAGAAACCAGAGTCGTATGGAAGTCAGAGGTCGGGGCCCGAGACACACACGGTGCACTCTAGGCCGGGTCCCCGCGGGTGGTCCCCGAACCCACTCTTCCAAGTTTTCGAGGGCTGTGGGTAAAAAGTCACAGACAGACAGACAGACAGACAGACAGACAGACAGACAGACAGATAGACAGATAGACAGATAGACAGATAGACAATCCTGGTGAAGTGATTGTATTTTTGGGGGGGCTCAAAACACACACACACACACAATCCTGGTGAAGTGATTGTATTTTTTGGGGGGCTCAAAAACACACACACACACACACACACACACACACACAATCCTGGTGAAGTGATTGTATTTTTTGGGGGGCTCAAAAAACACACACACACACACACACACACACACACACACACACACACACACACACACACAATCCTGGTGAAGTGATTGTATTTTTGGGGGGCTCAAAAACACACACACACACACACACACACACACACACACACACACACACACACACACACTCTCCTGGCCAATGTTTTTTTTTTTTTTTTTTTTAAGTAAAATGGCGGGAAAACGGGGGACCCCCATGAAGGGGGCTTCGCACTTGTTTCAGTTTGGATGATTCTTCTTTTTCCATTCCTTCTCTTCTTCTGCTAGCTGTTTTACATAGCTTGGTGTATTTCTTTTTCCTTGACAATGGGAGAAAAGTGTTGCACCGTTCCCGGAGGTACTGCAATACCCGGGTCGATGCGTGGAGCGGACGGAGCAAGCCCCATTTCCGACTCCCTGTTCGAAAAATCCATTTAATATGTAGTCCCCGATGGGGACGTATCAGATATTAAACTGATAAGAACAGATTTTTTTTTTTTTATAAAATATATTTATTACGTTCAATGCCTTTCAATACAAAACCATATATCAATCAAAAATCATAACTAGGCATTTTACTTATAACACAATCCGGAAAACCCAAAACAATAAATCAGGGAAACATCTTCCCTCCCTTTCCTACTTACAAACCAAACCCATACCCACACCAAAAAAATTCAAAGAAAAACTCACCCCATCCCGACCGACGGGGACGCCTTCTCCACTCCTGACGCTCCCCGTCGGCCTCCATCCCCTCTCCCCTGGATACAGAAACAATGCCTGGTACCCGCACACTCTGTGTCATTTGCCCCCCACTTAAATCCACCACCCTACTTTCTTCTGGACTCAGGCCCGAGCACCCCATGCCCCCAAACAGAAAACTTTCTCCTTCCTCCATCCCCCAACCCTGGGCCATGCCTGGGAGGTCTAGCTCCGCAAGGGGTGTAAACGAACATGAAGGAGAGGGAGCCCACGAGGGCCCTAAAACCTCTCCCCCTGCTCCCCCACACCCCCTTTTTACCACCCTTCCTCCTCCTACTGTCCGGTCGCTCCCACGTCTTTGGCTTCTTTATAGGTGGAGGACGCAACCAGGGAACATCCCTGTCTGCGTCCGACAGCCCCCCTCGCTTCGTTCATATTGTCCGGCAGCCCCACCACCATCTCCCTCAGCTCCTCCACCCGTGATCTCACCTCTTTACTGTCCCCCCACTCCTTCACTCCATCTCCTACTGGTCCCGCCACCACTGCCTTCTCTTTCTCCTCCCTTTCTGTCTCTTTCTTCTCCACCACCTTCTTCCCTGTCTCCTTCCTTTCTGTCTCTTTCTTCTCCACCACCTTCTTCCCTATCTCCTTCCTTTCTGTCTCTTTCTCCTCCACCACCTTCTTCCCCTGTCTCCTCCCTTTCTGTCTCTTTCTTCTCCACCACCTTCTTCCCTGTCTCCTTCCTTTCTGTCTCTTTCTTCTCCACCACCTTCTTCCCTATCTCCTTCCTTTCTGTCTCTTTCTCCTCCACCACCTTCTTCCCTGTCTCCTTCCTTTCTGTCTCTTTCTCCTCCACCACCTTCTTCCCTCTCTCCTTCCTTTCTGTCTCTTTCTCCTCCACCACCTTCTTCCCTGTCTCCTTCCTTTCTATCTCTTTCTTCTCCACCGCCGTCTTCCCAGTCTCCTTCCTTTCTGTCTCTTTCTTCTCCACCTCCGTCTTCCCAGTCTCCTCCCCTCTCTGTTGCCTTCTCCGTCTCCTTCCTCTCCACAGCCGTCTTCTCTGGCCCCTTCACTCTCCTGTCTCCTTCCTCCTCCTGCTCTCCTTTAGCCTTCTGCCCTTCCGTTTCCACTATGCTGTTGTCTTCTTTTCCGTTTTCTCCTCCCCTTCCGTTTTCTCCTTCTCTTCCACCCGTGTGTCCGCTCCCTCTGTTCCAGTCCTTTGTTCTTGGTCCCTCCTTCTACCCCCATCCCCGGCTCTTGCTCCCCCCAGCTGCAGACGCGTATGACCTCTGACGCGCCCGGGCATTCACGCCACAGGTGCGTTAGCATACCACACCCGTGACATGCCTTCGGCGCGTCACAGTCCCTCGCCTCGTGCTCCGTAGATCCACAATACCTACACTTCTTTGTGCCGCACGAGGCGAGGATATGACCATAGGCCATACAACGCCTGCAGAACGGAGGCTGACGGGCATAATGCAACGTCCCCCGGTCAGCCCCCAGGGAGAACATCGCCGGAGGATGGAGGTATCCACCCAATCCATTTGGGTCCTCTCTTAGGAGGGCCTGAAACCCCTCCTCCCGGTCCAAAAGCCCAGGGAATCTTTGAGGTGCCTTCCTGAGGAGACACCATCCATGTATCTCCCCAGAAAGGCCCTCACCTCCTCGTCCTTAACGTAAGGGTTGTAAATGTTCACGTTAACCACTCGGAAATTGCTCCTCGCCAAGCTAGTCACCACGTAATGGGACATCGGCTTCTCCTTTTCCACTTCTCTCACCTTTCTGAGAATCTCGTCGTGCTTTTTCTCCGTATGCAATGCCACATCATATGCACCCTCCAATGGGTTTTCTTGTAGGCAGAACACTTCCTCCACCTTCAGCCCAAGGATACCGATCAGGATAGTCCTCCCAAAAGCGTCTCTGTCCAGTGGATCCATCGCCTTATCCCTCCAGGAAAAGCGCACCGTGTTCGCCAGCCCCATCCTAGGGACTGGCCTCCCTGTAGTATTTTGCGCCATCTCCGCAAGGAGCTTGACGCCCTCTCCTCCGCTCCTGCTTTTCCTCCAAAAAGTAAAAACTGAAAAGAGCGGCAAAATACACCAACCGTGTCTCAAAAAACCAAAAACAACAAACTTTCCTCCCTCCTGCCTTCCTTCGACCTTTTTGGCTCAGCGGGCTTTGGGGCACCTCGGTACCAAGCTTGATCTGAGCCAAAAGGCCGAAGGCGATAACCCACAAATTGACCCCTGCACCCGCTCGGTGCCCGGGGCCTCGGCAGACCTCATCGGTTTGGCAAAAGTTGGCTCCTCCTCACCCAACGCTTCCCCTGGTGACAGGCGGGTGTGTTTTTTTTAAAAGTCGCTAATGCGTCGTTAGGTCACTAGCTCTTTAATCCTAGTGCGACTATTTGTTCAATGCCCGGCAAATACACCAGTCATCGTCGGGCTTGAACTCAATTGCCCGAGCGACTACTTTGAGTGGAAAAAATACGCCGGTCGGTCAGCCGGCTTCAAGTCAAACGCCTGAGCAAAAAGTCTCGGCGTCATCTCTGTCAATTTCTCTTGAAACAAGATACCGGGCTCTGCCAGAAGCAAAGCCCTTCCAAAAATACGTTGAACTCGTAAGTGTTCCTCTCCACGGAAGTCTTTAGTAAAAGGCGAAAGGCTTGTGCGTAATGAAGAGAAACCAGAGTCGCATGGAAGTCAGAGGTCGGGGCCCGAGACACACACGGTGCACTCTAGGCCGGGTCCCCGCGGGTGGTCCCCGAACCCACTCTTCCAAGTTTTCGAGGGCTGTGGGTAAAAAGTCACAGACAGACAGACAGACAGACAGACAGACAGACAGACAGACAGATAGACAGATAGACAGATAGACAGATAGACAATCCTGGTGAAGTGATTGTATTTTTGGGGGGCTCAAAAACACACACACACACACAATCCTGGTGAAGTGATTGTATTTTTTGGGGGGGCTCAAAAACACACACACACACACACACACACACACACACAATCCTGGTGAAGTGATTGTATTTTTTGGGGGGGCTCAAAACAACACACACACACACACACACACACACACACACACACACACACACACACACACACACACAATCCTGGTGAAGTGATTGTATTTTTGGGGGGCTCAAAAACACACACACACACACACACACACACACACACACACACACACACACTCTCCTGGCCAATGTTTTTTTTTTTTTTTTTTTTAAGTAAAATGGCGGGAAAACGGGGGACCCCCATGAAGGGGCTTCGCACTTGTTTCAGTTTGGATGATTCTTCTTTTTCCATTCCTTCTCTTCTTCTGCTAGCTGTTTTACATAGCTTGGTGTATTTCTTTTTCCTTGACAATGGGAGAAAAGTGTTGCACCGTTCCCGGAGGTACTGCAATACCGGGTCGATGCGTGGAGCGGACGGAGCAAGCCCCATTTCCGACTCCCTGTTCGAAAAACCCATTTAATATGTAGTCCCCGATGGGGGACGTGTCAGATATTAAACTGATAAGAACAGATTTTTTTTTTATAAAATATATTTATTACGTTCAATGCCTTTCAATACAAAACCATATATCAATCAAAAATCATAACTAGGCATTTTACTTATAACACAATCCGGAAAACCCAAAACAATAAATCAGGGAAACATCTTCCCTCCCTTTCCTACTTACAAACCAAACCCATACCCACACCAAAAATTCAAAGAAAAACTCACCCCATCCCGACCGACGGGGACGCCTTCTCCACTCCTGACGCTCCCCCGTCGGCCTCCATCCCCTCTCCCCTGGATACAGAAACAATGCCTGGTACCCGCACACTCTGTGTCATTTGCCCCCCACTTAAATCCACCACCCTACTTTCTTCTGGACTCAGGCCCGAGCACCCCATGCCCCCAAACAGAAAACTTTCTCCTTCCTCCATCCCCCAACCCTGGGCCATGCCTGGGAGGTCTAGCTCCGCAAGGGGTGTAAACGAACATGAAGGAGAGGGAGCCCACGAGGGCCCTAAAACCTCTCCCCCCTGCTCCCCCACACCCCCCTTTTTACCACCCTTCCTCCTCCTACTGTCCGGTCGCTCCCACGTCTTTGGCTTCTTTATAGGTGGAGGACGCAACCAGGGAACATCCCTGTCTGCGTCCGACAGCCCCCCCCTCGCTTCGTTCATATTGTCCGGCAGCCCCACCACCATCTCCCTCAGCTCCTCCACCCGTGATCTCACCTCTTTACTGTCCCCCCACTCCTTCACTCCATCTCCTACTGGTCCCGCCACCACTGCCTTCTCTTTCTCCTCCCTTTCTGTCTCTTTCTTCTCCACCACCTTCTTCCCTGTCTCCTTCCTTTCTGTCTCTTTCTTCTCCACCACCTTCTTCCCTATCTCCTTCCTTTCTGTCTCTTTCTCCTCCACCACCTTCTTCCCTGTCTCCTCCCTTTCTGTCTCTTTCTTCTCCACCACCTTCTTCCCTGTCTCCTTCCTTTCTGTCTCTTTCTTCTCCACCACCTTCTTCCCTATCTCCTTCCTTTCTGTCTCTTTCTCCTCCACCACCTTCTTCCCTGTCTCCCTTCCTTTCTGTCTCTTTCTCCTCCACCACCTTCTTCCCTCTCTCCTTCCTTTCTGTCTCTTTCTCCTCCACCACCTTCTTCCCTGTCTCCTTCCTTTCTATCTCTTTCTTCTCCACCGCCGTCTTCCCAGTCTCCTTCCTTTCTGTCTCTTTCTTCTCCACCTCCGTCTTCCCAGTCTCCTCCCTCTCTGTTGCCTTCTCCGTCTCCTTCCTCTCCACAGCCGTCTTCTCTGGCCCCTTCACTCTCCTGTCTCCTTCCTCCTCCTGCTCTCCTTTAGCCTTCTGCCCTTCCGTTTCCACTATGCTGTTGTCTTCTTTTCCGTTTTCTCCTCCCGCTTCCGTTTTCTCCTTCTCTTCCACCCGTGTGTCCGCTCCCTCTGTTCCAGTCCTTTGTTCTTGGTCCCTCCTTCTACCCCCATCCCCGGCTCTTGCTCCCCCCAGCTGCAGACGCAGTATGACCTCTGACGCGCCGGGCATTCACGCCACAGGTGCGTTAGCATACCACACCCGTGACATGCCTTCGGCGCGTCACAGTCCTCGCCTCGTGCTCCGTAGATCCACAATACCTACACTTCTTTGTGCCGCGACGAGGCGAGGATATGACCATAGGCCATACAACGCCTGCAGAACGGAGGCTGACGGGCATAATGCAACGTCCCCGGTCAGCCCCCAGGGAGAACATCGCCGGAGGATGGAGGTATCCACCCAATCCATTTGGGTCCTCTCTTAGGAGGGCCTGAAACCCCTCCTCCCGGTCCAAAAGCCCAGGGAATCTTTGAGGTGCCTTCCTGAGGAGACACCATCCATGTATCTCCCCAGAAAGGCCCTCACCTCCTCGTCCTTAACGTAAGGGTTGTAAATGTTCACGTTAACCACTCGGAAATTGCTCCTCGCCAAGCTAGTCACCACGTAATGGGACATCGGCTTCTCCTTTTCCACTTCTCTCACCTTTCTGAGAATCTCGTCGTGCTTTTTCTCCGTATGCAATGCCACATCATATGCACCCTCCAATGGGTTTTCTTGTAGGCAGAACACTTCCTCCACCTTCAGCCCAAGGATACCGATCAGGATAGTCCTCCCAAAAGCGTCTCTGTCCAGTGGATCCATCGCCTTATCCCTCCAGGAAAAGCGCACCGTATTCGCCAGCCCCATCCTAGGGACTGGCCTCCCTGTAGTATTTTGCGCCATCTCCGCAAGGAGCTTGGCGCCCTCTCCTCCGCTCCTGCTTTTCCTCCAAAAAGTAAAAACTGAAAAGAGCGGCAAAATACACCAACCGTGTCTCAAAAAACCAAAAACAACAAACTTTCCTCCCTCCTGCCTTCCTTCGACCTTTTGGCTCAGCGGGCTTTGGGGCACCTCGGTACCAAGCTTGATCTGAGCCAAAAGGCCAGAAGCGATAACCCACAAATTGACCCCTGCACCCGCCGGTGCCCGGGGGCCTCGGCAGACCTCATCGGTTTGGCAAAGTTGGCTCCTCCTCACCCAACGCTTCCCTGGTGACAGGCGGGTGTGTTTTTTTTAAAAGTCGCTAATGCGTCGTTAGGTCACTAGCTCTTTAATCCTAGTGCGACTATTTGTTCAATGCCCGGCAAATACACCAGTCATCGTCGGGCTTGAACTCAATTGCCCGAGCGACTACTTTGAGTGGAAAAAATACGCCGGTCGGTCAGCCGGCTTCAAGTCAAACGCCTGAGCAAAAAGTCTCAAGGCGTCATCTCTGTCAATTTCTCTTGAAACAAGATACCGGGCTCTGCCAGAAGCAAAGCCCTTCCAAAATACGTTGAACTCGTAAGTGTTCCTCTCCACGGAAGTCTTTAGTAAAAGGCGAAAGGCTTGTGCGTAATGAAGAGAAACCAGAGTCGTATGGAAGTCAGAGGTCGGGGCCCGAGACACACACGGTGCACTCTAGGCCGGGTCCCCGCGGGTGGTCCCCGAACCCACTCTTCCAAGTTTTCGAGGGCTGTGGGTAAAAAGTCACAGACAGACAGACAGACAGACAGACAGACAGACAGACAGACAGATAGACAGATAGACAGATAGACAGATAGACAATCCTGGTGAAGTGATTGTATTTTTGGGGGGCTCAAAAACACACACACACACAATCCTGGTGAAGTGATTGTATTTTTTGGGGGGGGCTCAAAAACACACACACACACACACACACACACACACAATCCTGGTGAAGTGATTGTATTTTTGGGGGGCTCAAAAAACACACACACACACACACACACACACACACACACACACACACACACACACACACAATCCTGGTGAAGTGATTGTATTTTTGGGGGGCTCAAAACAACACACACACACACACACACACACACACACACACACACACACACACACACACTCTCCTGGCCAATGTTTTTTTTTTTTTTTTTTAAGTAAAATGGCGGGAAAACGGGGACCCCCATGAAGGGGCTTCGCACTTGTTTCAGTTTGGATGATTCTTCTTTTTCCATTCCTTCTCTTCTTCTGCTAGCTGTTTTACATAGCTTGGTGTATTTCTTTTCCTTGACAATGGGAGAAAAGTGTTGCACCGTTCCGGAGGTACTGCAATACCGGTCGATGCGTGGAGCGGACGGAGCAAGCCCCATTTCCGACTCCCTGTTCGAAAAACCCATTTAATATGTAGTCCCCCGATGGGGACGTATCAGATATTAAACTGATAAGAACAGATTTTTTTTTTATAAAATATATTTATTACGTTCAATGCCTTTCAATACAAAACCATATATCAATCAAAAATCATAACTAGGCATTTTACTTATAACACAATCCGGAAAACCCAAAACAATAAATCAGGGAAACATCTTCCCTCCCTTTCCTACTTACAAACCAAACCCATACCCACACCAAAAAAATTCAAAGAAAAACTCACCCCATCCCGACCGACGGGACGCCTTCTCCACTCCTGACGGCTCCCCGTCGGCCTCCATCCCCTCTCCCCTGGATACAGAAACAATGCCTGGTACCCGCACACTCTGTGTCATTTGCCCCCACTTAAATCCACCACCCTACTTTCTTCTGGACTCAGGCCCGAGCACCCCATGCCCCCAAACAGAAAACTTTCTCCTTCCTCCATCCCCCAACCCTGGGCCATGCCTGGGAGGTCTAGCTCCGCAAGGGGTGTAAACGAACATGAAGGAGAGGGAGCCCACGAGGGCCCTAAAACCTCTCCCCCTGCTCCCCCACACCCCCTTTTTACCACCCTTCCTCCTCCTACTGTCCGGTCGCTCCCACGTCTTTGGCTTCTTTATAGGTGGAGGACGCAACCAGGGAACATCCCTGTCTGCGTCCGACAGCCCCCCTCGCTTCGTTCATATTGTCCGGCAGCCCCACCACCATCTCCCTCAGCTCCTCCACCCGTGATCTCACCTCTTTACTGTCCCCCCACTCCTTCACTCCATCTCCTACTGGTCCCGCCACCACTGCCTTCTCTTTCTCCTCCCTTTCTGTCTCTTTCTTCTCCACCACCTTCTTCCCTGTCTCCTTCCTTTCTGTCTCTTTCTTCTCCACCACCTTCTTCCCTATCTCCTTCCTTTCTGTCTCTTTCTCCTCCACCACCTTCTTCCCTGTCTCCTCCCTTTCTGTCTCTTTCTTCTCCACCACCTTCTTCCCTGTCTCCTTCCTTTCTGTCTCTTTCTTCTCCACCACCTTCTTCCCTATCTCCTTCCTTTCTGTCTCTTTCTCCTCCACCACCTTCTTCCCTGTCTCCTTCCTTTCTGTCTCTTTCTCCTCCACCACCTTCTTCCCTCTCTCCTTCCTTTCTGTCTCTTTCTCCTCCACCACCTTCTTCCCTGTCTCCTTCCTTTCTATCTCTTTCTTCTCCACCGCCGTCTTCCCAGTCTCCTTCCTTTCTGTCTCTTTCTTCTCCACCTCCGTCTTCCCAGTCTCCTCCCTCTCTGTTGCCTTCTCCGTCTCCTTCCTCTCCACAGCCGTCTTCTCTGGCCCCTTCACTCTCCTGTCTCCTTCCTCCTCCTGCTCTCCTTTAGCCTTCTGCCCTTCCGTTTCCACTATGCTGTTGTCTTCTTTTCCGTTTTCTCCTCCCGCTTCGTTTTCTCCTTCTCTTCCACCCGTGTGTCCGCTCCCTCTGTTCCAGTCCTTTGTTCTTGGTCCCTCCTTCTACCCCCATCCCCGGCTCTTGCTCCCCCAGCTGCAGACCAGCGTATGACCTCTGACGCGCCGGGCATTCACGCCACAGGTGCGTTAGCATACCACACCCGTGACATGCCTTCGGCGCGTCACAGTCCCTCGCCTCGTGCTCCGTAGATCCACAATACCTACACTTCTTTGTGCCGCACGAGGCGAGGATATGACCATAGGCCATACAACGCCTGCAGAACGGAGGCTGACGGGCATAATGCAACGTCCCCCGGTCAGCCCCCAGGAGAACATCGCCGGAGGATGGAGGTATCCACCCAATCCATTTGGGTCCTCTCTTAGGAGGGCCTGGAAACCCCTCCTCCCGGTCCAAAAGCCCAGGGAATCTTTGAGGTGCCTTCCTGAGGAGACACCATCCATGTATCTCCCCAGAAAGGCCCTCACCTCCTCGTCCTTAACGTAAGGGTTGTAAATGTTCACGTTAACCACTCGGAAATTGCTCCTCGCCAAGCTAGTCACCACGTAATGGGACATCGGCTTCTCCTTTTCCACTTCTCTCACCTTTCTGAGAATCTCGTCGTGCTTTTTCTCCCGTATGCAATGCCACATCATATGCACCCTCCAATGGGTTTTCTTGTAGGCAGAACACTTCCTCCACCTTCAGCCCAAGGATACCGATCAGGATAGTCCTCCCAAAAGCGTCTCTGTCCAGTGGATCCATCGCCTTATCCCTCCAGGAAAAGCGCACCGTGTTCGCCAGCCCCATCCTAGGGACTGGCCTCCCTGTAGTATTTTGCGCCATCTCCGCAAGGAGCTTGGCGCCCTCTCCTCCGCTCCTGCTTTTCCTCCAAAAAGTAAAAACTGAAAAGAGCGGCAAAATACACCAACCGTGTCTCAAAAAACCAAAAACAACAAACTTTCCTCCCTCCTGCCTTCCTTCGACCTTTTGGCTCAGCGGGCTTTGGGGCACCTCGGTACCAAGCTTGATCTGAGCCAAAAGGCCGAGAAGCGATAACCCACAAATTGACCCCTGCACCCGCCCGGTCCCCGGGGCCTCGGCAGACCTCATCGGTTTGGCAAAAGTTGGCTCCTCCTCACCCAACGCTTCCCTGGTGACAGGCGGGTGTGTTTTTTTTAAAAGTCGCTAATGCGTCGTTAGGTCACTAGCTCTTTAATCCTAGTGCGACTATTTGTTCAATGCCCGGCAAATACACCAGTCATCGTCGGGCTTGAACTCAATTGCCCGAGCGACTACTTTGAGTGGAAAAAATACGCCGGTCGGTCAGCCGGCTTCAAGTCAAACGCCTGAGCAAAAAGTCTCGGCGTCATCTCTGTCAATTTCTCTTGAAACAAGATACCGGGCTCTGCCAGAAGCAAAGCCCTTCCAAAAATACGTTGAACTCGTAAGTGTTCCTCTCCACGGAAGTCTTTAGTAAAAGGCGAAAGGCTTGTGCGTAATGAAGAGAAACCAGAGTCGTATGGAAGTCAGAGGTCGGGGCCCGAGACACACACGGTGCACTCTAGGCCGGGTCCCGCGGTGGTCCCCGAACCCACTCTTCCAAGTTTTCGAGGGCTGTGGGTAAAAAGTCACAGACAGACAGACAGACAGACAGACAGACAGACAGACAGACAGATAGACAGATAGACAGATAGACAGATAGACAATCCTGGTGAAGTGATTGTATTTTTGGGGGGGGGCTCAAAAAACACACACACACACAATCCTGGTGAAGTGATTGTATTTTTTGGGGGGCTCAAAAACACACACACACACACACACACACACACACACAATCCTGGTGAAGTGATTGTATTTTTTTGGGGGGCTCAAAAACACACACACACACACACACACACACACACACACACACACACACACACACACACACACACAATCCTGGTGAAGTGATTGTATTTTTTGGGGGGGGCTCAAAAACACACACACACACACACACACACACACACACACACACACACACACACACACACTCTCCTGGCCAATGTTTTTTTTTTTTTTTTTTTTTTTTAAGTAAAATGGCGGGAAAACGGGGGACCCCCATGAAGGGGGCTTCGCACTTGTTTCAGTTTGGATGATTCTTCTTTTTCCATTCCTTCTCTTCTTCTGCTAGCTGTTTTACATAGCTTGGTGTATTTCTTTTTCCTTGACAATGGGAGAAAAGTGTTGCACCGTTCCCGGAGGTACTGCAATACCGGTCGATGCGTGGAGCGGACGGAGCAAGCCCCATTTCCGACTCCCTGTTCGAAAAACCCATTTAATATGTAGCCCCCCGATGGGGGACGTATCAGATATTAAACTGATAAGAACAGATTTTTTTTTTTTTATAAAATATATTTATTACGTTCAATGCCTTTCAATACAAAACCATATATCAATCAAAAATCATAACTAGGCATTTTACTTATAACACAATCCGGAAAACCCAAAACAATAAATCAGGGAAACATCTTCCCTCCCTTTCCTACTTACAAACCAAACCCATACCCACACCAAAAAAATTCAAAGAAAAACTCACCCCATCCCGACCGACGGGGACGCCTTCTCCACTCCTGACGCTCCCCCGTCGGCCTCCATCCCCTCTCCCCTGGATACAGAAACAATGCCTGGTACCCGCACACTCTGTGTCATTTGCCCCCCACTTAAATCCACCACCCTACTTTCTTCTGGACTCAGGCCCGAGCACCCCATGCCCCCAAACAGAAAACTTTCTCCTTCCTCCATCCCCCAACCCTGGGCCATGCCTGGGAGGTCTAGCTCCGCAAGGGGTGTAAACGAACATGAAGGAGAGGGAGCCCACGAGGGCCCTAAAACCTCTCCCCCTGCTCCCCCACACCCCCTTTTTACCACCCTTCCTCCTCCTACTGTCCGGTCGCTCCCACGTCTTTGGCTTCTTTATAGGTGGAGGACGCAACCAGGGAACATCCCTGTCTGCGTCCGACAGCCCCCCCCTCGCTTCGTTCATATTGTCCGGCAGCCCCACCACCATCTCCCTCAGCTCCTCCACCCGTGATCTCACCTCTTTACTGTCCCCCCACTCCTTCACTCCATCTCCTACTGGTCCCGCCACCACTGCCTTCTCTTTCTCCTCCCTTTCTGTCTCTTTCTTCTCCACCACCTTCTTCCCTGTCTCCTTCCTTTCTGTCTCTTTCTTCTCCACCACCTTCTTCCCTATCTCCTTCCTTTCTGTCTCTTTCTCCTCCACCACCTTCTTCCCTGTCTCCTCCCTTTCTGTCTCTTTCTTCTCCACCACCTTCTTCCCTGTCTCCTTCCTTTCTGTCTCTTTCTTCTCCACCACCTTCTTCCCTATCTCCTTCCTTTCTGTCTCTTTCTCCTCCACCACCTTCTTCCCTGTCTCCTTCCTTTCTGTCTCTTTCTCCTCCACCACCTTCTTCCCTCTCTCCTTCCTTTCTGTCTCTTTCTCCTCCACCACCTTCTTCCCTGTCTCCTTCCTTTCTATCTCTTTCTTCTCCACCGCCGTCTTCCCAGTCTCCTTCCTTTCTGTCTCTTTCTTCTCCACCTCCGTCTTCCCAGTCTCCTCCCTCTCTGTTGCCTTCTCCGTCTCCTTCCTCTCCACAGCCGTCTTCTCTGGCCCCTTCACTCTCCTGTCTCCTTCCTCCTCCTGCTCTCCTTTAGCCTTCTGCCCTTCCGTTTCCACTATGCTGTTGTCTTCTTTTCCGTTTTCTCCTCCCGCTTCCGTTTTCTCCTTCTCTTCCACCCGTGTGTCCGCTCCCTCTGTTCCAGTCCTTTGTTCTTGGTCCCTCCTTCTACCCCCATCCCCGGCTCTTGCTCCCCCAGCTGCAGACGCGCGTATGACCTCTGACGCGCCGGGCATTCACGCCACAGGTGCGTTAGCATACCACACCCGTGACATGCCTTCGGCGCGTCACAGTCCCTCGCCTCGTGCTCCGTAGATCCACAATACCTACACTTCTTTGTGCCGCACGAGGCGAGGATATGACCATAGGCCATACAACGCCTGCAGAACGGAGGCTGACGGGCATAATGCAACGTCCCCCGGTCAGCCCCCAGGGAGAACATCGCCGGAGGATGGAGGTATCCACCCAATCCATTTGGGTCCTCTCTTAGGAGGGCCTGGAAACCCCTCCTCCCGGTCCAAAAGCCCAGGGAATCTTTGAGGTGCCTTCCTGAGGAGACACCATCCATGTATCTCCCCAGAAAGGCCCTCACCTCCTCGTCCTTAACGTAAGGGTTGTAAATGTTCACGTTAACCACTCGGAAATTGCTCCTCGCCAAGCTAGTCACCACGTAATGGGACATCGGCTTCTCCTTTTCCACTTCTCTCACCTTTCTGAGAATCTCGTCGTGCTTTTTCTCCGTATGCAATGCCACATCATATGCACCCTCCAATGGGTTTTCTTGTAGGCAGAACACTTCCTCCACCTTCAGCCCAAGGATACCGATCAGGATAGTCCTCCCAAAAGCGTCTCTGTCCAGTGGATCCATCGCCTTATCCCTCCAGGAAAAGCGCACCGTATTCGCCAGCCCCATCCTAGGGACTGGCCTCCTGTAGTATTTTGCGCCATCTCCGCAAGGAGCTTGGCGCCCTCTCCTCCGCTCCTGCTTTTCCTCCAAAAAGTAAAAACTGAAAAGAGCGGCAAAATACACCAACCGTGTCTCAAAAAACCAAAAACAACAAACTTTCCTCCCTCCTGCCTTCCTTCGACCTTTTGGCTCAGCGGGCTTTGGGGCACCTCGGTACCAAGCTTGATCTGAGCCAAAAGGCCGAGAAGCGATAACCCACAAATTGACCCCTGCACCCGCCGGCCCCCGGGGCCTCGGCAGACCTCATCGGTTTGGCAAAAGTTGGCTCCTCCTCACCCAACGCTTCCCTGGTGACAGGCGGGTGTGTTTTTTTTAAAAGTCGCTAATGCGTCGTTAGGTCACTAGCTCTTTAATCCTAGTGCGACTATTTGTTCAATGCCCGGCAAATACACCAGTCATCGTCGGGCTTGAACTCAATTGCCCGAGCGACTACTTTGAGTGGAAAAAATACGCCGGTCGGTCAGCCGGCTTCAAGTCAAACGCCTGAGCAAAAAGTCTCGGCGTCATCTCTGTCAATTTCTCTTGAAACAAGATACCGGGCTCTGCCAGAAGCAAAGCCCTTCCAAAAATACGTTGAACTCGTAAGTGTTCCTCTCCACGGAAGTCTTTAGTAAAAGGCGAAAGGCTTGTGCGTAATGAAGAGAAACCAGAGTCGTATGGAAGTCAGAGGTCGGGGCCCGAGACACACACGGTGCACTCTAGGCCGGGTCCCCGCGGGTGGTCCCCGAACCCACTCTTCCAAGTTTTCGAGGGCTGTGGGTAAAAAGTCACAGACAGACAGACAGACAGACAGACAGACAGACAGACAGACAGATAGACAGATAGACAGATAGACAGATAGACAATCCTGGTGAAGTGATTGTATTTTTGGGGGGGGCTCAAAAACACACACACACACACAATCCTGGTGAAGTGATTGTATTTTTGGGGGGGGCTCAAAAACACACACACACACACACACACACACACACACAATCCTGGTGAAGTGATTGTATTTTTTGGGGGGCTCAAAAACACACACACACACACACACACACACACACACACACACACACACACACACACACACACACAATCCTGGTGAAGTGATTGTATTTTTGGGGGGGCTCAAAACACACACACACACACACACACACACACACACACACACACACACACACACACACTCTCCTGGCCAATGTTTTTTTTTTTTTTTTTTGTAAAATGGCGGGAAAACGGGGACCCCCATGAAGGGGGCTTCGCACTTGTTTCAGTTTGGATGATTCTTCTTTTTCCATTCCTTCTCTTCTTCTGCTAGCTGTTTTACATAGCTTGGTGTATTTCTTTTCCTTGACAATGGGAGAAAAGTGTTGCACCGTTCCCGGAGGTACTGCAATACCGGGTCGATGCGTGGAGCGGACGGAGCAAGCCCCATTTCCGACTCCCTGTTCGAAAAACCCATTTAATATGTAGTCCCCCGATGGGGACGTATCAGATATTAAACTGATAAGAACAGATTTTTTTTTTATAAAATATATTTATTACGTTCAATGCCTTTCAATACAAAACCATATATCAATCAAAAATCATAACTAGGCATTTTACTTATAACACAATCCGGAAAACCCAAAACAATAAATCAGGGAAACATCTTCCCTCCCTTTCCTACTTACAAACCAAACCCATACCCACACCAAAAAATTCAAAGAAAAACTCACCCCATCCCGACCGACGGGGACGCCTTCTCCACTCCTGACGCTCCCCGTCGGCCTCCATCCCTCTCCCCTGGATACAGAAACAATGCCTGGTACCCGCACACTCTGTGTCATTTGCCCCCACTTAAATCCACCACCCTACTTTCTTCTGGACTCAGGCCCGAGCACCCCATGCCCCCAAACAGAAAACTTTCTCCTTCCTCCATCCCCAACCCTGGGCCATGCCTGGGAGGTCTAGCTCCGCAAGGGGTGTAAACGAACATGAAGGAGAGGGAGCCCACGAGGGCCCTAAAACCTCTCCCCCTGCTCCCCCACACCCCCCCTTTTACCACCCTTCCTCCTCCTACTGTCCGGTCGCTCCCACGTCTTTGGCTTCTTTATAGGTGGAGGACGCAACCAGGGAACATCCTGTCTGCGTCCGACAGCCCCCCTCGCTTCGTTCATATTGTCCGGCAGCCCCACCACCATCTCCCTCAGCTCCTCCACCCGTGATCTCACCTCTTTACTGTCCCCCCACTCCTTCACTCCATCTCCTACTGGTCCCGCCACCACTGCCTTCTCTTTCTCCTCCCTTTCTGTCTCTTTCTTCTCCACCACCTTCTTCCCTGTCTCCTTCCTTTCTGTCTCTTTCTTCTCCACCACCTTCTTCCCTATCTCCTTCCTTTCTGTCTCTTTCTCCTCCACCACCTTCTTCCCTGTCTCCTCCCTTTCTGTCTCTTTCTTCTCCACCACCTTCTTCCCTGTCTCCTTCCTTTCTGTCTCTTTCTTCTCCACCACCTTCTTCCCTATCTCCTTCCTTTCTGTCTCTTTCTCCTCCACCACCTTCTTCCCTGTCTCCTTCCTTTCTGTCTCTTTCTCCTCCACCACCTTCTTCCCTCTCTCCTTCCTTTCTGTCTCTTTCTCCTCCACCACCTTCTTCCCTGTCTCCTTCCTTTCTATCTCTTTCTTCTCCACCGCCGTCTTCCCAGTCTCCTTCCTTTCTGTCTCTTTCTTCTCCACCTCCGTCTTCCCAGTCTCCTCCCTCTCTGTTGCCTTCTCCGTCTCCTTCCTCTCCACAGCCGTCTTCTCTGGCCCCTTCACTCTCCTGTCTCCTTCCTCCTCCTGCTCTCCTTTAGCCTTCTGCCCTTCCGTTTCCACTATGCTGTTGTCTTCTTTTCCGTTTTCTCCTCCCGCTTCCGTTTTCTCCTTCTCTTCCACCCGTGTGTCCGCTCCCTCTGTTCCAGTCCTTTGTTCTTGGTCCCTCCTTCTACCCCCATCCCCGGCTCTTGCTCCCCCCCCAGCTGCAGACGCGTATGACCTCTGACGCGCCGGGCATTCACGCCACAGGTGCGTTAGCATACCACACCCGTGACATGCCTTCGGCGCGTCACAGTCCCTCGCCTCGTGCTCCGTAGATCCACAATACCTACACTTCTTTGTGCCGCACGAGGCGAGGATATGACCATAGGCCATACAACGCCTGCAGAACGGAGGCTGACGGGCATAATGCAACGTCCCCGGTCAGCCCCCCAGGGAGAACATCGCCGGAGGATGGAGGTATCCACCCAATCCATTTGGGTCCTCTCTTAGGAGGGCCTGAAACCCCTCCTCCCGGTCCAAAAGCCCAGGGAATCTTTGAGGTGCCTTCCTGAGGAGACACCATCCATGTATCTCCCCAGAAAGGCCCTCACCTCCTCGTCCTTAACGTAAGGGTTGTAAATGTTCACGTTAACCACTCGGAAATTGCTCCTCGCCAAGCTAGTCACCACGTAATGGGACATCGGCTTCTCCTTTTCCACTTCTCTCACCTTTCTGAGAATCTCGTCGTGCTTTTTCTCCGTATGCAATGCCACATCATATGCACCCTCCAATGGGTTTTCTTGTAGGCAGAACACTTCCTCCACCTTCAGCCCAAGGATACCGATCAGGATAGTCCTCCCAAAAGCGTCTCTGTCCAGTGGATCCATCGCCTTATCCCTCCAGGAAAAGCGCACCGTATTCGCCAGCCCCATCCTAGGGACTGGCCTCCCTGTAGTATTTTGCGCCATCTCCGCAAGGAGCTTGGCGCCCTCTCCTCCGCTCCTGCTTTTCCTCCAAAAAGTAAAAACTGAAAAGAGCGGCAAAATACACCAACCGTGTCTCAAAAACCAAAAACAACAAACTTTCCTCCCTCCTGCCTTCCTTCGACCTTTTGGCTCAGCGGGCTTTGGGGCACCTCGGTACCAAGCTTGATCTGAGCCAAAAGGCCGAGAAGCGATAACCCACAAATTGACCCCTGCACCCGCCCGGTCCCCGGGGCCTCGGCAGACCTCATCGGTTTGGCAAAAGTTGGCTCCTCCTCACCCAACGCTTCCCCTGGTGACAGGCGGGTGTGTTTTTTTTTAAAAGTCGCTAATGCGTCGTTAGGTCACTAGCTCTTTAATCCTAGTGCGACTATTTGTTCAATGCCCGGCAAATACACCAGTCATCGTCGGGCTTGAACTCAATTGCCCGAGCGACTACTTTGAGTGGAAAAAATACGCCGGTCGGTCAGCCGGCTTCAAGTCAAACGCCTGAGCAAAAAGTCTCGGCGTCATCTCTGTCAATTTCTCTTGAAACAAGATACCGGGCTCTGCCAGAAGCAAAGCCCTTCCAAAAATACGTTGAACTCGTAAGTGTTCCTCTCCACGGAAGTCTTTAGTAAAAGGCGAAAGGCTTGTGCGTAATGAAGAGAAACCAGAGTCGTATGGAAGTCAGAGGTCGGGGCCCGAGACACACACGGTGCACTCTAGGCCGGGTCCCCGCGGGTGGTCCCCGAACCCACTCTTCCAAGTTTTCGAGGGCTGTGGGTAAAAAGTCACAGACAGACAGACAGACAGACAGACAGACAGACAGACAGACAGATAGACAGATAGACAGATAGACAGATAGACAATCCTGGTGAAGTGATTGTATTTTTGGGGGGCTCAAAAAACACACACACACACAATCCTGGTGAAGTGATTGTATTTTTGGGGGGGGCTCAAAAACACACACACACACACACACACACACACACAATCCTGGTGAAGTGATTGTATTTTTGGGGGGCTCAAAACACACACACACACACACACACACACACACACACACACACACACACACACACACACACACACAATCCTGGTGAAGTGATTGTATTTTTGGGGGGCTCAAAACACACACACACACACACACACACACACACACACACACACACACACACACACACTCTCCTGGCCAATGTTTTTTTTTTTTTTTTTTTAAGTAAAATGGCGGGAAAACGGGGGACCCCCATGAAGGGGGCTTCGCACTTGTTTCAGTTTGGATGATTCTTCTTTTTCCATTCCTTCTCTTCTTCTGCTAGCTGTTTTACATAGCTTGGTGTATTTCTTTTTCCTTGACAATGGGAGAAAAGTGTTGCACCGTTCCCGGAGGTACTGCAATACCGGGTCGATGCGTGGAGCGGACGGAGCAAGCCCCATTTCCGACTCCCTGTTCGAAAAACCCATTTAATATGTAGTCCCCCGATGGGGGCGTATCAGATATTAAACTGATAAGAACAGATTTTTTTTTATAAAATATATTTATTACGTTCAATGCCTTTCAATACAAAACCATATATCAATCAAAAATCATAACTAGGCATTTTACTTATAACACAATCCGAAAACCCAAAACAATAAATCAGGGAAACATCTTCCCTCCCTTTCCTACTTACAAACCAAACCCATACCCACACCAAAAAATTCAAAGAAAAACTCACCCCATCCCGACCGACGGGGACGCCTTCTCCACTCCTGACGCTCCCCGTCGGCCTCCATCCCCTCTCCCCTGGATACAGAAACAATGCCTGGTACCCGCACACTCTGTGTCATTTGCCCCCACTTAAATCCACCACCCTACTTTCTTCTGGACTCAGGCCCGAGCACCCCATGCCCCCAAACAGAAAACTTTCTCCTTCCTCCATCCCCCAACCCTGGGCCATGCCTGGGAGGTCTAGCTCCGCAAGGGGTGTAAACGAACATGAAGGAGAGGGAGCCCACGAGGGCCCTAAAACCTCTCCCCCTGCTCCCCCACACCCCCTTTTTACCACCCTTCCTCCTCCTACTGTCCGGTCGCTCCCACGTCTTTGGCTTCTTTATAGGTGGAGGACGCAACCAGGGAACATCCCTGTCTGCGTCCGACAGCCCCCCTCGCTTCGTTCATATTGTCCGGCAGCCCCACCACCATCTCCCTCAGCTCCTCCACCCGTGATCTCACCTCTTTACTGTCCCCCCACTCCTTCACTCCATCTCCTACTGGTCCCGCCACCACTGCCTTCTCTTTCTCCTCCCTTTCTGTCTCTTTCTTCTCCACCACCTTCTTCCCTGTCTCCTTCCTTTCTGTCTCTTTCTTCTCCACCACCTTCTTCCCTATCTCCTTCCTTTCTGTCTCTTTCTCCTCCACCACCTTCTTCCCTGTCTCCTCCCTTTCTGTCTCTTTCTTCTCCACCACCTTCTTCCCTGTCTCCTTCCTTTCTGTCTCTTTCTTCTCCACCACCTTCTTCCCTATCTCCTTCCTTTCTGTCTCTTTCTCCTCCACCACCTTCTTCCCTGTCTCCTTCCTTTCTGTCTCTTTCTCCTCCACCACCTTCTTCCCTCTCTCCTTCCTTTCTGTCTCTTTCTCCTCCACCACCTTCTTCCCTGTCTCCTTCCTTTCTATCTCTTTCTTCTCCACCGCCGTCTTCCCAGTCTCCTTCCTTTCTGTCTCTTTCTTCTCCACCTCCGTCTTCCCAGTCTCCTCCCCTCTCTGTTGCCTTCTCCGTCTCCTTCCTCTCCACAGCCGTCTTCTCTGGCCCCTTCACTCTCCTGTCTCCTTCCTCCTCCTGCTCTCCTTTAGCCTTCTGCCCTTCCGTTTCCACTATGCTGTTGTCTTCTTTTCCGTTTTCTCCTCCCGCTTCCGTTTTCTCCTTCTCTTCCACCCGTGTGTCCGCTCCCTCTGTTCCAGTCCTTTGTTCTTGGTCCCTCCTTCTACCCCCATCCCCGGCTCTTGCTCCCCCCAGCTGCAGGCGCGTATGACCTCTGACGCGCCGGGCATTCACGCCACAGGTGCGTTAGCATACCACACCCGTGACATGCCTTCGGCGCGTCACAGTCCCTCGCCTCGTGCTCCGTAGATCCACAATACCTACACTTCTTTGTGCCGCACGAGGCGAGGATATGACCATAGGCCATACAACGCCTGCAGAACGGAGGCTGACGGGCATAATGCAACGTCCCCGGTCAGCCCCCAGGGAGAACATCGCCGGAGGATGGAGGTATCCACCCAATCCATTTGGGTCCTCTCTTAGGAGGGCCTGGAAACCCCTCCTCCCGGTCCAAAAGCCCAGGGAATCTTTGAGGTGCCTTCCTGAGGAGACACCATCCATGTATCTCCCCAGAAAGGCCCTCACCTCCTCGTCCTTAACGTAAGGGTTGTAAATGTTCACGTTAACCACTCGGAAATTGCTCCTCGCCAAGCTAGTCACCACGTAATGGGACATCGGCTTCTCCTTTTCCACTTCTCTCACCTTTCTGAGAATCTCGTCGTGCTTTTTCTCCGTATGCAATGCCACATCATATGCACCCTCCAATGGGTTTTCTTGTAGGCAGAACACTTCCTCCACCTTCAGCCCAAGGATACCGATCAGGATAGTCCTCCCAAAAGCGTCTCTGTCCAGTGGATCCATCGCCTTATCCCTCCAGGAAAAGCGCACCGTATTCGCCAGCCCCATCCTAGGGACTGGCCTCCCTGTAGTATTTTTGCGCCATCTCCGCAAGGAGCTTGGCGCCCTCTCCTCCGCTCCTGCTTTTCCTCCAAAAAAGTAAAAACTGAAAAGAGCGGCAAAATACACCAACCGTGTCTCAAAAAACCAAAAACAACAAACTTTCCTCCCTCCTGCCTTCCTTCGACCTTTTGGCTCAGCGGGCTTTGGGGCACCTCGGTACCAAGCTTGATCTGAGCCAAAAGGCCGAGAAGCGATAACCCACAAATTGACCCCTGCACCCGCCGGTCCCCGGGGCCTCGGCAGACCTCATCGGTTTGGCAAAGTTGGCTCCTCCTCACCCAACGCTTCCCTGGTGACAGGCGGGTGTGTTTTTTTAAAAGTCGCTAATGCGTCGTTAGGTCACTAGCTCTTTAATCCTAGTGCGACTATTTGTTCAATGCCCGGCAAATACACCAGTCATCGTCGGGCTTGAACTCAATTGCCCGAGCGACTACTTTGAGTGGAAAAAATACGCGGTCGGTCAGCCGGCTTCAAGTCAAACGCCTGAGCAAAAAGTCTCGGCGTCATCTCTGTCAATTTCTCTTGAAACAAGATACCGGGCTCTGCCAGAAGCAAAGCCCTTCCAAAAATACGTTGAACTCGTAAGTGTTCCTCTCCACGGAAGTCTTTAGTAAAAGGCGAAAGGCTTGTGCGTAATGAAGAGAAACCAGAGTCGTATGGAAGTCAGAGGTCGGGGCCCGAGACACACACGGTGCACTCTAGGCCGGGTCCCCGCGGGTGGTCCCCGAACCCACTCTTCCAAGTTTTCGAGGGCTGTGGGTAAAAAGTCACAGACAGACAGACAGACAGACAGACAGACAGACAGACAGACAGATAGACAGATAGACAGATAGACAGATAGACAATCCTGGTGAAGTGATTGTATTTTTGGGGGGGGGCTCAAAAACACACACACACACACAATCCTGGTGAAGTGATTGTATTTTTTGGGGGGGGGGCTCAAAAACACACACACACACACACACACACACACACAATCCTGGTGAAGTGATTGTATTTTTGGGGGGGCTCAAAAACACACACACACACACACACACACACACACACACACACACACACACACACACACACACACAATCCTGGTGAAGTGATTGTATTTTTTGGGGGGGTCTCAAACACACACACACACACACACACACACACACACACACACACACACACACACACTCTCCTGGCCAATGTTTTTTTTTTTTTTTTAAGTAAAATGGCGGGAAAACGGGGGACCCCCATGAAGGGGGCTTCGCACTTGTTTCAGTTTGGATGATTCTTCTTTTTCCATTCCTTCTCTTCTTCTGCTAGCTGTTTTACATAGCTTGGTGTATTTCTTTTCCTTGACAATGGGAGAAAAGTGTTGCACCGTTCCCGGAGGTACTGCAATACCGGGTCGATGCGTGGAGCGGACGGAGCAAGCCCCATTTCCGACTCCCTGTTCGAAAAATCCATTTAATATGTAGTCCCCCGATGGGGGACGTATCAGATATTAAACTGATAAGAACAGATTTTTTTTTATAAAATATATTTATTACGTTCAATGCCTTTCAATACAAAACCATATATCAATCAAAAATCATAACTAGGCATTTTACTTATAACACAATCCGGAAAACCCAAAACAATAAATCAGGGGAAACATCTTCCCTCCCTTTCCTACTTACAAACCAAACCCATACCCACACCAAAAAATTCAAAGAAAAACTCACCCCATCCCGACCGACGGGGACGCCTTCTCCACTCCTGACGCTCCCCGTCGGCCTCCATCCCCTCTCCCCTGGATACAGAAACAATGCCTGGTACCCGCACACTCTGTGTCATTTGCCCCCACTTAAATCCACCACCCTACTTTCTTCTGGACTCAGGCCCGAGCACCCCATGCCCCCAAACAGAAAACTTTCTCCTTCCTCCATCCCCCAACCCTGGGCCATGCCTGGGAGGTCTAGCTCCGCAAGGGGTGTAAACGAACATGAAGGAGAGGGAGCCCACGAGGGCCCTAAAACCTCTCCCCCTGCTCCCCCACACCCCCCTTTTTACCACCCTTCCTCCTCCTACTGTCCGGTCGCTCCCACGTCTTTGGCTTCTTTATAGGTGGAGGACGCAACCAGGGAACATCCCTGTCTGCGTCCGACAGCCCCCCTCGCTTCGTTCATATTGTCCGGCAGCCCCACCACCATCTCCCTCAGCTCCTCCACCCGTGATCTCACCTCTTTACTGTCCCCCCACTCCTTCACTCCATCTCCTACTGGTCCCGCCACCACTGCCTTCTCTTTCTCCTCCCTTTCTGTCTCTTTCTTCTCCACCACCTTCTTCCCTGTCTCCTTCCTTTCTGTCTCTTTCTTCTCCACCACCTTCTTCCCTATCTCCTTCCTTTCTGTCTCTTTCTCCTCCACCACCTTCTTCCCTGTCTCCTCCCTTTCTGTCTCTTTCTTCTCCACCACCTTCTTCCCTGTCTCCTTCCTTTCTGTCTCTTTCTTCTCCACCACCTTCTTCCCTATCTCCTTCCTTTCTGTCTCTTTCTCCTCCACCACCTTCTTCCCTGTCTCCTTCCTTTCTGTCTCTTTCTCCTCCACCACCTTCTTCCCTCTCTCCTTCCTTTCTGTCTCTTTCTCCTCCACCACCTTCTTCCCTGTCTCCTTCCTTTCTATCTCTTTCTTCTCCACCGCCGTCTTCCCAGTCTCCTTCCTTTCTGTCTCTTTCTTCTCCACCTCCGTCTTCCCAGTCTCCTCCCTCTCTGTTGCCTTCTCCGTCTCCTTCCTCTCCACAGCCGTCTTCTCTGGCCCCTTCACTCTCCTGTCTCCTTCCTCCTCCTGCTCTCCTTTAGCCTTCTGCCCTTCCGTTTCCACTATGCTGTTGTCTTCTTTTCCGTTTTCTCCTCCCGCTTCCGTTTTCTCCTTCTCTTCCACCCGTGTGTCCGCTCCCTCTGTTCCAGTCCTTTGTTCTTGGTCCCTCCTTCTACCCCCATCCCCGGCTCTTGCTCCCCCAGCTGCAGACGCGTATGACCTCTGACGCGCCGGGCATTCACGCCACAGGTGCGTTAGCATACCACACCCGTGACATGCCTTCGGCGCGTCACAGTCCCTCGCCTCGTGCTCCGTAGATCCACAATACCTACACTTCTTTGTGCCGCACGAGGCGAGGATATGACCATAGGCCATACAACGCCTGCAGAACGGAGGCTGACGGGCATAATGCAACGTCCCCCGGTCAGCCCCCAGGGAGAACATCGCCGGAGGATGGAGGTATCCACCCAATCCATTTGGGTCCTCTCTTAGGAGGGCCTGAAACCCCTCCTCCCGGTCCAAAAGCCCAGGGAATCTTTGAGGTGCCTTCCTGAGGAGACACCATCCATGTATCTCCCCAGAAAGGCCCTCACCTCCTCGTCCTTAACGTAAGGGTTGTAAATGTTCACGTTAACCACTCGGAAATTGCTCCTCGCCAAGCTAGTCACCACGTAATGGGACATCGGCTTCTCCTTTTCCACTTCTCTCACCTTTCTGAGAATCTCGTCGTGCTTTTTCTCCGTATGCAATGCCACATCATATGCACCCTCCAATGGGTTTTCTTGTAGGCAGAACACTTCCTCCACCTTCAGCCCAAGGATACCGATCAGGATAGTCCTCCCAAAAGCGTCTCTGTCCAGTGGATCCATCGCCTTATCCCTCCAGGAAAAGCGCACCGTATTCGCCAGCCCCATCCTAGGGACTGGCCTCCCTGTAGTATTTTGCGCCATCTCCGCAAGGAGCTTGGCGCCCTCTCCTCCGCTCCTGCTTTTCCTCCAAAAAAGTAAAAACTGAAAAGAGCGGCAAAATACACCAACCGTGTCTCAAAAAACCAAAAAACAACAAACTTTCCTCCCTCCTGCCTTCCTTCGACCTTTTGGCTCAGCGGGCTTTGGGGCACCTCGGTACCAAGCTTGATCTGAGCCAAAAGGCCGAGAAGCGATAACCCACAAATTGACCCCTGCACCCGCCGGTCCCGGGGCCTCGGCAGACCTCATCGGTTTGGCAAAAGTTGGCTCCTCCTCACCCAACGCTTCCCTGGTGACAGGCGGGTGTGTTTTTTTTAAAAGTCGCTAATGCGTCGTTAGGTCACTAGCTCTTTAATCCTAGTGCGACTATTTGTTCAATGCCCGGCAAATACACCAGTCATCGTCGGGCTTGAACTCAATTGCCCGAGCGACTACTTTGAGTGGAAAAAATACGCCGGTCGGTCAGCCGGCTTCAAGTCAAACGCCTGAGCAAAAAGTCTCGGCGTCATCTCTGTCAATTTCTCTTGAAACAAGATACCGGGCTCTGCCAGAAGCAAAGCCCTTCCAAAAATACGTTGAACTCGTAAGTGTTCCTCTCCACGGAAGTCTTTAGTAAAAGGCGAAAGGCTTGTGCGTAATGAAGAGAAACCAGAGTCGTATGGAAGTCAGAGGTCGGGGCCCGAGACACACACGGTGCACTCTAGGCCGGGTCCCCGCGGGTGGTCCCCGAACCCACTCTTCCAAGTTTTCGAGGGCTGTGGGTAAAAAGTCACAGACAGACAGACAGACAGACAGACAGACAGACAGACAGATAGACAGATAGACAGATAGACAGATAGACAATCCTGGTGAAGTGATTGTATTTTTGGGGGGGGCTCAAAACACACACACACACACAATCCTGGTGAAGTGATTGTATTTTTGGGGGGCTCAAAAACACACACACACACACACACACACACACACAATCCTGGTGAAGTGATTGTATTTTTTGGGGGGCTCAAAACACACACACACACACACACACACACACACACACACACACACACACACACACACACACACACAATCCTGGTGAAGTGATTGTATTTTTGGGGGCTCAAAAACACACACACACACACACACACACACACACACACACACACACACACACACACACTCTCCTGGCCAATGTTTTTTTTTTTTTTTTTTTAAGTAAAATGGCGGGAAAACGGGGACCCCCATGAAGGGGGCTTCGCACTTGTTTCAGTTTGGATGATTCTTCTTTTTCCATTCCTTCTCTTCTTCTGCTAGCTGTTTTACATAGCTTGGTGTATTTCTTTTCCTTGACAATGGGAGAAAAGTGTTGCACCGTTCCCGGAGGTACTGCAATACCGGGTCGATGCGTGGAGCGGACGGAGCAAGCCCCATTTCCGACTCCCTGTTCGAAAAATCCATTTAATATGTAGTCCCCCCGATGGGGGACGTATCAGATATTAAACTGATAAGAACAGATTTTTTTTTTTATAAAATATATTTATTACGTTCAATGCCTTTCAATACAAAACCATATATCAATCAAAAATCATAACTAGGCATTTTACTTATAACACAATCCGGAAAACCCAAAACAATAAATCAGGGAAACATCTTCCCTCCCTTTCCTACTTACAAACCAAACCCATACCCACACCAAAAAATTCAAAGAAAAACTCACCCCATCCCGACCGACGGGGACGCCTTCTCCACTCCTGACGCTCCCCCGTCGGCCTCCATCCCTCTCCCCTGGATACAGAAACAATGCCTGGTACCCGCACACTCTGTGTCATTTGCCCCCCACTTAAATCCACCACCCTACTTTCTTCTGGACTCAGGCCCGAGCACCCCATGCCCCCAAACAGAAAACTTTCTCCTTCCTCCATCCCCCAACCCTGGGCCATGCCTGGGAGGTCTAGCTCCGCAAGGGGTGTAAACGAACATGAAGGAGAGGGAGCCCACGAGGGCCCTAAAACCTCTCCCCCTGCTCCCCCACACCCCCCTTTTACCACCCTTCCTCCTCCTACTGTCCGGTCGCTCCCACGTCTTTGGCTTCTTTATAGGTGGAGGACGCAACCAGGGAACATCCCTGTCTGCGTCCGACAGCCCCCCTCGCTTCGTTCATATTGTCCGGCAGCCCCACCACCATCTCCCTCAGCTCCTCCACCCGTGATCTCACCTCTTTACTGTCCCCCCACTCCTTCACTCCATCTCCTACTGGTCCCGCCACCACTGCCTTCTCTTTCTCCTCCCTTTCTGTCTCTTTCTTCTCCACCACCTTCTTCCCTGTCTCCTTCCTTTCTGTCTCTTTCTTCTCCACCACCTTCTTCCCTATCTCCTTCCTTTCTGTCTCTTTCTCCTCCACCACCTTCTTCCCTGTCTCCTCCCTTTCTGTCTCTTTCTTCTCCACCACCTTCTTCCCTGTCTCCTTCCTTTCTGTCTCTTTCTTCTCCACCACCTTCTTCCCTATCTCCTTCCTTTCTGTCTCTTTCTCCTCCACCACCTTCTTCCCTGTCTCCTTCCTTTCTGTCTCTTTCTCCTCCACCACCTTCTTCCCTCTCTCCTTCCTTTCTGTCTCTTTCTCCTCCACCACCTTCTTCCCTGTCTCCTTCCTTTCTATCTCTTTCTTCTCCACCGCCGTCTTCCCAGTCTCCTTCCTTTCTGTCTCTTTCTTCTCCACCTCCGTCTTCCCAGTCTCCTCCCTCTCTGTTGCCTTCTCCGTCTCCTTCCTCTCCACAGCCGTCTTCTCTGGCCCCTTCACTCTCCTGTCTCCTTCCTCCTCCTGCTCTCCTTTAGCCTTCTGCCCTTCCGTTTCCACTATGCTGTTGTCTTCTTTTCCGTTTTCTCCTCCCGCTTCCGTTTTCTCCTTCTCTTCCACCCGTGTGTCCGCTCCCTCTGTTCCAGTCCTTTGTTCTTGGTCCCTCCTTCTACCCCCATCCCCGGCTCTTGCTCCCCCCAGCTGCAGACGCCGTATGACCTCTGACGCGCCGGGCATTCACGCCACAGGTGCGTTAGCATACCACACCCGTGACATGCCTTCGGCGCGTCACAGTCCTCGCCTCGTGCTCCGTAGATCCACAATACCTACACTTCTTTGTGCCGCACGAGGCGAGGATATGACCATAGGCCATACAACGCCTGCAGAACGGAGGCTGACGGGCATAATGCAACGTCCCCCGGTCAGCCCCCAGGGAGAACATCGCCGGAGGATGGAGGTATCCACCCAATCCATTTGGGTCCTCTCTTAGGAGGGCCTGGAAACCCCTCCTCCCGGTCCAAAAGCCCAGGGAATCTTTGAGGTGCCTTCCTGAGGAGACACCATCCATGTATCTCCCCAGAAAGGCCCTCACCTCCTCGTCCTTAACGTAAGGGTTGTAAATGTTCACGTTAACCACTCGGAAATTGCTCCTCGCCAAGCTAGTCACCACGTAATGGGACATCGGCTTCTCCTTTTCCACTTCTCTCACCTTTCTGAGAATCTCGTCGTGCTTTTTCTCCGTATGCAATGCCACATCATATGCACCCTCCAATGGGTTTTCTTGTAGGCAGAACACTTCCTCCACCTTCAGCCCAAGGATACCGATCAGGATAGTCCTCCCAAAAGCGTCTCTGTCCAGTGGATCCATCGCCTTATCCCTCCAGGAAAAGCGCACCGTATTCGCCAGCCCCATCCTAGGGACTGGCCTCCCTGTAGTATTTTGCGCCATCTCCGCAAGGAGCTTGGCGCCCTCTCCTCCGCTCCTGCTTTTCCTCCAAAAAAGTAAAAACTGAAAAGAGCGGCAAAATACACCAACCGTGTCTCAAAAAACCAAAAACAACAAACTTTCCTCCCTCCTGCCTTCCTTCGACCTTTTGGCTCAGCGGGCTTTGGGGCACCTCGGTACCAAGCTTGATCTGAGCCAAAAGGCCGAGAAGCGATAACCCACAAATTGACCCCTGCACCCGCCGGGCCCCCGGGGGCCTCGGCAGACCTCATCGGTTTGGCAAAAGTTGGCTCCTCCTCACCCAACGCTTCCCTGGTGACAGGCGGGTGTGTTTTTTTTTAAAAGTCGCTAATGCGTCGTTAGGTCACTAGCTCTTTAATCCTAGTGCGACTATTTGTTCAATGCCCGGCAAATACACCAGTCATCGTCGGGCTTGAACTCAATTGCCCGAGCGACTACTTTGAGTGGAAAAAATACGCCGGTCGGTCAGCCGGCTTCAAGTCAAACGCCTGAGCAAAAAGTCTCGGCGTCATCTCTGTCAATTTCTCTTGAAACAAGATACCGGGCTCTGCCAGAAGCAAAGCCCTTCCAAAAATACGTTGAACTCGTAAGTGTTCCTCTCCACGGAAGTCTTTAGTAAAAGGCGAAAGGCTTGTGCGTAATGAAGAGAAACCAGAGTCGTATGGAAGTCAGAGGTCGGGGCCCGAGACACACACGGTGCACTCTAGGCCGGGTCCCCGCGGGTGGTCCCCGAACCCACTCTTCCAAGTTTTCGAGGGCTGTGGGTAAAAAGTCACAGACAGACAGACAGACAGACAGACAGACAGACAGATAGACAATCCTGGTGAAGTGATTGTATTTTTGGGGGGGCTCAAAACACACACACACACACAATCCTGGTGAAGTGATTGTATTTTTTGGGGGGGCTCAAAAACACACACACACACACACACACACACACACACACACACACACACACACACACACACACACTCTCCTGGCCAATGTTTTTTTTTTTTTTTTAAGTAAAATGGCGGGAAAACGGGGGACCCCCATGAAGGGGGCTTCGCACTTGTTTCAGTTTGGATGATTCTTCTTTTTCATTCCTTCTCTTCTTCTGCTAGCTGTTTTACATAGCTTGGTGTATTTCTTTTTCCTTGACAATGGGAGAAAAGTGTTGCACCGTTCCCGGAGGTACTGCAATACCGGGTCGATGCGTGGAGCGGACGGAGCAAGCCCCATTTCCGACTCCCTGTTCGAAAAATCCATTTAATATGTAGTCCCCCGATGGGGGATTGGGGGGGGTTGTCCTCTCCTCCCACTTTTTCCACCACTGCACCTTCCGCGCCCTCCACTACCACCGGCTCCACCACTACATTCTCAACCACCACCGGCTCCACCACCACCTCCTCGGCAACTGCCGTTCCCTCCCCTTGGCGCTCAGAAGTCCGGTCCGCGGCCGCCGTCTCCCTCTCCCTCCTTTCGGCCCTGACCTTATTGGCCCAGGAGAAGGGGCAGCCGCGGATGAGGTGGGACCGCTCGCCACAGAGGTTGCACGACCTTCCGTTCGTGCACTCCTCGTAGCGGTGGCCCACCTCCCGGCACTTCATGCAGACCACCTTGTCGCAGGCGTCTGCTAGGTGGCCATGTTCACCACACTTACGGCACAGCTTGGGCTGGTCCTGGTAGTGAACATGGCCTCTATTCTCTCCGAGGACTATGGTGGATGGGATGGCTTTCAACCCACCATAGCCCCCAGGGTCCTCCCTCTGCTGGACAGTCACCCTCCAGGCCCCTGTCCAGATCCCATCGGGATCCTTCACCTGGACCAAGGGCCCCTTCACGTTGCAGTACCTGCCCAGCCATACTGCAACGTCCTCCGGCTGTACGGTTTCATTGTACATACGGATAATAACGGTTTTAATGCTATTGGCTGTGGGTAAAAAGTCACAGACAGACAGACAGACAGACAGACAGACAGACAATCCTGGTGAAGTGATTGTATTTTGGGGGGGTCAAAAACACACACACACACAATCCTGGTGAAGTGTTTGTATTTTTTTGGGGGGGTCAAAAACACACACACACACACACACACACACACACAATCCTGGCCAATGTTTTTTTTTTTGATGATTAAAAGATTTTATTACTGTTCAAAAACATAAGCATAATAAACAAACCATCAACAATCATAATCATCACTACCATGAAACTCAACACAAGGCATTTGAAATTTCAAAACGAATGACACCCAAATTAAAACTCAGGGGAGCATCTTCCCTCCCCCTCAATACCCACATAAACTAGATACCTAAATCTCTATATTTCCCCATACCTAACTTATTCCTTTTCCCTATTCCCTTTACCACAGTCCTAAACCCCCCTTCCACCTCTCCCGGGCAGCATGCTGCCCCCACTTCCTCTCCTCCCTCTTCATCCTCCCCCTCACATTTTCTTCCACCCTCCTCACTATCCCCTCCACTCCCCAATCTCTCACTGTCCTTACCATGTTCTGTCTGGATTCCCACAGCCCCCGTTTAACCTCTTACATCTAGACGTTCCGCTAGCGGAACACCTGCTCCAATATCCAATGATAGGCGTGGCGCGAATTACAAATTCCTCAAAAATACAAAAACTTCAATTTTTCAAACATATGACTATTTCACAGCATTTTAAAGACAAGACTCTCCTTTATCTAACCACACTGTCCGATTTCAAAAAGGCTTTACAACGAAAGCAAAACATTAGATTATGTCAGCAGAGTACCAAGCCAGAAATAATCAGACACCCATTTTTCAAGCTAGCATATAATGTCACAAAAACCCAGAAGACAGCTAAATGCAGCACTAACCTTTGATGATCTTCATCAGATGACACACCTAGGACATTATGTTATACAATACATGCATGTTTTGTTCAATCAAGTTCATATTTATATCAAAAAACAGCTTTTTACATTAGCATGTGACGTTCAGAACTAGCATACCCCCCGCAAACCACCGGGGAATTTGCTAACAATTTACTAAATTACTCACGATAAACGTTCACAAAAAGCATAACAATTATTAAGAATTATAGATACAGAACTCCTCTATGCACTCGATATGTACGATTTTAAAATGGCTTTTTGGTGAAAGCACATTTTGCAATATTCTAAGTACATAGCCCAGCCATCACGGGCTAGCTATTTAGACACCCGGCAAGTTTAGCACTCACCAATATCAGATTTACTATTATAAAAGTTTGATTACCTTTTGTTGTCTTCGTCAGAATGCACTCCTACTTCAATAATAAATGTTGGTTTGGTCCAAAATAATCCATCGTTATATCCGAATAGCGGCGTTTTGTTCGTGCGTCCCAGACACTATCCGAAATGGTAAATCAGGGTCGTGCGCATGGCGCATTTCGTGACAAAAAAAATCTAAATATTCCATTACCGTACTTCGAAGCATGTCAACCGCTGTTTAAAATCAATTTTTATGCCATTTTTCTTGTAAAAAAGCGATAATATTCCGACCGGGAATGTCCATTTAGCTAAACAGAGGAAAGAAAACAAAGCTTTCGGTCGACGCGGGCACGAGCCTGAGTCTCACAGTACTGTAACCAGCCACTACCCAAACGAGCTACTTTGTTTCAGCCAGAGCCTGCAAAGCCACGATTCAGCGTTTTGCCGCCTTCTGAGAGCCTATGGCAGCCGTAGGAAGTGTCACGGGACAGCTAAGATCCTCACTCTTCAATAAACAGAGACAAGAAGAACGACACCTTGTCAGACAGGCCACTTCCTGCATGAAATCTTCAGGTTCTTGCCTGCCATATGAGTTCAGTTATACTCACAGACACCATTCAAACAGTTTTAGAAACTTTAGGGTGTTTTCTATCCAAAGCCAATAATTATATGCATATTCTAGTTACTGGGCAGGAGTAGTAACCAGATTAAATCGGGTACGTTTTTTATCCAGCCGTGAAAATACTGCCCCCTAGCCATAACAGGTTAAAGAGGCATATGAGAAGCCATAGTAGAAATCTGTCCCTTACCGTCCCCCTCGCTCTCCCTACTCCTCTCTCTACCCGAGCCCACGACAAAATAAAATCCCATCTTACCTTACCTAACAACACCCGTGCCCTAGCCCACACTACTCCGGCAAAGGCACAGTCCCAAAAGGCATGGCGCACAGTCTCCTCCCCGCCACAAGATGGTCTTGGGCAGGTGGGGGATCGCGCCAAGCTATGCCGGTACACAATGGAAAGCACCGGCAAACACTTGTGGAGGCTCAACCAATTCAGGTCCTTGAGCCTGTTGTCCAGACCCCGCGCCTGCACTCCCTCCCAGACCACTGCCGGGATACCCACCACAGGTGCCGGACACCCTCCCTGTCTGACCTCCTCGTACAGGTGCTTGTGGTCTAAACCTACTCGGGCAACTTCAACCTCGGGGTGCGCACGTAACCACTTGGCCGCGTGACCAAAGCGCCACGGCAGCTGTTCCGCCCGAGGACCCGTGTTAGACAACACCATTACGCTTCTCGCCTGGTATGAGAACACCCGCAGGAGGTAACCGGACGGGTGTACTACCGGATGAGCAAGCTCTGTCAACAAAAAAGAAACAAAAATTGAGTCCAGCTTGAGGGGGAAGTGTGGTACCCCCCTACCTCCCTCCCCGATGGGGCAAAGCATGCGTGCCCTGGCGACCCACTCGTACCTGCCACCCCACATGAACTGAAACACTAGCCTCACTAGAGGCCTCCACCACTCTAACACCCCCTCGCACATGGACTGGAGGCCCCCAAGCCCCCGAAACACACCATTAACAAAAGCTTGCTCATCCAGCACATCCCGATCTAACTTCCAATACCCCCTACCGAAGAGGCAGACAGGAGAACTCACCTGCAGGAGCACACCGTCGTGATCTGAAAAGAACACAGGCAACAGCCGACCAGACAACTGACCCAAGGACCTTGATAGAAAAATATAGTCAAGCCTCCGCGCAACCCCCCTGGAGTTGCGCCAAGTGGGACCAGCCATTTTCGGAGCAGTGTGCAGGCCACCATCAACCAGACCATGGCAAGCCATTAGCCCGGTGATGGCGCCTGCACTGCTGTCCCCCCCTACCCCTAAATCTATATTAAAGTTCCCCCCTATCACCAACTGCCTATTTGTGACACACAGGTGCGTCAGACAGTCCACCATCTCCCTCCTGTCTGCCGCCACCTGTGGTCCGTACACCACAACTAATCTATACCTACAATCTCTTAATGTGACATCCACCCCCAAAACCCTCCCCTGCATAACAACAAAAGTATCCTCAACCTTTACCTCCCTATTCCCAAACAAAATCCCTACCCCGAAGAGTGAACCCCCCATACCCCAAACTGACTCCCCTTTATCCCACTCCCTCTTAAACCTCACAACATCCCCCCCATCCCTTTGGTGAACCTCCTGTAAAAAAACAAAAATCAAACCCCACACCCTCTAAATAACTAAAAACCGCCCTTCTTTTTATCCTATCCCTCAAACCCCTTACATTTAAACTAACAAAAGTAATTTTATCCATAATGAAAACATTAACAACAACCTACTAACAACAAAAACATATCAGGTGGCTCACCCGATGCTCCCCTGCTCCATCTCCTCCGACAGGGATGCAAAAATGTTCCCCCCGTCCGAAGAATTCAGGTCCTCCTCAGATGAGGCCACCTGCTAGCACCCAACTTGGGACACTCCGTTTCCCCCTTCCTCTAAGACCCCCAAGTCATCTGCCCATGATGCCGGGAAAGGGTTGGGGATGGAGGTTTCCGGCTTCTCTGAACAGCCTTGCGACCCTCCATCGCCAGGATGCAGAGGTCGTCATGTCGATTTCCGCTAGGGGTAAAGGGAGGGATGAGTCCTGTGAGGACAGGGGGGCCACTTCAGCGGCACTGTCTTTAACCCCCATCGCACGCTTGCCTGCCCCCTCCCCTAAGCCTCCCACCTCTTTCTGCACCTCACCCTTCCGCTTCGTCCTCTTGCCGATGTAGGGTTCCTGCTCCAGCTCCGGGATCACCTTCCCTACTGACGGTTCCTTCCCATCCTGCCCGAGCAGCACACCAGAGTCTGAGACCCACTCCCCTGCCCTTGACCCCAACACTGGAAAGTTTTCCACCATTTCTACCAGGGCCCCAAGCCCCTCCACCCTATCAAGTGATGAGCCCATCTCCATTCCGCCACCCGCCTCCTCCACCTCCGGCTGCTGGATAGCGGACCCCTCACCTCCTTTCACTGACGGCCCTGAGGCCACCTCTTTCCCGGCCCTGGCACGTGGAGTGGGCGTTGGTGAGGATGGTCTCTCCTGCTCCTTCCTCTCTGGGTCTTTCTTGCTAGACCCAGGGTCCCTTCTTTGCAGTTGTTCCCCCACAGAGTCTCCTCCTTCCTTTCTGCCTGCCGCCGCCTCGGCATATGACTGCCGACGGGACGGACAGTCCCGGAACAGGTGCAGCCTACTACCACACCCGTGGCACTCCTTCGGCTACCTACAGTCCTTTGCCTCATGCTCCCCCGATTTGCAAAACCTGCATCTCCCTGTACTGCAGGCAGCCGTAACGTGCCCGTACTCCCTACATTTCTTACAGAAAGGGGGATGACGGGTGTAGAAGAGCATCCCCCTGTCCGAACCCAGAGAAAAGACCGCCGGGGGATGTAGGAAGCCATCAAACCCTTCCTTATCCGGCCTAAGGAGCACCTGGAACTGATGGCGGCCATTCCAGAATCCCAAAGAGTCCTTCACATATCTTGCCCCCGACGTGACGTCACAAAAACAGCCCAGAAATGCCCCTATGGCGATATCTTTTACATGAGGGTTGTACATATGTACATTAATAGTCCTGAAATTGGTCTTAAACAGACACGTTACATTGAAAAAGGACAATGGCTTCTCTCCAGCAGCCGCTTTTGCTCTGTCCGTTATGTCGCACATACCTTCTGTATGAAAGGTCACGTCATATGCTTCCTCCATAGCATTTCCCTGCAGACACATAACCTCTGGGACTTTGACTTTCAGGGCCCCCATCAAAACGGTTCTTCCAAAAGAATCTCTTGGCAAGCGTGTATCTTCTTCCTTCTTCCAAGCGAAACGGATTGTGTTCTTAAGTCCAGTCCTGGGGACCGACCTTGCGCTGCTGTTGGCCATCTCTTCACGGAAAAAAGCCAAAATCCAAGTTGAAAATAAATTAACTGGATTTCCTTCTTACTCCCTCCGGCCTTTGACCTTTGACTCAGCGGGCTTTGAGACACCTCGGTGCCAAGCTTGATCTGAGCCAAAAGGCAAAGAAGCGATAACCCACAAATTGACCCCTGCACCCACCGGGCCTCCGGGGTCTCGGCAGACCTCAGCGGTTTGGCAAAAGTTGGCTCCTCCCCACCCGACGCTTTCCTGGTGACAGGCGTTTTTTTTTTTAAGTCGCTAATGATTTAATCTGGTTACTACTCCTGCCCAGTAACTAGAATATGCATATAATTATTGCCTTTGGATAGAAAACACCCTAAAGTTTCTAAAACTGTTTGAATGGTGTCTGTGAGTATAACAGAACTCCTATGGCAGGCCAAAACCTGAGAAGATTTCAAGCAGGAAGTGGCCTGTCTGAGAAGTAGTGTTTCATCTTGGCTCTTTTTATTGAAGACTCAGGATCTGTGCAATAACGTGACACTTCCTACGTCTTCCATAGGGTCTCAGAGCCCGGGAAAATGTTGAACGATATCGAGGCAGGCTCTGGCTGAAACACTTTATCGCTTTTGGCAAGTGGCCACTCAGAGTACTATGGGCTTAGGCGCGTGCCCGCTTCGACCGAATGGTTTCTTTTCCTTTGTCTGTTTATCTAAACGCAGATTCCCGGTCGGAATATTATCGCTTTTTAATGAGAAAAATGGCATAAAAATTGATTTTAAACAGCGGTTGACATGCTTCGAAGTACGGTAATGGAATATTTAGAATTCTTTTGTCACGAATTGCGCCATGCTCGTCACCCTTATTTAGCCTTTAGGATAGTGTCTAGAACGCACGAACAAAACGCCGCTGTTTGGATATAACGATGGATTATTTTGGACCAAACCAACATTTGTTATTGAAGTCGAAGTCCTGGGAGTGCATTCTGACGAAGACAACAAAGGTAAGAACATTTTTCTTATAGTAAATCTGACTTTGATGAGTGCTAAACCTGCTGGGTGTCTAAATAGCTAGCCCTGTGATGCCGGGCTATCTACTGAGAATATTGCAAAATGTGCTTTCACCGAAAAGCTATTTTAAAATCGGACATATCGAGTGCATAGAGGAGTTCTGTATCTATAATTCTTAAAATAATTGTTATGCTTTTTGTGAACGTTTATCGTGAGTAATTTAGTAAATTCACCGGCAGTGTTCGGTGGGAATGCTAGTCACATGCTAATGTAAAAAGCTGTTTTTTGATATAAATATGAACTTGATTGAACAAAACATGCATGTATTGTATAACATAATGTCCTAGGGTTGTCATCTGATGAAGATCATCAAAGGTTAGTGCTGCATTTAGCTGTGGTTTGGGTTTATGTGACATTATATGCTAGCTTGAAAAATGGGTGTCTGATTATTTCTGGCTGGGTACTCTGCTGACATAATCTAATGTTTTGCTTTTGAAATCTTTTTGAAATCGGACAGTGTGGTTAGATTAACGAGAGTTATCTTTAAAATGGTGTAAAATTGTCATATTTTTGAAAAATTGAAGTAATAGCATATCTAAGGATTTGAATAACGCGCCACAGGATTCAACTGGCTGTTGAGTAGGTGGGACGCGTCCCACCTAGCCCATAGAGGTTAAGCCTAGTGCTACATTTAATATGTAGCACTAGACGTATCTGCCGCCACCTGTGGCCCGTACACCACAACTAATCTATACCTACAATCTCTTAATGTGACATCCACCCCCAAAACCCTCCCCTGCATTACAACAAAAGAACCCTCAACCTTTACCTCCCTATTCCCAAACAAAATCCCTACCCCCGAAGAGTGAACCCCCCATACCCCAAACTGATTACCCCTTATCCCACTCCCTCTTAAACCTCACAACATCCCCCCATCCCTTAGGTGAACCTCCTGTAAAAAACAAAAATAAAACCCCACACCCTCTAAATAACTAAAAACCGCCCTTCTTTTTACCCTATCCCTCAACCCCCTTACATTTTCACTAACAAAAGTGATTGTATCCATAAGTTAAAAAAAATATTACACTAACAAACCCAAACAGGAGGCTCACCCGATGCTCCCCTGCTCCATCTCCTCCGACAGAGGTGCAAAAATGCTCCCCCTGTCCGACGAATACAGGTCCTCTTCAGGAAAAACCGCCTGCTCGCCACCCACTAGGTTCTCCATGCTTTCCCCTGCCCCCAAGTCATCTGCCCATGACGCCGGGATTGGGTTGGGGACGCAGTCTTCCGGTTTCCCAGAAAACCCCTGTGACCTCTCTTCCCCCAGGGGCATAGACAGAGTGGAGATCGTACTGTTAATATCCCCTAGTGGCAGAGGGAGAGAAGAGTCGTGCAAGAACAGGGGGGCCACCTTAGCGGCACTGTCTTTTACCCCCAGCTGGTGAACAATTTTTCAGAGAACTTACACAAGTTACCCATTTTCTCTTTTTCCCCAAGTTTATTTTTTAAATTAAATGTAAAAAAACATTTCTGGATGGTGTTCAAACCAGAACATAAACAAAAAGTGTATATTTTGAAAGTAAAAGTTGTATAAAGCCCATTAAACTGGAAACTTATATAGAACACAGAATTTTAAATTGTAAGCTTCTTTTTTAAATAAACAAAAACAGATTTCAAAAGGTTCTAAGTGTTCTATTAAATGTTGTGCACTAAGTTTGTCATGTCCAATTGCTTATTAAAAATTCCAAATTAGATTTTACTGTAGCCCACTGCTTTTAGTGTAATATACTACAAGTACACCCCCCCACATACGTACTGTATTTGAACAGTGAAGCTAAGATTTTATATTTGTCTCTATACTCCCAGATTTTGGATTTGAGAGTACGTCACCTTTAATTTGAGGGATTTTCATAAATGTTTTACCGTTTACAAAAGAAACCATTATGTATCTAGTCCCCCCCATGTGAAGAAGTCAAAGTAGTCAAAAGTTTAGTACTTGGTCCCATATTCCTTGCATGCATTGACTACATCAAGCTTGTGACTAAAGTCATTTACAGTTTGTTTGGGTTGCGTTTTACCCCCAGTAGTAACTGAACGGTGAATGATGACTTTAGTAATTTTTCTTAATGACTCCTGTTTCTGAACACTTCTCAATTTATCCTTATGCCATGATTTAAAAAATAATTCATGATGAGTGAGGTGCAGTTCAGAGGCTACAACCAAACATGATAACCTCTCACCATTACAAATTTAAATGTAACCTTTATTTAACTAGGCAAGTCAGTTAAGAACAAATTATTATTGACAATGCCGGCCTACACCGGGCCACCCCATGGAACTCCCAATCACGGCCGGTTGTAATACAGCCTGGATTCGAACCAGGGTGTCTGTAGTGACGCCTTCAGCACTGAGATGCAGTGCCTTAGACCGCTGCACCACTCAGGAACCCTACCAATAACAGGGGAGGGTAGCATTTTTGGGGGGTATGTTCTTTGTGTCTCCGTAACATTCTCAAACATCATTATCCACAATTCATTCATGATTATCCATGATCATGGTAGCCTCCACATGGATATAGAAGTGTTCAGAAACATCTATTCTTACAATAAAAGTGACTCCAAAATGGTACAAAACATTATTCATATTGGGCAAAACATACTGCAAATGCATCCAACAAGCTTGTAAAGACACAAGTCATTGTGTGAGTGCCAAATGGCTAAAGTATTGCACTATATAGGGATAGGGTGCCATTTGGGACTCAGCTCAGTGGGAGCCCTCAAGTATGCACAATCTATAAAACCTAACTGATGCATCCTAACCCACAGATACACTATATATACACAAAAGTATGTGGACACCCCTTCAAATTAGTGGGTTTAGCCATTTCAGCCAAACCTATTGCTGGCAGGTGTATAAAAACGAGCACAACCATGCAATCTCCATACAGCAACATTGAAGTGCCTTACTGAAGAACGCAGTGACTTTCAACGTGGCACCGTCATAGGATCCCACCTTTCCAACAAGTAAGTTCATAAAATGTCTGCCCTGCTAGATCTGCCCCGGTCAACTATAAGTGCTGTTATTGTGACGTGGAAATGTTTAGGAGCAACAACAGCTCAGCCGCGAAGTGGTAGGCAACACAAGCTAACGGACAGGACCGCCACGTGCTGAAGCGCGTAAAAATTCTGTACTCGGTTGCAACACTCACTACCAAGTTCCAAACTGCCTCTGGAAGCAATATCAGCACAAAAACTGTTCTTCAGGGGTTTCATGAAATGGGTTTCCATGACCGAGCAGCCGCACACAAGCCTAAGACTACTATGTGCAATGCCAAGCGTCGACTGTAGTTGTGCAAAGCTAGCTGCCATTGGACTCTGGGGCAGTGGATAAGCGTTCTCTGGAGTGATGAATCACACTTCACCATCCGACAGTCCGATGGACGAATCTGGGTTTGGCGTATGCCAGTAGAATGCTACCTGCCCCAATGCATAGTGCCAACTGTAAAGTTTGGTGGAGGAGGAATAATGGGCTAGGCCCCCCTTAGTTCCAGTGAAGGGAAATCTTAACGCTACAGCATACAATGACATTCTAGACGATTCTGTTCTTACAACTTTGTGGCAACAGTTTGGGAAAAGGCCTTTCCTGTTTCAGCATGACAATGCCCCCTTGCACAACGCAAAGTCCATACAGAAATGGTTTGTCGAGATCGGTGTGGAAGAACTTGACTGGCCTGCACAGAGCCCTGACCTCAACTCCATCGAACACCTTTGGGATGAATTAGAACACAGACTGCGAGCCAGGCCTAATCGCCCAACATCAGTGCCCGACCTCACTACTGCTCTTGTGGCTGATGGAACAAGTCCCGGCAATAATGTTCCAACATCTAGTGGAAAGCCGTTCCAGAAGAGTGGAGGCTGTTATAGCAGCAAAGGGGGGGACCAACTCCATATTAATACCCATGATTTTGGAGTGAGATGTTCGACGAGCAGGTGTCCACATATTTTTGGTCATGTAGCGTATATCTGCAAGACATTAAATGCATTCGGTTATCTTTGACCAATAAATGCAGAAATACATCTAACACACTGATAAAATCAATGATTTTAAGTTAAAACATTCTGCTGAATCTTAAAAGGCCAAATTAAAAAAAACACTGCCCAAACAAATGTACCATTAGTCTCTACTTTGTGTTCACAGTATCATTAGCATTGCTAACACTGCCTTACTGTGCTTTCCATGGTGCATCCTTCAGGCTTGACCTTTGTGACTCCAATGACCGTGGTAACTTTATTGCATACAGAATAAGCTCCAAAGTCTAATTTTAAACTCCAGGAGATCAGGTCATGAATTATCTCAACAGAAGTGAAGACTTTTTACTAGATAAAAGAAAATCTCATATCTGCAGATAAAAAATGAAATAAATAGTTCCAGACAGCTGCTCAAGATAGACATGTATTGTGGCAAACCAAACATCATGCCCCTTGTCCAACAAAGGGGAACAACTGCTTAGAAGTCTTAAAGGATTAGACACATACATCTTACCCTACCCTTAGCTAAGTAAGGGGAAGATGTGTCAAATCCTTTTACTTCTAAGCAATTATAATTATATACAAACAAATCTGCCTGAAAAAATGTGGGGTTGGTTGACAGTCAGGAGTTAAATATGGTAACCACTTACGGGAGGAGATGCACATTCGTACAGCATATTAATATATATACTAAGACAAATTAAATGTAGTAGAATTTACTTTGTGGGATCTAACCAAAAAGCTTATTTGTGCACAGAAATAAAGACATGTTGGTGGGGAAGGCAAGTCTCAGTGCAAATGCTTCAGTTTGCGTAGTCGCAGGGGGTTGGGCAGGGCCTGTGTGTTTGGGATGTTGGAGACCTCTTGGTTGGGAGAGCAGAAGAGCACCCTACCGCGATGATTGAACATGTAGAAAGACGGGTGGTTCCTCAATGTGTCAAACGTCCTAAAAAATGAGAAGGCAGTGAGTAGTTTGAACTATACTCATGATTATGTTTTCAGTGTGATAGGTCAATAACAATAGGTCAATAACAATAGGGCTACCCATATAGGCAAGTCAATTATTATGCTGATTTACAACACTATACATGTCAGCTACAAGAACAAGTGAAATCCCTGCCACACTTAACAAAGAGCTGCAGTCAGTTTCAGAATGGGTGGCCAGAAGGCCAGCATCCCGGAGTCACCTCTTCACTGTTGATGTTGAGACTGGTGTTTTGCGGGTACTATTTAATGAAGCTGCCAGTTGAGGACTTGTGAGGCGTCTGTTTCTCAAACTAGACACTAATGTACTTGTCCTCTTGCTCAGTTGTGCACCGGGGCCTCCCACTCCTCTTTCTATTCTGGTGAGAGCCAGTTCGCGGTGTTCTGTGAATGGAGTAGTACACAGCGTTGTACGAGATATTCAGTTTCTTGGCAATTTCTCACATGGAATAGCCTTCATTTCTCAGAACAAGAATAGACTGACGAGTTTCAGAAGAAAGGTCTTTGTTTCTGGCCATTTTGAGCCTGTAATTGAACCCACAAATGCCCATGCTCCAGATACTCAACTAGTCTAAAGAAGGCCAGTTTTATTGCTTCTTTAATCAGGACAACAGTTTTCAGCTGTGCTAACATAATTGCAAAAAGGTTTTCTAATGACCAATTAGCCTTTTAAAATGATAAACTTGGATTAGCTAACACAACGTGCCATTGGAACACAGGAGTGATGGTTGCTGATAATGGGTCTCTGATAATGTAGATATTCCATAATTTTATGTTTTAAATCAACCGTTTCCAGCTACAATAGTCATTTACAACATTAACAATGTCTAAACTGTATTTCTGATCAATTAGATGTTATTTTAAATGGACAAAAATGTTTTGCCTTTCTTTCAAAAACAAGGACATTTATAAGTGACCCCAAACTGTTCAACTGTAGCGTATCTACAACAGAAGCTAAGATGGCGAGAAGTCTGTCCATTATAAAGCGCTGCTCTACCTTCTTAATAACACTATCAATAAGGCTGGTCCTACAGGATCTAGTTTTGTCATACCTGGACTACTGTTCAGTTCTGTGGTCAGGTGCCTCAAAAGGGACCTCGGAAAATTACAATTGGCTCAGAACAGGACAGCACGGCTGGCCCTTAAATGTACACGGAGAGCTAATATTAAAAATATGCATTTCAATCTCTCCTGGCTCAAAGTAGAGCAGAGATTAACTTCATCACTACTTGTATTTGTGAGAAGTATTGACATGTTGAATGCACCGAGCTGTCTGTCTAAACTACTGGCACACAGCTCAGACACCCATGCATATCCCACAAGACATGCCACAAGAGGTATCTTCACAGTCCCCAAGTCTAGAACAGACTATGGGAGGCACACAGTGCCATGACTACATAGAGCCATGACTACATGGAACTTTATTCCACATCAAGTAACTAATGCAAGCAGTAAAATCAGATAAACAGATAAAAATACACCATATGCAACAGTGGGGACTGTGAAGAAAGACACGCATACACTGATTTTGAGTTGTAGATATGTGATAGTAGAGTAGTGGCGTGGCCTGAGGGCACACACTTGATGTGTTGTGAAATCTTTTGTGAAATGTATTGTAATGTTTTTCAAATTGTATGACTGCCTCAATTTTGCTGGACCCCAGGAAGAGTAGCTGCTGAGCTAATGGGGATCCATAATACATAAAATTACTGAAATGAAGGCTTACTTGTTTTTCAGCTCTGAGGATGCATCCATATCTTTAAACTCTCCAGAGATGTGGACTATACCATAAATGGTCAGAACAAAGGCTAACAAAGTCTGTAAAACAATCTGCAAAACAAAATTAAAACAATAGATATATTTTTCTTTTGAAATGTGTTTAGTCAAAACGGTACAGTTAATAGAATGGATCTACATCAAAGAATGGAATAAGTTACTAGGTATTTAGTATTAAATAACTTACATCTATTGGTAGTGTTTCTTTTTCTTTTTCTGTCAGACGCATGTAGGATCGATCTGGTGGGGGAAAAGAATAACATTTATCACACTGGAATCAATGTGGCTACAGCTGATACAAAATCAAGTGGGTAGCTAGTCTCACTCCATCCATAGCAGATGTTACAAGTGGCAAGCTAACTTGCATAACTGTTAGTACTTTGGCTTTTGGAGCATAGCTTCCAACTGGATCCTGGATTTCCTGACGGGACGACACCAGGTGGTGAGGGTAGGAAACAACTCCGTACCCTGATCCTCAACACAGAGCCCTCCCTCCCACAGATGTGCTTAGCCCCCTCCTGTACTCTCTGTTCACCCATGACTGTGTGGCCATGCACGACTACAACTCAATCAAGTTTGTTGACTACACAAGAGTGGTAGGCCTGATTACTAACAACGAGACAGACTACAAGGAGTAGGTCAGAGCCAGGAAAATAACCTCTCCCTTAACAAAACGAAGGAGCTTAACCTGGACTACAAGAGACAGAAGAGAAATCACACCCCCATCCTCGGGGCCACAGTGGGTAGGGTCAAAACCTTTAAGTTCTTCGGAGCGCCCATCACTGAGGACCTGAAATGGTCTCGCCACACCGACATCGTGGTGAAGGCACAAAAGCGCCTCTACAACCTCAGGCAGCTAAAGAAATTGGCCATGGCCCCTAACCAGTGTTGTAGTACTCGAGACCGGTCTCGGTTTTGTCTCTGTGTCGGATACATTTTTACCCTGTCTCGACTCGGTCTCGGACAATGACAACTCATCCTTTCTTGCCGAGACCAGTGGAGTGAAAACTCATAATTATCAGCTCCCATTCAGATAGCCCATAAAACCGCTTCGCAAGGCAAATGTAGTCACACTCCTTCACAACACAATATCTTATTGTCTATTGAAACCTTGGCTTCCTACTTTACTTGTAACATTAATGTCCTTTACTTTTGTTGAAAAACACCCTCAAGTTCATCAGAATTTCCTTGATTTGCTGGTAGGGAAGAGTGGGGGACATTGTTTGAAAGTTGCGTGCTCACTATTAATAAGTGGGGGAAGTCTCAGACCCCTCGCCGCCCTCCAGGTCCTGACTTGGATCAGTCTCAGTTTAGGTGGTCTCGAACACAACACTGCCACTAAGACCCTCACGAACTCTACAGCTGCACCATTAGAACATTCTGCCAGGCTGCATCACCGCCTGGTACGGCAACTGCTCTGCCCTCAACCGCACGGCTCTCCAGAGGGTGGTGCAGGCAGCCCAACGCTGTTCACTCAGCTATCGCCCGACAGACAGACATAGACAGTACAGATGCATCTTCGCTCAGACCGAGAGGCTAAAAAACAGCTTCTATTACTAGGCCATCAGACTAGACTGTTGAACAGCCATCGCTAGCCGTCTACCAGGTGATGCTCACTCACACAAGCTATCACACACACACACACACACTACATACTCACAAACACAGGCACATTCAAACACATACACAAAGCTGTCCCACGCTATAGATATTAAACCACTCGTCATTTCCCATTTCACACTGTATTTAAATACTGTATCCCCGACATAGCTAATCATAATATTTCTACTGTACATTGTATTTTATTTACACTGGATTATTGACATACAGGGCCTAGAAGGCCGGCATCCCGGAGTCGCCTCTTCATTGTTGCCGTCGAGACTGGTGTTTTGCAGGTACTATTTAATGAAGCTGCCAGTTGAGGACTTGTGAGGCATCTGTTTCTCAAACTAGACACTAATGTACTTGTCCTCTTGCTCAGTTGTGCACCGGGGCCTCCCACTCCTCTTTCTATTCTGGTTAGAGACAGTTATCGCTGTTCTATGAATGGAGAAGTACACAGCTTTGTACGAGATCTTCAGTTTCTTGGAAATTTCTCGCATGGAATAGCCTTCATTTCTCAGAACAATAATAGACTGACGAGTTTCAGAAGAAAGGTCTTTGTTTCTGGCCATTTTGAGCCTGTAATTGAACCAACAAATGCTCATGCTCCAGATACTCAACTAGTCTAAAGGCCAGTTTTAATGCTTCTTTAATCAGCACAGTTTTCAGCTGTGCAATCAATTGCATTAAGGTTCTAATGATCAATTAGCCTTTTAAAATGATAAAATTGGATTAGCTAACACAATGTGCCATTGGAACACAGGCCTGATAGTTGTATGTAGATATTCCATAAAAATATATATATATATATATATATTTTAAATCTGCCGTTTCCAGCTACAACAGTCATTTTACAACATTGACAATGTCTACACTGCATTTCTGATCAATTAGATGTTATTTTAAATGGATAAAAAAATGTGCTTTTGTTTAAAAAAAAAAGGACATTTCTAAGTGAACCCAAGCTTTTTAACGGTAGTGTATGAACTTTTGTACATTCAATTCTAGCTGATCTTGTGTAAATTCTCACATAGTACATACGTAGATTGCATTGGATTACTGCCTCGGTGCTATTTGAGTTAATCAGATTCATCCCGCAGTTCTTGATTCCTTGTCTTTTTCCCCCTTACATTTAAATTGTCTGACATTTTACTACATTGTTAGGAGCTGGTAACATAACGATTTCGCTGCACCCACTATAACACCTGCCAAATTGTGTACGCGACCAATAAACCTTGATTTGATTCCTTGTTTTCAATTAAATACTTGTTAATATAAAGTCACGTACTGCTAGCAGACCGCGTTGGCAAGCAGACATTGTTAGCTAGCTAGCTACTGTAACGTTAGTAACGTTGGGACACATCATCGTGAGTCTGAACGAAAACATGTTCTGTCCCAACGGTACCAGCTAGCTGCTTACTGTGCCAATAATATGACATGCTAAATCGCTAGCTAGTAGTTAGCCATCTGGTTTAAGAATTATTCTTCCTCGCTTGATAAACTGGTTTGTTTAACGAAAGTTAGCTAGCACACGCTAGTTTTAACGGGCCGCAGTACACTGCATGGTTGATATCTGAATGTGTATTTTGATCTAAACAGCTAAATAAAAGGCCAGATATGTTTATCTTATTGTATCGCACTTACGTTGTGCCGCTGAGAAAGCCGCGTGAGCCAGGGCAAATAGACCAACCCCTACGACATCTCTCCAAAAAGACGAAACCATGTTCAAGAGGAGAGTGATAAATTCTTCTTCTACGATGGGGTTTAAGGGCGGTTGGCATCCAATGTTAATGTTGCATTACCACCACCAGCTGGACGGGGTATTGAATAAGACATACAACAACAAAAAAACATTGCGGGAAATGGGAACAACGAAATCATACAAAATGAAACACGTCAACTAAGGAAAAACCATCCCACCTCTTCAATTAAAGTGCACTGCAAAATACATCCCTACACAAGCTCAGGGGCCTGTGATGGCGGAACATTCACTGACAGGATTTCCTGCACGCCCTCGGCTGTGAAGTCACAACACACAAAAACGTTCAGCAGCATTCAATTTTCTTCGACTTCTCCGCTTGTGCTGTACAATTTATTACCATTTCAATAGAAAATACAGTCCACCTTTTTAACATGTAGCATTTCACTATTCTTTGTTTTTATTTAACCTTTATTTAACTAGGCAAGTCAGTTAAGAACAAATTCTTATTTACAATGATGGCCTAAGAACAGTGGGTTAACTGCCTTGTTCAGGGGCAGAACGACAGATTTTTACCTTGTCAGCTCAGGGATTCAATCTAGCAACCTTTCGGTTACTTGTCCAACGCTCTAACTACTAGGCTGCCTGCCGCCCCACTGTCCTTTGTATTCATGTTACCTGATTAAATTGCTGTACAATATGATCTTGTTGCCGTCTGATGCACATTCAGATGTCATAAATCAGCACTATGCCGTGCCTTGATTGTATTACTGTTGATGATATCTGGAAATGCGCATGTACACCCTGGCCCACCTACTGTTGCTAGCCCCAATTCTGACTTGTGCTCTGATATCTGCTCCACTGATTTCTGCTCTCGTAAAAGCCTAGGTGTTCTGCATGTTAACACTAGAAGCTTATTACCTAAAATGGATCAATTGAAAGTGTGGGTTCACAGCTCCAATCCAGATGTGTTGGTAATTACTGAGACGTGGTTAAGGAAGAGTGTTTTGAATACTGATGTTAACCTTTCTGGTTATAACCTTTTTCGGCAAGACAGATCTTCCAAAGGTGGGGGAGTGGCATTCTTTACCAAGGATCACCTTCAGTGCTCGGTTGTCTCTACTAAGTCTGTCCCCAAGCAATTTGATTTGCTGGTTTTAAGCATTAAACTTTCAAATAGCTTTTTGTTGACTGTTGCTGGGTGCTATCGTCCTCCATCAGCACCGGCCTGTACCCTACATGCCCTAAGCTTTCTCCTGGCCCCTTACACTAAGTCTGAATTTGTCCTGCTAGGTGACCTAAACTGGGACATGCTTAAACCACCTGACCAAGTCCTAAAGCAATGGGACTCCCTAAATCTTTCTCAGATTATCACCAATCCCACAAGGTATGACGCCAAACACCCAGAAAAGGCTACTCTCCTCGATGTTATCCTCACAAATAATCCTGATAGGTGTCAGTCTGGTGTTTTCTGTAATGACCTTAGTGATCACTGTTTTAGAGCCTGTGTTCGTAAGGCCTGCGAGTGAAACGACCTGTCCTGATTTGTCTTAAACGCTTGCTAGAAAACTTTAATGAGCAAGCCTTCCTTCATGAACTGGCCTCTGTAAAATGGTATAGAATCAGCTTGGACCTTCTTTTTTGTTATTTTCAGTGGTATTCTTAACAAACACGCCCCCATAAAGAAAATTAGAATTAAAAACAGGTTCAGCCCCTGGTTCGACCGTGATCTTACAGAGTTACTCCACCTCAGGAATTGCATATGGTGAAAGGCTCGGCACACGCATACTTAGGCTATCGTTCAGGCAAATGAGAAATAAGTGCACTCAGGCTATCCGAATGGCCAAAGTTTGTTACTTTAAGGAGCAGTTCTCTCTCTGTGGGTCTAACCCCAAGAAGTTCTGGAAAACGGTTAAGGACCTGGAGAATAAACCCTCCTCCTCACAGCTTGCCCATGTCCCTTAATGTTGATGATGTGGTTGTTACTGACAAGAAGCACATGGCTGAGCTCTTTAATCACCACTTCATTAAGTCAGGATTCCTATCTGACTCAGCCATGCCTCCTTGCCCATCCAACATTTCCTCATCTCCCACCCCCTCTAATGCGACTATCCCTGATGCTTCTCCCTCTTTTTCCCCTGCCCCGCTACAAAGTTTCACCCTGCAGGCAGTCACTGAGTCCGAGGTGCTAAAGGAGCTCCTTAAACTTGACCCCAAAAAAACATCTGGGTCAGCTGGTTTAGACCCTTTCTTCTTTAAGGTTGCTGCCCCTATCATCGCAAAGCCTATCTCCAACCTTTTTTAACCTGTCTCTCCTTTCTGGGGAGGTTCCCATTGCTTGGAAGGCAGCCACAGTTTGTCCTTTATTTAAAGGGGGAGATCAAGCTGATCCTAACCGTTATAGGCCTATTTCTATTTTGCCCTGTTTGTCAAAAGTGTTGGAAAAACTTGTCAATAATCAACTGACTGGCTTTCTTGATGTCTATAATATTCTCTCGGGTATGCAATCTGGTTTCTGCTCAGGTTATGGATGTGTCACTGCAACCTTAAAGGTCCTCAATGCCCTTGATTCTAAGCAATATTGTGCTGCTATTTTTATTGACTTTGCCAAAGCTTTGATATGGTAGACCATTCCATTCTCGTATTCCGGCTAAGGAGTATTGGTGTCTCTGAGGGGTCGTTGGCCTTGTTTGCTAACTACCTTTCCCAAAGAGGGCAGTGTATAAAGTCAGAAAATCTGCTGTCTCAATCCTAGGCCCCACGCGCTTCTCAATTTACATCAACAACATAGCTCAGGCAGTAGGAAGCTCTTTCATCCATTTATATGCAGATGATACAGTCTTATACTCAGCTGGCTCCTCCCCAAATTGTGTGTTAAACGCTCTACAACAAAGCTTTCTTAGTGTCCAACAAGCTTTCGCTACCCCTAACCTTGTTCTGAACACCTCCAAAACAAAGGTCATGTGGTTTGGTAAGAAGAAGGCCCTTCTTCCCACAGGTGTTATTACTACCTCTAAGGGTTTAGAGCTTGAGGTACTCACCTCATACAAGTACTTGGGAGTATGGCTAGACGGTGCACTGTCCTTCTCTCAGCACATATCATAGCTGCAGGCTAAAGTTAAATCTAGACTTGGTTTCCTCTATTGTAATCGCTCCTCTTTCACCCCAGCTGCCAAACTAACCCTGATTCAGATGACCATCCTACCCATGCTAGATTACGGAGACATAATTTATAGATCGGCAGGTAAGGGTGCTCTCGAGCGGCTAGATGTTCTTTACCATTCGGCCATAAGATTTGCCACCAATGCTCCTTATAGGACACATCACTGCACTCTATACTCCTCTGTAAACTGGTCATCTCTGTATACCTGTTGCAAGACCCACTGTTTGATGCTTATTTATAAAACCCTCTTAGGCCTCACTCCCCCCTATCTGAGATATCTACTGCAGCCCTCATTCTCCACATACAACACCCGTTCTGCCAGGTCCCCAAAGCACACACATCACTGGGTCGCTCCTCTTTTCAGTTCGCTGCAGCTAGCGACTGGGACGAGCTGCAACAAACACTCAAACTGGACAGTTTTATCTCAATCTCTTCATTCAAAGACTCAATCATGGACACTCTTACTGACAGTTGTGGCTGCTTTGTATGATGTATTGTTGTCTCTACCTTCTTGACCTTTGTGCTGTTGACTTTGCCCAATAACACTGTAAAAAATGACCCACGGGCTTAGTAAATATTGCAAAAGAAAATCAAAGATTTTTACTTAAAATAATTGTTTTTTGGTTTTCCTTACATTCTGGAATATAATAATGAATTTATATGTGTTGAAAAAGACTGTCATTTGCAAATAAAATCCTAGATAATATGCTGCTAAATTAGGACAAATATTTCTAAGTAACAACCAACAACTTAAAAATATGATATTCAAAGTATCATTATTATGTTGGACTGACATGCTACATCTAGTTCTGAATGTCAATTGTGCTTGGAACATTTCAACAGACTTTGTCTTGATCTTTCTCCTCTGGAATGGCCATGCGGCAAGTAAGGACCAAATTATAACTTGGAATGTAGTTTGGATCTCTCTACATATATTTTTGACGAAATTTCAAAAATATTTGTGGAAAATATTATTAAAGTACGAAAAGCCTTTAGCTAGCTATATTGCCAGAGCATGTTATATTTGCACGTTGAGAAGCTAGCTAGTTAACGGCCGTGATGTCTATAGTTAGCTAGTGGTGGGCATGCTACTAACTTAGCTAGTAAGTTAGCAGTGCATTTAATTGCCTTCGCGCTGTTTCTAACCTTTGTCATTTTTGTGTAAGTTTTATATTAACCAAAATAGCTTTGTAACATATTACCTACCTAGCTTACCAAAAAATGTATCGTCAGCAAACATTACAGTAGAACTGAACACATGGTGCCCATGCAATTTAATGTTTGCCAGGCTAGCCAGGCAGAGACAGGAACAAACAATACGTAGCTAGCTATCTAACTACACCTAGCTACACCTAGCTATCTAGCTACACCTAGCTATCTAGCTACACCTAGCTATCTAGCTACACCTGTCCTTGCAGAAACCTTGTTGTTCACGTATTCACAACATGTTCAAGGCAGCACTGCAAACGTTGACCTTGTGCAGTAGCCATTTGTCAATAATCTAATAGCCAAACTAGCTAAATGAAATAACTGGGCTGGCTAGTAAGATAGATAACAAGCAGCTCTTCCAAGTCAGCTAGGATTGAGATGTTTCTGCTAGCTATCTAAAGCTGACGTCGAGTTTTATTTTCCTGACATTGTCATAGATTTTAATACAACTCCTCTTCTTTAGGTAACGTTATAGGTATTCATGTATTCAGATGTTCCTGAGTACTGGACAGACCATATTTTCAAGAATACATTGACATGGTATGTAAATATCTTCAAATGTCTGTGTTTTTTAATTGTAGCTCACATTAGGGCTTGTAGGGCCCTATGATTTCGGCAATGCGGAAAACTCAGATGGTATCCAGAAATTTAAACAGAATACACGGTACCCCTCGGACAGTAGACGCAGGATATTTTTATTACAGTAACCCAACATTAGTGTGAATAATAGGTATTAGATATATACTGTATTTTAAAATAAACCAAATGGATTGAACTAGTTAGGCAACAAAAAGTTAACACGGAATTTCAGAAAATAAAACAGCAAAAGTATTTCATAGGCCCTATTAGTGTTTTACACAATGCGTTGTTGCCCAGGCAGGTATAGTCACGACTTCAGCCGAAGTTGATGCCTCTCCTTGTTCGGGTGGTGTTCGGCGGTCGACGTCACCTGTCTTCTAGCCATCGCCGATCCATTTGTCATTTTCCATTTGTTTTGTCTCGTTTTCCCACACACCTGGTTTTCATTTCCCAATTACTGGTCATGTATTTAACCCTCTGTTTCTCCCATGTCTTTGTGTGTGATTGTTATTTGTTCAGGTCGGTATGTTCTGGCTGGTTTGTACCGGGTGCTGTTTATCACCCATGCTTTGTGTAAACCGTTCTTTTTGCACTTGTAAATGGTTTACTTTGTGCTGTCGCGTAAATTGCGTTGTTTCACTCATCTCTGCTCTCCTGCGCCTGACTTTATACACCAGCTACACCCACCAACCTGACAGGTATTGACAATGTGTGTCTTCCTTATTTTAGAATGAGATAGCATATGGGATGTGTTAGTAATAATGTTTTAAGCTTATATATACACAGAAAATAATTTATTTTATCTTAATTCCGTAGGGATCAGGCGGCACATGCAATCAATGTAAGATCTGCAGTTTTGCTACATTCAAACAAACAGAACTTTTGAAGCACTATAGACTGAGGCATGGACATAATCAAACAATGCCCTGCCTCCACCCAGAATGCATCTGTTCTTTCAAAACATGGGATTCCCTTAAGGTACATTTGTCGAGGCAACATGCAACTGACAAGTCAGTAAGGCCAGGAGAGGTCCTTTCTTTTAAATGTGAAATTTGCAGAGCTTGCCGTTTCTCAACAGAAAAATATTTTTTTGAACACCTTGGAAACCATCTAAAGAAACACGAAACTGTCAATCAATCAAATGTATTATTAAAGCCCTTCTTACATCAGCTGATGTCACAAAGTGCTGTATAGAAACCCAGCCTAAAACCCCAAACAGCAAGCAATGCAGGTATAGAAGCATGTCCTCTGTGTATTTGACAAGTGTGGATTCTGAACAAATGCATATGGTACCTTTGCATCTAATAGGAGTCAAACACAATCCTCATTCTCTGGGTGACTTTAGAACTGGAGTCATACAAAAACATATTGACCATTCAAATGAAGAGGAGGAAACTTTAGAAGAACCAGAATTACAAAATGACACTGAGCAAAAAATGTGTCACCTTTTGCTCAAATTGGAAAGTATTTACAATGTGTCAAACAAGTGTATCAATGAGAGAGTAGAGGAACTGCAGTTCATATCGTGCTCTGTCAGGTCCAGTCATAAAATACATTGTTAATTCCTGTTTAAGGAAACATGGCTGTGTAATTGACAATTACATAATCTCAGATTTGGTTCAAGATGTCTGTGAGACAAATCCCATGAGCACAGTTTTAGGGCCGGATGGACCCCTCGCCGCACCGTACAAGAGGAAAACGTTTCTGTGGTGGAGCCGGTAGAATATATACTTGACGCAAGGAAAGGAAGAAGCTTTCAGTATATTCCTATTCTGCTGTCACTGTTACAAGTATTGAGCAACAAGGACATTTAGGAGAAAGCTTTAAAAAGTAGGCCTATGAGTTTTTCTCGATACAAGTATTTTTATGATGGCACACATTTCAAAGAAAATTACTGTTTATCAGGAGATGCATTAACCCTATCTTCTCTATGTTGATGACTTTGAAGTGTGCAATCCCCTTGGAACATCCCGCAAAAAGCACAAAATCACAGGAGTCTATTGGGTGTTGGCAAATGTCCCATTACAGTTTAGGTCTACACTCAAGTCTATTTACTTAGCTGTTCTCTGCAAGGCTGTTGATGTTAAAACATATGGATATGGGAAGGTGCTAGAGCCACTTTAAAAAGATCTTGCACAATTGGAGGAGGAATGACTTTTTATTCCTGTGCTGGGAAAGATACTGAAGAGCACTTTTTTTGTGTGGCGGCAGATAATCTTGGAGCTGTCGTGACGTTGTATTAGTTAATGTGACGACTGTTGCTCATCGAATGATTAACGGTTTATAATTGCGTGATTAAATGAATTAAGCAATGAATCAAGCAATTATTAACTCATCAACCTGGGGCACCATGGGAAAATGATTTTGATTGAGTTTCTATTTCCCAAATTAACTCAAAGAATATCAGAATATCGATTTTACAACAGTCGCTAAATTAATCAACCTCTTGTCTCATGTCTGAACGTCGCATAATCCGGGAATCTGCACGAACCCGGGCTACACCAATGAGTTTACCACACCAATCTTAGTTGATTATTTATTTACTAGCAAGCTAAAATGATGATAAAAATACACATACACAAAACACAGTCTAGGCTATTGATTAGGACTTAGTATAACGGGCCAACACACTATGGCACGTGTTACCCAAAATGGGGATTTAAAAGAGAGAGAAACAAAGAAAGTACATGAGAGAAATATACATTTGGGTTCATTTGTCAGCTATGCTTATTTAAACCCTAGCCTTGCCCCGAACTGCCGCTCTTATGGGTCAGAATATAATGATGTAATTACGTGTTGGAGGTCTCAGGTGGGAAGCTCCGCGTGGGTCGTTTAGGCTTCTCAATGACGCACTTCTCCGGCGCAACTCTCTGGTTGTCCTCACGATGTCAGTGTCCTTCTTGGCTTAGTGGTCTGATCCCTTGATCTGAAAGGGGTCTTCTGAGGACAGACAGCTCTGTAGCTCAGAGCTCACAGCTTAGGACTCGAACGGTGTAGATACCATGATTCAATGGAGAGTGGAGGCTGGGTGGTTCGGCTTGAAGTCACCCGCTTAGACACAGCTACTCGTCCGTAGCTCGTGTAGAAAAAGATTTCTTTGTCTTGAACCTTGTGTTTCGTTTTGGGGTTCGTTGACTTTGTTAGACCTTCGCTGCAGCTTGGGGTCACTTAGTCTTATGTTAATTCTTCACTCTCCTGTCTTATACCCTCGGGTCAGAAGTGGGCGTAACCGCCTTTAGGGCAATTCTCTGGGCGTACCAAGTTAAGGGACAAGGCCTAGATTTGACTAAAATCCAATTTTAGACACTAACTTCACATTTCATCCTTACCAAAACATTCTCTTTAATTTGGATATTTTCCACACAACGTACAATGTATAAACATCAGGCATATACTGGGAAAACTCTTAAAGGTACAATGTTTTCATAATAACGTCATCTCTTAACCTTTAATAACAATACAAAAGTTACATACATTTTCATATTCCACCTCTCGTCATGACCACCATTGTGGCTGACGGAAACCATTGTTCCAAAGTCCCTTTATTGCTTTTTTAATGTTCTGAGGCCAATTCTCCATTGTGAGAACAAAGGAATTTCTCTGTGGCCTATTGTTTATTATGGGCGTGAGGGGTCATAAAACCCCCACATCTTCAGACCCCTAGATCTCTCCTCCTCTGTTGGGGGTTTGGGAAATAATCTGTAGGGTGGTGGTCTCCTGTACCCTGACCTGATCAGGACAGTCATGACAGAGCCCACTCTATTGGTGGATTTGTAGAAAGTTTTAGTGCAGACATGCGTTGCACTATCTGAGATCCAGGTAAAAGAAGTGAGAACTGGGGCATTCCAACCCAGAACAAAGCAGCAACTTTCTGAACAAATACAGATAGCTTTAGAAAATCCCACCTTAATACATTGCTATGGTGTGAAAAAGCAGTATGCTTTGGCTGAAAAACTGAAACATTTTGATGTACTGTCTGGCTATCCAGTGCATGATTTTTTTTTTTTAGGGAATCCTGCCTCTGGAACTGGCATTGTTCTTAAAGGTTTTAATCAATAATGCGTATTTTACTCTGTTGGAACTCAACAATCTTATCACACAGTTCCCCTATAAGTGGAGTGCTAAAACTGACTGCCCACAATCAATTCCTTTTGACTTGATGAATCCAAGTAAAATAAGTATTGGAGGAAATGCTCATGAAAACTAGTGCCTACTGCATCTGCTTCCATTCATTATAGGAACTAAAATACCTGTAGGTGAACCATCATGGGAAATTCTTATGGACCTCAAAGATATTGTGGAACTTGTGGTTTCGCCAATTCACACAGAATAATCAATTTGGTACCTTGACAGCAAGATATCTGAGCACAGGCATAGATTCTTAGAGGTTTTTCCTCAGGATAGTCTTATCCCAAAACATAATTTCATTGAAGACAACCCGCAGCTGATAAAGGCATTTGGACCCCTTATAGCTTTTTGGACTATGCACTCTGAAGCTAAACACAGCTTTTTTTTAAGTGGATTATTTGACAGACCAACAGCTTTCGAAACATTTTGCTGTCTCTTGCAGTGAAGCATCAACTAATGCTTGCGTACCATCTGCATGGCACCAATCTTGTCAAGCCTGCCCTATCTGCCACAAAGCTGTCCACTGTTGCTTTGGAAGTGTTAAAGGATGACATAAAGGAAGAGGTACAACGTTCTTTTCCAGATGACTTTTGTTCAGATGGCAAACACACTTTCCTGCAATGGTACCAACTACTCGGTTGGAATGATCCTAACCTACGGATCCACTGGAGGTCTACCAGACTTTGTTGAAATACTTCTAATGATCGTTGTTCATGGTGAACTCGCTTTTATTGCCAAGTGTCAGAATGCTTGGTATAATGAGCACCTTAGGGGGTTTGAGCTGGAATCCACACAAAAGCTTAAGGTCATTGAGCAAAGGGAATTGGCAGACATCTACCCACTAACAGCATATGCTGTTGGCCAAAAGCGCATGGTAACCCTGAAGCACCATATTTGCCTGCAATATTAGGTAACAATTTTTTTAAATGGAATAGTTTTAAATGTGGTGTATTTATACATGGGTTTAAAAACAATGCATTGCTCATAGAGCTCATGCCGAATGTAGTATTTGGTATAGAATAGAAATGCATGGTTTTGCATGTTTATTATTATGAGATCTAGTAAGCAGCACTTGATTTGACATCATACCCATTTGATAACTTTTATGCATTTTTTTCTTGACAGGATCACTTTCGCTACAACAGAACAGAAATGTCTGCCAGGCTACGGGTCCTATTGGAGGGCTCTGATATCCGTAAGCTAACATTGCCTTCTGGAATCCCTGCTACTGTGGCTGTGCTTGGCACAATTGTGCAAGAGACATTTCGGCTTAAAAAATAATTTGTTCTACAGTAGGTGGACAGTGAATTTGGAGATCAGTAATTTTATTTGCTTGATACTGAAGACCTAAAGGATAAAGACACCATCAAAGTGGTTGACCTTGACGGCCCACCTCTTATTACTTTACATGTACAAGAACTCAATAACAGCTCCATCGGATGAGGGGCTCCCTTGGATCACGTGACACTGTGATATTGTCCTCTCCAGAAAGTACCTCTTCCCAACGCTCCAGTCCATGGCCATCTGAGTTTGAAGTTCCTCGCTTTGCTTATGATACAGAGCTCATTCTTGAGGCAACTAATGAAGCACACATGAAGGATGGAACACTACTCAACAATCTGCCTGTGAAATCAGACATCCTGGAAAAACAACTGTCTGAAAGGATCTTCCAGTTTACAGCCTATCCGTCAAGTCTACAAATTTGGTAGGTTGCAGAAGTTTGATAAAAAAGTACCCATGTCTTAAGAGCCTGGATCCTTCTCAGGCCTGTACGGATGGCAAACCAGTCTGAAGTACAAGATGGGCAATTACAGATCGAAACTGAGAGGAATTGGTTGCCCAGAACTGGAAGTGAACTCTGTCAAGAGAATATCACCATAGGACTGGCCCGTTGCCAAGAACATAAAAAAAACTAAGAAGGTGGAGGTGAATTACCCCCCACCCTGCTGGAGAAACAGATGAGACCCTGGAGAGGGAGCGAGTGGAGCTACTGGGAGAAGTACAAATACGTGACAACCACAACATTGTGAGTGCCAAAATGGCGAAGACAAGATGTCGTTCAGGCCTTTCCTGTGAAGGACTTCAAAGATAGATGGCCAGCCCTGTTTGAGCCCACTCAGGTACAAAATACAGCTGAATGAAAATAGTCAATGTAGGTAAAAAATGTATATTGATTTAAATATTGTGTTGTCTTGACCTAATATTCTAATCTACAATTAAATATGTATTAAAGATTAGTCTGAACATTCTCACTCTGCACAAGCTTTGGGAGGGGTTTCCCAATAGCATTCAGGCTCTCAGATCATCTTTTGTCCTTATCTGTTCATAATTCTCTCTCTCAGATTAAGGAAATTCAGAAGAATTACAACTGTTGCTCTTGAGTCCACCTTTCTGCAGAAGCTGGATGAATTTACACCAAAACTATTGGACTTGTTTAAGTCAAAAGGAGGTGCTGTAAAGACAGACATGCAGAAAATACTTGAAGTTCTGCACGGGGTATGCACAGTAACACCTTCACAATAGTATATAGGTTATACTGTATTTATTTGCCGGTATTAAACGCAATTATTTGTATAACATCATATTACAGTGCAACACCATCCAGGAAAGAAGAGACAGTGTGACCCGTGGCCTGATCATATACCTCGGCGAGAGGGTTGAAGATTACAGAATACAAGGTAAAGGTTTTTATTTTTGTATCCTTATTTATCTCTAAATGAGATCTTCCCTCTCTCTCCTCTCAAATTGCACAGTTAATGTAATAGCCTAGTCTGTTATTTCTTCTTTTTTTTTTTACTCCGGATGCTGACGACACCATGATCCGAGAGGACCTCGTTCAGCATGTGATGAATATGTTCACTATGAAGCATCTGCACCAGAATATAGAGCATGGGATCTGCATCGAAGGAGCAGAGGTCCTGGCTGGTATTCCCAGTGTTACACAGGCATGTACCTTGCTTATGGGCCTCCTCTATGGCATAAATCTAAGGTACCCTAAAGAACTGAAATATACCTTTGAGGTGTTCCAAAAAGTATTCTTGGAACTTGATGATCTCAGGACCTCCCGACAGGTCCATGCTCTAAAGATGAAGTTACTTGTTTTCAGAGATATCTAAAGATATCTATGAGAACTGTCAAAGGGCCACTCACAAACTGTGGTCTAAACCCTACTCAGTAAGCTGAAAAGCTAGTTGCTAGGTGGTATAGGAGCTACAGTTTACATTGTGCTCTTTGTCAGGTAAAGTCATAAGAGACATTGCCAAATCCTGTTTTAAAAAAACAGCTTTGTTTTAAAACTTAGGCCATATGCACTAGTGGATATCTGAGATTATTTGTCAGGTGCAAGCTATCTGGATGTAACTTTACCTAAGGAGGCAAGGTGGAGTTATACCCAGAATGCTTATACCTGTCAAAATAATATGTCCATATGGGCTTCACTAGTGCATATGGAGTCAGGTTTAAGGGAGAATTTAGCATATATTTTGTAACAATATGTGTAATGTATGTTTTGAAAACCCATGTTTTGATTAATCTGAAACAGTTTGAATGAGGTTGTATTTGAGCTAAAGTTCATATTGTGCTTTGTGTAAAGTCTATTAAGATAAATCGTTCATTTACATTTCTGTTAAAATATTGTTTTGTTGTTAAGGGGCACACAGACCACCAGAGAATTCTTGCCAGACTGCACAAGATGTGAGGTCAAAGTGCCAATCCCAAACTATCACCTAAACCTTATGCATTTGTGAAGATCTAAAAGTATTTGTAGTCAGGTGCAGCTATCTGGATGTAACTTTACCTAAGGAGGCAAGGTGGAATTATACCCAGAATGATTACAGATTACAAAATATGATTGCCTAAAGAGTAGGGTTTAAGGGGCAATTTGAGATTGATGTTTGAAGAAATTATAAAATTATAACATTTATTTTATTCAAAATAAAGGTGTGGAAGTTTGAAGTTGAACACTGTTGTTTCTTTTGCATATTCCCTTATATAGAAATAATACTTTTTTGTAAATTATCCTAAGTATTTTGAGGTAACTATTTGCATCATCTTTTTAAGTATAGTTGTGAGTATATATTTGAGTAGTAGGAACCCAATTTAAATACATTTTACTAACCTGAGTACCATAAGTAACTGAGCAAAATACATTTGTTGATAAAACATACAATATCAATTACGATACTGAGTAAATTCTGCAAATTAAACGTGCAATATTAGTTCTGTAACTGATTACATTAAGTATATCAAACTTATAACATTAGTTCTGGGACTTGAAGGATTTAAGCAGGTCAAACAAAATTAAGTTGAATGAAATACATTTTTGAGATCCAGTTAGTTGATTGCACCATGCTACCATGCTGTGTTGTCATGTGTTGCTGCCTTGTTGCTGCCTTGTTATCCTGTTAGGGCTAGGGGGCAGTATTGACACGGCCGGATAAAAAACGTACCCGATTTAATCTGGTTACTACTCCTGCCCAGTAACTAGAATATGCATATAATTATTGGCTTTGTATAGAAAACACCCTAAAGTTTCTAAAACTGTTTGAATGGTGTCTGTGAGTATAACAGAACTCAAATGGCAGGCCAAAACCTGAGAAGATTCCATGCAGGAAGTGGCCTGTCTGACAAATTGTGTTTGTCTGGGTGTCTAAATAGCTAGCCCTGTGATGCCGGGCTATCTACTGAGAATATTGCAAAATGTGCTTTCACCGAAAAGCTATTTTAAAATCGGACATATCGAGTGCATAGAGGAGTTCTGTATCTATAATTCTTAAAATAATTGTTATGCTTTTTGTGAACGTTTATCGTGAGTAATTTAGTAAATTCACCGGCAGTGTTCGGTGGGAATGCTAGTCACATGCTAATGTAAAAAGCTGGTTTTTGATATAAATATGAACTTGATTGAACAAAACATGCATGTATTGTATAACATAATGTCCTAGGGTTGTCATCTGATGAAGATCATCAAAGGTTAGTGCTGCATTTAGCTGTGGTTTGGGTTTATGTGACATTATATGCTAGCTTGAAAAATGGGTGTCTGATTATTTCTGGCTGGGTACTCTGCTGACATAATCTAATGTTTTGCTTTCGTTGTAAAGCCTTTTTGAAATCGGACAGTGTGGTTAGATTAACGAGAGTCTTGTCTTTAAAATGGTGTAAAATAGTCATATGTTTGAAAAATTGAAGTTTTCGGATTTGAGGTATTTGAATAACGCGCCACGGGATTACACTGGCTGTTACGTAGGTGGGACGATTAAGTTCTCTTAGGTGTTTTGTCCTATATTTATATTGCATTTTATTTTTTTAATCCCAGGCCCCGTCCCCGCAGTAGGCCTTTTGTCTTTTGGTAGGCCGTCATTGTAAATAAGAATTTGTTCTTAACTGACTTGCCTAGTTAAATAAAGGTTGATGAGAAACCTTATGGTGGCAAAAAACAATTCTATACATTTTGCTTTCAATTGTTTGGTTTTTGATTTCAACATCCATTATTTCACCGTCCTCAAATATCCTGTTTACATTTTCAACTTTACTTTTCATGTTTACAATTAATTTTATTTTAAATTGGCCCCATACCCCCATACTATACTGCTCAAAAAAATAAAGGGAACACTTAAACAACACATCCTAGATCTGAATGAAGAAATAATCTTATTAACTACTTTTTTCTTTACATAGTTGAATGTGCTGACAACAAAATCACACAAAAAGAATCAATGGAAATCCAATTTATCAACCCATGGAGGATTTGGATTTGGAGTCACACTCAAAATTAAAGTGGAAAACCACACTGCAGGCTGATCCAACTTTGATGTAATGCCCTTAAAACAAGTCAAAATGAGGCTCAGTAGTGTGTGTGTGTGGCCTCCACGTGCCTGTATGACCTCCCTACAATGCCTGGGCATGCTCCTGACGAGGTGGCGGATGGTCTCCTGAGGGATCTCCTCCCAGACCTGGACTAAAGCATCCGCCAACTCCTGGACAGTCTGTGGTGCAACGTGGAGTTGGTGGATGGAGCGAGACATGATGTCCCAGATGTGCTCAATTGGATTCAGGTCTGGGGAACGGGCGGGCCAGTACATAGCATCAATGCCTTCCTCTTGCAGGAACTGCTGACACACTCCAGCCACATGAGGTCTAGCATTGTCTTGCATTAGGAGGAACCCAGGGCCAACCGCACCAGCATATGGTCTCACAAGGGGTCTGAGGATCTCATCTCGGTACCTAATGGCAGTCAGGCTACCTCTGGCGAGCACATGGAGGGCTGTGCGGCCCCCCAAAGAAATGCCACCCCACACCATGACTGACCCACCGCCAAACCGGTCATGCTGGAGGATGTTGCAGGCAGCAGAACGTTCTCCACGGCGTCTCCAGACTCTGTCACGTCTGTCACGTGCTCAGTGTGAACCTGCTTTCATCTGAAGAGCACAGGGTGCCAGTGGCGAATTTGCCAATCTTGGTGTTCTCTGGCAAATGCCAAACGTCCTGCACGGTGTTGGGCTGTAAGCACAACCTCCACCTGTGGATGTCGGGCCCTCATACCACCCTCATGGAGTCTGTTTCTGACCGTTTGAGCAGACACATGCACATTTGTGGCCTGCTGGAGGTCATTTTGCAGGGCTCTGGCAGTGCTTTCCTGCTCCTCCTTGCACAAAGGCGGAGGTAGCGGTCCTGCTGCTGGGTTGTTGCCCTCCTACGGCCTCCTCCACGTCTCCTGATGTACTGGCCTGTCTCCTGGTAGCGCCTCCATGCTCTGGACACTACGCTGACAGACACAGCAAACATTCTTGCCACAGCTCGCATTGATTTGCCATCCTGGATGAGCTGCACTACCTGAGCCACTTGTGTGGGTTGTAGACTCCGTCTCATGCTACCACTAGAGTGAAAGCACCGCCAGCATTCAAAAGTGACAAAAACATCAGCCAGGAAGCATAGGAACTGAGAAGTGGTCTGTGGTCACCACCTGCAGAACCACTCCTTTATTGGGGGTGTCTTGCTAATTGCCTATAATTTCCACCTGTTGTCTATTCCATTTGCACAACAGCATGTGAAATTTATTGTCAATCATTGTTGCTTCCTAAGTGGACAGTTTGATTTCACAGAAGTGTGATTGACTTGGAGTTACATTGTGTTGTTTAAGTGTTCCCTTTATTTTTTTGAGCAGTGTATATACCTGTTTTCAAAACATTCAGTAGTCTCATAACATTCACCTGACATACTGCCAATCAAGCTTCTTTCCAGATGCTTCTCTTCTCTGTCCAACTTGGGGCATCTGCCTTTTTTTCTTAGGTGGCTGTAGACCCAGACCTGCTCCCCAGCCACAAAGTGCCTTCCCCGGGTGTGCACGTCATAGTTCCTCTTCTGCCTCACACCTGTATTCACCAGCTGCTCTCTGGTGAAGGTGTGGGCTGTCTCCAGGCGGTCCTGGAGTCTCCGGGCATACTCCGGCCCCGGGGGAATATGAGAGCTATCCAGGGGCCGACCAAACGCCATCTCCGCAGGGGTGCGGATCTCTCTCCCCAGCATGAGGAGGGCAGGCGTGCAGGAGGTGGAGTCTTGGACAGCGGAGCGGCATGCCATGAGGACCATAGGCAGGTGCTTGTCCCAGTCACGCTGGTGTTTTGGCAGAGACGATGGTCAGCTGCTGTCCAAGCGTTTTGTTGAAGCGCTCCACAAGGCCATCACTTTGAGGATGGAGAGGAGTAGTGCGGGTCTTGTGCATACCCAGCCTCTCACACGTGGTGGCGAACACACGGGACTCAAAGTTTCGGCCTTGGTCGCTGTGGATGGACTCCGCAGCTCCAAACCTGCTGAACATCCCCGCTGTCAAGGGCGTCGACGATGGTCTCTGCCTCCTGGTCAGGCAGAGCAAAGGCCTCGGGCCATTTTGTGAAATAGTCCATGGCTGTGAGCACCCAGCGGTTTCCACTGTTTGTGCTAGGGAACGGCCCAACTACATCCACTCTCACCCTCCATGGGAGCCCCCACTGGGAGCTGTTGGAGCTGAGCATGAGAGCGGCCTGGGGGGCCCTTTCTCGCTGTGCAGTTGTCACAGCGGTGGCAAAAGTCCTCCACATCCCTCTTGTGCTGCCCCCAGTAAAAGCCCTGATCAGGCGGCGGAGTGTTTTTGTGACCCCAAAGTGTCCAGTGTCCAGTCCCCATGAGTACTCTGGAGCACAGGCTCCCGCAGTGCTTTTGGGACCGCCACCTCTCCTCTCCCGTAGCTGACTCCTTCCATGCCCGCTGTAGCACGCCATCAGCTAGCCTCAGTCTCTCAAACTTTGCCCACAACCCTTTGGTCGCGAGTGAGAGCGCTGTCACCTCTTCCCACGGTGGCTTCACCTGCACCTCTACCCACTCTACCCACGGTGGCTGTAGGTCTGTGTCCTGTCCCTGCTGCTGCCCCCATTCAGCCACGTCGACAGTCTGCAGCTCACAGCAGACAGGCCTGCTCACCCGACACACTGTGGCACAGACCCCCTCCTCTGCACACAGCTCTCTCTCACATCCCTCTCTCCGCTCACAGTGGCGGCAGCCGTCTGCAGTACAGGGCCGACAGGACATGGCGTTGGAGTGGCGTGCCCCTGTGCTGCACTGTGAAGTCATACGGCTGAAGCTCCTCCAACCAGCGTGCCACCTGCCCCTCTGGATCTCTGAAAGACATGAGCCACTGGAGAGCAGTGGGCAGTCCTTACAGTAAAGGGCAGGCCACCCAGGTAGTACTTGAAGTGTTTGACGGAAGCTACAACAGCCAAGAGCTCCCGCCGGGTGACACAGTAGCGGCGCTCATGTTTGTCAAATGTTCTGCTGAAGTACACCACCACTCTCTCCCCCTCTGGTCCCACCTGGGTCAGCACCCCACCCATGCCCACATTGCTCTCGTCTGTGTCCAGGATATAGGGCAAGGTGAGGTCAGGGGGGGTCGAGCACAGGGGCCTCGATCAGTGCACGTTTGAGGCTGTTGAAGGCCTCCTCACACACCACTGTCCAAGTGAAGGCCTTGTCCTTCGGTAGCAGGCGGTTCAGGGGAGCAGCGACACTTGAGAAGCCCCGCACAAACCTCCTGTAGTACGAGGCCAGGCTCAGGAAGCTCTTCAGCTGACGCTGGTCGGTGGGGGTGGGCCAGTCTCTGACAGCCCCCACCTTGTCCTCCATGGTGCTGATACCCTCCTTCCCCACTTGGTGGCCCAAGAAGGACACCTCTCTCCTCATGAAGTGGCATTTCTCGGGGTGTAGCTTCAGACCTGCGGCAGCCACCCACTCCAGCACCCGCCGTAGCACCACCAGGGCTGACTGGAAGGTGCTGCCATGGGCCAGGATGTCATCGAGGTATACCAGACACTGCTGTCGGGGGATGCCATCCAGCACCCTGTCCATCAAATGCTCAAAAGTAGCTGGAGCGTTGCACAGGCCGAAGCACAGGACCTTGAACTGCCAGTGTCCTCGATTTAGTGGAGAACGCAGTTTTGGCTCTTGCCTCTGGGAAGAGGGGCACCTTCCAGTAGCCACTGCGGAGGTCTAGTGAGGAGAACCAGGAGGACCCCCTAACCAGGTCCAGCGACGCATTGATATGAGGTATAAGTCGTTCCAGGTTACCTCATTCAGCCGCCTGTAGTCCGCAAAGAACCTCAGCTTGCCCCCCTTCTTAGGAACCATGACGACTGGCGCTGCCCAGGGGCTGTCTGAAGTCTGCCCGCTGCATCTCCAACACAGCCTTGTCTGCCGGCTCCTGGCGTGCCAGCGGGATACGGCGGGGACGCATCTTGATGGGTCGAGCATCACCTGTGTCGTTCTCATGCTGCACTAGATGAGTCTGACCCACCTCTTCCTCAGTGCCTCACAAAGCTGTCTCTAAATTCAAACAGCAACTGCCACAACCGTTCCTGCTGCTCGGGGTCAAGACCAACACAGTTTCTCCCTCACTGCAGACAGTCAGTATCCTCTCCCATCTGGGGTAGCTGGGCTAGAGGGGCGCAGCCCGGGCTCACGGAGGGATGTGTCGTGGAGGTAGCTGGGGGAATGTAACACACAGCCGTACGTGACGGGGGCTGGGGAAAAGTCACACACAGATGTGGGGGAGGGGGGGCAGCCATGAGTCTCTTGTGCTTTAACTGTTGGAGTAAAGGGTTTGTTGGGTTGTGTGAATGTGACATTAGTGGGGGGCCATGGTGACTGCCGGCGCTCCCTGGAAGCTCAGTATGCCCCCATTTAGGTCTAACTGGCAGCCTGTGCTCCTAAGAAAGTCCAACCCCAGGATACAAGGGTCCTGCACAGCCGCCACCCACACAGGATGACGCACAGACCTGCCCCCTACTGTCAGTCATTATTCCCTTCCCTTTCATGGGTGCCAGCTCACCTGTGACTGTCCGGAGCTGCACAGTTGTGGGCTCACACTGAGTCCAACCTGGCAAAATATCCGGCCTCACCAGGGTTACTGTGGACCCAGTGTCCACCAGGGCAGAGTAGGGCACCCTCACCACAACAGGCTCCATCCGCTTGCCTCGTCTGCTTCTGGGGGAAGTGGAGCCTTGCTTCCCCGTCTGTGCCGGTGGGCTCCTCCTGAAGATGATGATGGTTGGGGAAAAAAGCCAGGGGTCCGCACTACCTGGTCTATGCAGACGCCGAGCTGTTTCCCTGCGCTCTGGGGGACATTGGGCAATCCTGGTGCAGATGGCCTGACTGGCCACACCCCCAGCAGACCCTGGGACCAAGGCGTGTGTTTTGTGTCGCCTGTAGCAACGCAGCACGAATGAGTTCAGTCATTTCAGCCACTCACGCAGGCTTTTCCGTCTCTGGCCTGCTCTGCCCCGCAGCCCGCACAGTGGGTCTGTCTCCCTGCACCCCCACCAAAGCCCCAGCTGAAGCCCTAGCCCACACCAGCTCCCTCTCCAAAGCCATCTACAAGGCTAGCTGCAATGACTCAGGATGAGCCAGCTGGGTCTGTATGAGCAGCTCCGTAGGAGAGAGCACCTGTATGAACTGGTCCCGTGCTAACTCGCTCTGCACGGAGGGGGGCATGTGAGCATATGCCCGCCGAGAGAGGCTCTCAATGTCATTAGCTAGCACCGGTAGTGGCTCTCTAGGCTGCCTGCGTCTATTACTCAGTTCGGAGCGCAGCTGCCCGGGCTGTACACACTGTCCCAAGCGCCTCCTCGGTGCTCCCACTAAAGCCCCATAATCACGTCTGTCCTCGGGGCTAATCAACATCAAACAGGCCCGAGCATCATTCGTAAGGCACAAAGCCAACTGCAGTGCCCCATCTTCATTCGACCACCCCCCAAAATGAGCTAACAATTCAAACTGAGCATGAAAAGCTTCCCAATCCGCCTTACCGGAATACTTCGGGGTCTTAACAGATACGGACGCAACCGGGAACTGGGCGCCGCCATGTTTGTTTACATCCTGAGCCCCAGATTCTTTGTCCCGCCGCGTCGACATCACCCCTTCGGTCCGCCCACCAGAATCCGCGCAAGGCACAGTCGACTAAGCACTCACGCCCGCTTCAGCCACCATCATTCTAATGTCCTCCCTCAAGCGGTCTCTGCGCTCCAACGCCCTGGCGATCTCCACAGCCAGATCCTCCGACGTCCATGCACACGCACCTCCTTGGCCATAATAGTCCCCTACCTCCACCTTCACTTTCAGATTCTCTCAAAGCATTTTCAACCCCCGTTCTCACCTACGTTAGCTAGCTAGCTGGCTAACTTATATCAACGTTTTTTCTTCTGACACCAATGTAATGACCTGACTAGATCATAAAGGAACAATTGTCCAGACAGAGGAGTGAGTTTACGAATTTACGGTTTATTAACCCAACTTCACACAGGCTACTGTTTGGCCATAGCCCACGCCAAATAAATGAAGGATACCCTGGCTAAACCTGGTCTTAACTTCCAATGCTCCATCCCCCTGCCCAACCTCCCTCCACGTCACTCCGCCAACCACCAGGATGCCCGGCATCAGAACATTCCAGGTATTCCCGTGATTGGCAGATAGCAGGTTGATTGGCATGTCGAACCCCGCGAGCACTGGGTACTGGTAAGTACAACACAACAAACTAATAGCCTAACACATAACACACAGCTTACAATATGCATGAATATTACCCGTTGTCAAAAACATCAAGAACAAAGTCAATATTCCTCTCATGCCGGCTAGGGTAGAACAAGGACGTATTCCTTACAGTTATGTCGGAATTATTCCACAAAAGAGCTTTATGTTGGGAAATATTGTGCAGGAAACATATTTCCCAGGCCATTAAAGCTTGTTGGTGAAACTTGGCCAATTTAGCAGGTAATCTTTCAGGAATATAATTACATTTCAGTAAAAATTGAAGACCTCCCAATTTATTAAACACATTGTTTGGAATGAAATACCAAATTGATTCAGCATTGACCAAACATATTTTCAACCAACTGATCTTGAAAGTGTTATTTATGGCAACACCTCCAGACTTCCTTCAGCTCTTTTACCTAGCAGCAGCATCAATTAACCGACATTTTGACCGTATGACGTCACCAGGAAATAGCTCACAACCGCTGCAGCCATTGGTCACTTGTCTGCCTTTCAAACTGGCACACCGGCAAATTGAGGCAATTTAATTGGATCCGTCTGCTGTCGGTCACCCTGCAAGCATCAAAAGGGGCGGGAGGTTTGGTATTGGAGATTTCTCGGCGGCTCCAGTAGCAGATTAATAAACACAATTGATCATTGACTTCAGCGACCTACACGATTTCATTTTACTCAGAGTTAACGTATTGTGAAGAAGGGAAATGCTCGATATATGGCTGAGGGAGAACTGTACAAGTTGTGTAGGTTGATGATCGTCTGAACATGGTGATGAAACTTTAAAGCTAGCATACATAGCACCTTCATCAATAACCATTTGATATAACGGCGTTAGCTAGCTTGTGTTAGCCAGCTGGCTTGAAATCATCATCTTCGAGCTAACTCACGTAATAGTTAGTAGCGAACTAATAATATTTTGCTATACTACAAGCTAACACGACGTCAATTGTCGACGTGTTTTAATTTGGCTAACTGGTCTTTCTAAACAGTTGACTACGCATCACTTTCTTGCTCGAGACCATTAACGTTAGGTCGCATGCTAGCTAGCGACTCGGCATTGTGCCTGTGTGGCTAAGCTAACTAGCACAGGCCAGGGCTTTGAGTGAGCTGTGATTTGCTAGCCCATTAGAAAGAAATACGTCGGTTTAGCCAAAGAACCAAGAAATAATCTTCAAGAGCGTCACTTGCTGGAACTTTAGCCAATATAAACTAACTTTATACTTGTCGATGATATTTTGCAGATCCATCAATCAGCATTGGAGTAGCAAACGTTACCTACGTAGAACGTTGCTTTGCATCACCATGTAGGTTCACATACTGGTGGTCTGGAACGCTGCAGGCGTTTCTGAAGACATCTCGAGCCAGCTAAACGAAAGGACACCAGGATGAGCAAACAAGAGAAGATGGATTTGGACCTCGTAATCCCATCAACACTAGTTCAGAGCGACGGACACCTGAGACGATCCAACAGCGCCCCAATGATAAATGGCCTAAGGTTTTCAGAAAATGTCTTTCGCCTCACTTGTATCACTTTAAATGTCAATTTGGTCACTGCTCCTCACATTATTTCTGACTTGCGATGTTGATCTAGTCAAACTGCATGGCTGTGACATGTAAAGTTTTAATTTAAGTGCCTCTGCAGTAGCTAATGGGGGGGGGGGTCTATAATAATTAAACATACCTTCTCTGATGTGAGGAGTGTGGACAATTCAGTAATGCCACAGCAGACCAGCGGAGTTAACAAGGCCACCAGTTTCTCAAGATCAGGCTGTCAGTAGTATAATGCTGACATTCAGAGCATAGTAGTCGAATGTGTTCCAAATGTCATCCTATTCCCTATACTGTGCACTACTTTTGACCAGAGCCCTATCGCACCCTATTGCCTACATAGTGGGCTATTTTGGGACCTGGTGAAAATAAGTGTACTATATTGGGAATAGGGTGCCATTTGAGACACCAAAGTGGTGGTGTTAATCTTTCTGTCCATTTTTAGTGACAATTCCCAGGTTTTCCACAGAGAGATTCTACGCAGCAGGAGAAACAGCACCACTGTTGTCAACCGCCCTAATATGGTATGGAAATTGGGGTATAATCAAAATAATATGCATAATACTCTTACTAAGTAATATCTTATAGACGGGGATTCATTTAATTCATCTTGCTCACCTTCACACACACATGCAGGTCCCTTCATCGCCCATTCGCGTCCCCAGCACAAGGCTTCATCAGATCAAACGGGTAAGTACGACTGCAGTGCACACACTTGTCATGGAACCAAGCTATGATTTTAGCTGCTTTTCATTTCAGGCCTTCATTCATAGGGTGTGTCAGTGACTGACAAACGTGCTAGAGCCATAGACTGCCTCTCAAATGGCACCCTATTTCCGATAGTACACAGAGCTCACGGTTTCTCAGAGCAGACCTATTGGTAGTACTCTCCAACAACTTTCACTCTTGACTGTCAGCCTGTTTGATCCATAGGTGTGATACTGAAATATCACTGACCAACTGAATGTCTATGCTTCTTGTTTATTTTGGGGGGGGGGGTAGATTGTAGCTTCCATCAATGTAATTGTCTGCATCACTTCCAATACCCCATTATATTTGCAAAAAAATATTCTATATACATGTGATGAACATGCATATCTATCTCTTTAAAAATATATATTTTCCTTTACCCTCCAACCCTACCACCCCTCCCCCAATTGGAGTAAACTAGTGAACAATAACGGTTAGGCCTTTATTTCCAGCTTATTCATACTATATACATTTTATGGACAGTCTATTTTACAATAGTTCTATTTTATTTGTTTTTACTCCTGTCGACCCTCAACCATCTCTTTCTGATGTCCACCCGGTTTGATTTCTATTTGCCATATCTTTCAAAATGCTCTTTCACAAAGTTCTTTATATATATATATATACACACACACACATTTTCAGGGCTCAGTATGTTTTACATTAGTTATCTTGTTATTAGTTATTGTCAATGCTACTTGTTTGTGGTACTACAGGAGGAGGGTGTGGATGTGATGAACAGAGAGACAGCCCATGAACGGTAAGAGACGCACATGAATTGGGACAAGTTGGTGCATGATGAAATTCAGTTTATTGGCCTTGGAAGCATTTTATTTATTAACCGCTCACTCGTCGTGTGATGGTATACTATGTCCATAACCACGGTTGAGTATCATTGGATCAACCCTTTCAGGAAAAAAGGATATTCATAGATGTCTGTATCATCACAGGGAGGTTCAAGCAGCCATGCAGATGAGTCAATCCTGGGAGGAGAGTCTGAGTCTGGTGAGAAATTATGATGTTCCCATGGTAACAATAAATCTGAATATGAATATATATTAGGCTTACGCACAACACTATTTTGGAGGCTCTCACCACTTCAGCATTCATGCCATTGGGAAGTGCATTAGTATGTTAGATTACTAAGCCATCATCCCAAAACTAAGGTAGTGCACTAAACAAAGAAAGGGGTGCTATTTGGGGTAGAGCCTTTCAGTTTGTGTATTTGGTAGGATGGTCTGCCTCCACATTGCATTTTGTGTCCCTCGGCCAGTGAAAGCCTGTCTCTGTTGTAGGGAGTGTGGCCCATGCCGGAGTAACTGCCATAGAGTTAGCAGGGCCACCAGTCTCTGAAGAACAGAATCAGGGGAACAGATATATTGTGGTGAGGGGACAGTTTGTGTGTCAGTTACATTATGCAATATTTATGCTCCAAATGCAGACTCCCCTGAGTTCTTTCATGTGATAGTACAAACACTACTGGGATGTGGTGACGCCCCTATAGTACTTGGCGGTGACTTTAATCAGATTTCAGACAAAGACGTTGACAGATCCAGCCCTTTGCCCCAAATCTGTGCCAATGAATTAAGGCTGAATGATATGTAAATATTATTTAAAAAAATGTTTTTGCCTGTCATGGCATTTATGCCAGAATTGATAATTGGTGATTATTAATTTTTTTACCTGGTGAAGGATTTTAAGACATTGGAACTAAGCTTTGCTCACTCTAGAGATAGGACCACATTAAGTAAGATTATTTGAGGCAAGTACAGTATGAGCTGAATAAGTTTTACCACAAAAGATGCTCCATTTCGACTTAATCTGGGAATCTGGAGAAAAACCGAGCTGCCGCATATACACTAAGAGTTCAAAACATTAGGAGCACCGTCCTAATATTGAGTTGCCCTCAGAACAGCCTCAATTCGTTAGGGCATGGACTCTAAAAGGCGTTGAAAGTTTAACACAGGGATGCTAGCCAATGTTGACTCCAATGTTTCCTACTGTTGACAAGTTGGCTGGATGTCCTTTGGGTGGTGGACCATTCTTGTTACACACGGGACACTGATGAGCGTGAAAAACCCAGCAGTGTTGCACCTCAAAGGCACTTAAAATATTTTATCTTGCCCTTTCCCCCTCTGAATGGCACACAAGCACAATCCATGTCTTAATTGTCTCGAAGGCTTAAAAATTATCCTTTAACCTGTCTCCTCTATCTACACTGATTTAAGTGGATATAACAGGTGACATCAATAAAGGATCATAGCTTTCACCTTAGACAACCTTATACCAGGGGTTTTCAAACTGCAGTCCGTGGCCCCGTTTAAAAAAAATATTTGTTTTGTGTTTTGGGTGGATTTTATGGGAAGTATTTTATCTTGCTAGCTGCACAGAATACCAATGTGGGTACTGTTTTTATATCTCTGCATCACAGATGAAGGAAGTTGGAGGTAGTTTCACAAGCCAATGCTAACTAGCATTAGTGCAATGACTTGACGTTTACAGGAACAGTTTGCATAAATGGCTTCATTGCAAAAATCTCAAACTATCCCTTTAATATTAAGGAAATTAGTATTTATATTTTATTTGTAAAAAAAAAAAAATGTCACAGTTCCCCACAGTTCAATGGCAAGAGGAAGTCAAAACAATGAAACTGTCTACCAAATCTATTCATTTTAAAATGTTGATTACTTAGATTTAATGTTTTTGCTAACATATGATGGGGGGTCGCTGGTTTGCCTGTGTGGGCGTCCCTGGGCAAGGAACGTTTGAAAACCCCTGCCCTAACCCCTAAGATTACAGGAGCACAGGAGAATCCAACAATTTCCTTGTCCCGGGAGGCTCTGATAAATCTATATTGTACAAAAATCTAAACGCAACAATGCTAACAGATACCCATAGACTTCGAGTCATTGCACTAACAGTAGTTAGCATTTTCTAGTGAAACTACCTCTTAAATTCCTTCATATGGGACACAGACATAAATATTATATCTTGAGTTCATCTGACTCTTGGTAAGTAGATAAAGGGTCTCATTGCCATAATCCTGAAGTATCCCTTAAGGGCACTGACTCTGACTGAGTATGGGGTCCATTCCTGCAATGATATAGAAATATTGGCGGTAACTATAATGAACCATATGCCACATTATGAACTGATGAATGAAATTGGTCTTTGGTTGTTAGGCTGTAGGCCTGCCTACCTCTGGAGGGGATGGGGTGGGTGGGAATAGAGAGAAGAAAGTATGGTTTTATGTTAGGCTGTATATGTCTATGTATCTTATATATTTTGTCTCGCCTGAATAAATAAAATATATATTAAAATAACAATCATTCAGTAGTATATTAGCAACAACCACCTCATTGGTATGATTTGTATGCTCACCACCACCTTACAGTTGAATGAATGGTGGTATAATAGTTTGATTGTTGCTAATTACAGTTTTGCTTGTGCTAATACCCACAGAGTGACAATGACTTTGAGAAATCTGCATCGTCGTCCCCAAAGCGCATCGACTTTGTGCCTGTGTCCCCAGCACCATCCCCTACAAGAGGGATAGGGAAGAAGGTATGTGCATTGTGCAGCCACTGCAATTTGTATGAATGCCTGTCAGTTAGGACCAGAAATGTTTCTCTGGCAGCGAGTCCTGGTTCATAATTATATATTTCCTTCCTCCATTGAGCAGCAGTGCTTCTCCCCTTCATTGCAAATTCTGGTGAGCAGCAATGGCCTATCCCCCAGCCCTATACCTAGCCCAACGCGACGCTTCAGGTGAGTGCTCTAAGGGTAGCTCTGATCACTGACATCTCCCATTCATAGTTCTACACCACATTTGCCTACAACTGATGATCAGAATGTTTATTTAGTAACCGCTATAAATGTTGCTTCGTTGTCGGTCTTCTCTTGTCTCTAGCCGGCGGAGCCAAAGCCCCATTAACTGCATCAGGCCCAGCATCCTGGGGCCCATCAAACGTAAAGGTGGGCTTTAAAAAAAAAAAAACTATATAGATATATACACTACCGCTCAAAAGTTTGGGGTCACTTAGAAATGTCCTTGTTTTTGAAAGAAAAACTTTTTTTTTTTTTGTCTGTTAAAATAACATTAAATTGATCAGAAATACAGTGTAAACATTGTTCATGTTGTAAATGGCTGATTTTATGGAATATCTACATAGGCGTACAGAGACCCATTATCAGCAACCATCACTCCTGTGTTCCAATGGCACGTTGTTAGCTAATCCAAGTTTATCATTTTAAAAGGCTAATTGATCATTAGAAAACCCTTTTGCAATTATGTTAGCACAGTTAAACTGTTCTGATTTAAAGAAGCAATAAAACTGGCCTTCTTTAGACTAGTTGAGTATCTGGAGCATGAGCATTTGTGGGTTCAATTACAGGCTCAAAATGGCCAGAAACAAAGACCTTTCTTCTGAAACTCGTCAGTCTGTTCTTGTTCTGAGAAATGACGGCTGTTCCATGTGAGAAATTGCCAAGAAACTGAATATCTCGTTCAACACTGTACTACTCCCTTCACAGAACAGCGCAAACTGGCTCTAACCAAAATAGAAACTGTGGGAGGCACCGGTGCACAACTGAGCAAGAGGACAAGTACATGCCAACCCAGGACCTCTGTATCCGGCTTGTTCACCTGCGGGATCGGTCAATTTTAAAATTTTAAAATTGACTGATTCCTGTAACGCAGTAAAATCGTTAATTGTTTCAGCCAGTCAGAATGAGTTTTTCCCCACAAGGGCTTTATTGCAGACATAAATACTCCTCAGTTTCATCAGCTGTCCGGGTGGCTGGTTTTAGACGATCCCGCAGGTGAACAAGCTAGATGTGGAGGTCTTGGGTTGGCATGGTTACACGTGGTCTGCAGTTGTGAGGCCGGCTGAACGTACTGCCAAGTTGTCTAAAATGACATTGGAGGTGGCTTACAGTAGATAATTTAATGTTAAATTATCTGGCAACGGCACTGCTGGACATTCCTGCAGTCAGCATGCCAATTGCACGCACCCTGAACTTGAGACATCTGTGTGTTGTGACAACTTAACATTTTAGTGGCCTTTTATTGTCCCAAGCACAAGGTGCACCTGTGTAATGATCATGCAGTTTAATCAGATTGATATGCCAAGCAATTCTCTTCTTACAGGTGTCCCTTAGTAGTGGTTTCTTTGCAGTAATTTGACCATGAAGGCCTGATTCACACTGTCTCCTCTGAACAGTTGATGTTGAGATGTGTCTGTTACTTGAACTCTGAAGCATTTATTTGGGCTGCAATTTCTGAGGCTGGTAACTCTAATGAACTTATCCTCTGCAGCAGAGGTAACTCTGGGTCTTCCTTTCCTGTGGTGGTCCTCATGAGAGCCAGTTTCATCATAGCGCTAGATGGTTTTTGTGACTGCACTTGAAGAAACTTTCAAAGTTCTTGAAATGTTCCGGATTGACTGACCTTCATGTCTTAATGTAATGATGGACTGTCATTTCTCTATGCTTATTTGACCAGTTCTTGCCATTAATATGGACTTACTTGGTAACATACCATCTTCTGTATACCACCCCTACCTTGTCACAACACAACTGATTGGCTCAAACGCATTATGAAGGAAAGAAATTCCACAAATTAACTTAACAATGCACACCTGTTAATTGAAATGCATTCCAGGTGACTATCACATGAAGCTGGTTGAGAGAATGCCAAGAGTGTGCAAAGCTTTCATCAAGGCAAAGGGTGGCTTCTTGAATGAGTAGGTGTCCAAGTGTTTGACTGGTATGAGCAAAAATATAAATGCAACATGTAAATTGTTGGTTTCATGAGCTGAAATAAATGTTCCATGGTCACAAACAGCTTATCTCTCAAGAATGTGTTTACATCCATGTTAATTACCATTTCTCCTTTGCCAAGACCTCACCGGTATGGCTCTCAAGAAGCTGATTAAACACCATGATCATTGCACAGTTGCATCTTGTGCTGGGGACAATAAAATACCACTTTAAAATGTGCAGTTTTGTCACAACACAATGCCACAGATGTCTCAAGTTTTGAGGGAGCATGCAATTGGCATCTTGACTGCAGGTATGTCCACTGGAGCTGTTGCCAGATAATTGAGTGAATGGGGATTCTGAAGAGTATTTCTGGCTCCAATAAAGCCCTTTGGTTGGGAAATACGCATTCTGATTGGCTGGACCTGGCTGCCAAGTGGGTGGCCTATGGCATACAAGGTCCACCTATGGCTGCACCCCTGCCCAGTCAGGGGAAATCTGTAGATTTGGGGACTCATTTATTTCAATTGACTGATTTCCTTGTGAACTGTAATTAAGTAAAGTCTTTAAAGTACACACACACTATACTAGAGCCACTTCACTTGCCCCTTTGAACTCCTGTTTTGGAGGTTTAGGTGAAAGGGCATTTTGTGTGAGGTGTTTTATGTCCTATGGATATGTTGGTTCTCTCTTGATGAATGCCTGTGCCTCCCCTTCTCTAGGGGAGACGATGGAGATGGAGAGCCAGCCAAAGAGGCTCTTTCATGGGACCACCACCATGTTGTCCTCTGATGTGCCTGCTCCCCAAGTCCAACTGACAGACTTCAACTCCTGGTGATTGTTCCTCAAACTTCATAAAAGCCACTGCATGTTTAGGCCATTTGGTTCACAATTTAAACATTTTCAGTCCCCTCTGCCATTAGGCTAAACCCTGCACTTTCATATGAGCAGAATCACAATGCGACCCACTGTCATTGAATATCTAACAGTTTGTGTGCTGAAATGCATCTTCTCCACTTGCCAGTCTCTGTCCGCCAGACGTGCTAGACGGCAGCCTCAGCAGTGTGGGTTCTTCCACTGGCTCGCCAGCCAAGATGGAGGGAGTCTCGGAGTGTCCTTCCTCCAGCAACTCTCCCTTCACCCCCCTCCACGACCACTTCCCAAAATAAACAAGGGAACATGAGACTCTAAACAAGGGTGAAGATGAGGCACAAAAGCCACCTTGGCTGTATGAGTTTCCTTCAGACTCACCCTTTTCACTTTTCTTTAGTTAATGTCGAATTCCCTTCCCCTGCTGGTTGCTTTCGCTAGGCTGTTTGCTAGGGTAGGAGAGGTGTGTGTTTGCATTGAAAGGAAACCAAAGCCTTGGATGTGTGCTGTGTGGACGCACCATGCTGTAGTAGGCCCTAGTAAGAGTAGGGGGTGATTGTGGATGCTATGTACACCAGCTGCTAGATATAGGTCCTTTACATGGTGCTGCTTAGCACCACAGTGGTCAGAACCACCATGTTGTTTACCCTGCATCACCACCATGTCAGCTCCCAGCCACAGTACTGGGTGGAAAATTACTGCCAGGATATGGAGAAAGACCCCCCACTAAGTCTGTGTTTTCTGAAAAAATCTCCAAGCCTTTTGGTGTATGTGCACAAAATTGTCCGCAGACATTGTATGAATGAAAGGATTAAACTTGTTTTTCCCGCTTTACATAATTTTGTAAGTATGTACATAATTGTCAATTTATTATTATTATTATTATTATTATTATTATAGGTTTGTGATTGGCCCTGTGCCCGTATTAACCGCACAGCTTCAACAGTGAACGGACAATTCCCTCTAAACAGAGTGGATTACAAATTCTATTTCCTTACAACTCTTCCAGGGGTGCGACTATGGTCGTTCTCTACTCGTCCTTGTACTGTAAGAGAAGAAAATGGTTATCCTCAGTAGTACTTCGATGTAGGGGATCAAGGAACTGTCATTCTGGTTGATGCTCTACCTTTTGTTAGCCCTTAATCTAGTCCTTCACTGGTATGCTGCAACTATAGTTGCCAGTGAGTTGGGTAATGTCACGTCCACCCGTTGTCCCTGCAGATTGTACTAGGGGAACAGCACGAGAGGGCGCTCTCAGGATTGGAACACGAGAGACTCCGATCTCTGAATCCTGTGTCTTTGCCTAGACATTGCCATAGACGTGCAGCCAAATTAATTTTCACTTCAGAACCTTTCTATGAAAAACTGTTTTCTTGTTTGTTGGAGCCATTTTTTATGTAAATTGAACAGATTTATTTTTTTTGCCTAGATGATTGCATTTCTTGATACTAAATATTAGAATAGCGCATCCTGTTCTCCTTTTTACCCTGAAATGAAATGAAAATAATGGTCTAGGACAAACACACTGTAGTGCATGGAACAAAATCATGCCATTATATTTAAAAAAGGGACATGTGTTGTGTCCATATACTGTGGTCAACATTTGTCATAGCTTTTAGTGCATAATGTTACACTGGATGTGTTGTTTATGAATAAAATGTGCAATGAACATTCGTAAGCAATACCAAAGATTGAACAGGGGAAATGTAAAGGCAAACTTAGTGTTTCTCTGGAAATCCAGTTGTACACTGATTCACAAATGCATTTTTAGACCATTGTAAAACATTTGGGCTAAAGTCATTTCAGTTCAACCTGTTCGAATGGTCTCTTAAATTGATTTCTTAGTTATTTTTCCTGTCATACAAGGTATGACATCTTACAAAGGGAGTGTGAAACTCCACTTTGACATATACAAGCGAGTGATTGTAAATCCTTTTTATGGAAGTAAGTCATTGATTTATTTTTTTCTGAAATGATTAAGTTTTGAATACAGAATGTTTTTTTCCTTTATTTAGAAAAATGGCAGGTCTGCTTGCCCTGCTGTCAATATGATTGGAGTGATTTATTTTTGTCCATGATGTTTTATTTTGTCCTGTTCATTTTTCAATGTCTGCAATATGTCTAAGGCATGAGATGGGCAGAGTAAACAGGAAAGGGTAAATACGTTTGTTTAATATTTCCATTCAATGACTGGTGTTCTGCTTTGTTGATAGACTTGTTAAATATATAGATTTTTTTTTTTTTTTGAGCCCTCTTAATAAAGCATTGGATTGACAATTGGTCAGAAGAGTGGAGTTGTTTCTGTTCATCTAGTCAATGCATTTGATGGCCTTGTAGCAAGTCCCAACTCAACTGGCTATACAGTACAATCGGAAAGTATTCAGACCCCTTCACTTTTCCCACATTTTGTTACCATACAGCCTTATTCTAAAATGTATTAAATAGTTTTTTTCCTCGTCAATCTACCCCATAATGACAAAGTGAAAACATGTTTCAGCCCCTTTGCTATGAGACTCTAAATTGAGCTCAGGTGCATCCTGTTTCCATTGAACATCCTTGATATTTCTACAACTTTATTGTACATGATTTGGAAAGGCACACACCTGTCTATATAAGGTCCCACAGTTGACAGTGCATGTCAGAACAAAAACCAAACCCAAAGGTCGAAGGAATTGTCCGTAGAGCTCCGAGACATGATTGTGTCAAGGCATAGATCTGAGGAAGGGTACCAAAAAATGTCTGTAGCATTGAAGGTCCCAAGAACACAGTGGCCTCCATCATTCTTAAATTAAAGAAGATTGGAACCATTAAGACTCTTCCTAGAGTTGGCCGCCCGGCCAAACTGAGTAATCGGGAGAGAAGGGCCCTGGTCAGGGAGGTGACCAGGAACCCGATGGTCACTGACAGAGCTCCAAAGTTCTTCTGTGGAGATGGGAGAACCTTACAGAAGGACAACCATCTCTGTAGCACTCCACCAATCAGGCCTTTATGGTAGAGTGTCCAGGCTGTAGCTACTCCTCAGTAAAAGGCACTGGCCCTGTGCCCTCTGAATCGTGGCATTGAACGCTTTAGCAGGATTCTTTCTCTTCACAACTGGCTATGTGATTATTGTAGCTCAATGGGTGTAACTTTTGTTGACAATTTTGATACCTTTTGGAAACAAAGCACATTTGACAAGGATACAATCCACCCAAATAATTTGGGTTCCTGGATCCTTTCACAGCATTATAAGGCTGCATTGAGACAATGACTTATCAATGACCCAAGTCAGCTAATCCCTACAATTGTGACGCAGAGTTGTCATAATGCTTCAGCAAACGTACATTACACCAGGGGCATTGGTAGACACAATGTAATAACCTAATGTATGTCCCTCTAACTGCCCTGAATGACTCTGTTAATCCTACAGCTATTGTATGCAGTAATCATGTGCCTATGAACCAGATTTACATTGTCAGCACTGAGGTGGTGTGCCCTAGTAGGAAGTCCACTGTGTGCAGCTCACCCTGCACTAACATAAAGAACATGAGCATATCTACTTCTGCTAAGCTTCCCAGTAAAGCAATGAAGCATCCTAGAAGAAAAGGGTTAAAAACAGCCCATGTTAACATGCAGCTTAAGAAACAAGGTTCATAAAATCAATAATTTGCTAGTAACCGATGACATTCATTATCTGACTATCTGGCAATTTATGAGGAAAATAAACAATTTAATCAATTTTAGAATAAGGCTGTAACGTAACAAAATGTGGAAAAAGTGAAGGTCTGAATACTTTCTCAATGTACTGAACATAGTCTTGGGCTAGAGGAAAGTGCTGAGTAGGTGACCTGATCACTATTTAGAATAGTATAAAGGAGATGGCCTTACTACTGATATTGTGCTGATTTGATGGAACAACATTGACATTGTACAGCAAGTAAACCATTGTCTTTCACGGGAAGAGGACATTTTCTTTTGGTCACATGTCAAACCTTTTTGTATTATTGTAAACTCAGTAAAAAAAGAAAGGTCCCTTTTTCAAGACCCTGTCTTTCAAAGATAATTTGTAAAAATCCAAATAACTTCACAGATCTTCATTGTAAAGGGTTTAAGCACTGTTTCCCATGCTTGTTCAATGAACCATAAACAATTAATGAACATGCATCAGTCGAACGATCGTTAAGACAGTAACAGCTTACAGACGGTAGGCAATTCAGGTCACAATTAAGAAAACGTAGGACACTAAAGAGGCCTTTCTACTGACTCTGAAAAACACCAAAAGAAAGATGCCCAGGGTCCCTGCTCATCTGTGTGAACGTGCCTTCGGCATGCTGCAAAGAGGCATGAGGACTGCAGATGTGGCCAGGGCAATAAATTGCAATGTCCGTACTGTGAGATGCCTAAGACAGCGCTACAGGGAGACAGGACGGACAGCTGATCGTCCTCGCAGTGGCAGACCACGTGTAACAACACCTGCACAGGATCGGTACATCCGAACATTATACCTGCGGGACAGGCATAGGATGGCAACAACAACTGCCTGAGTTACACCAGGAACGCACAATCCCTCCATCAGTGCTCAGACTCCGCAATAGGCTGGGAGAGGCTGGACTGAGGGCTTGTAGGCCAGTTGTAAGGCAGGTCCTCACCAGACATCACCGGCAACAATGTCGCCTGTGGGCACAAATCCACCGTCGCTGGACCAGACAGGACTGGCAAAAAGTGCTCTTCACTGACGAGTTGCGGTTTTGTCTCACCAGGGGTGATGGTCGGACTCAAGCTTATCTTCGAAGGAATGAGCGTTACACCGAGGCCTGTACTCTGGAGCGGGATTGATTTGGAGGTGGAGGGTCCGTCATGGTCTGGGGCGGTGTGTCACAGCATCATCGGACTGAGCTTGTTGTCATTGCAGGCAATGTCAATGCTCTGCGTTACAGGGAAGACATCCTCCTCCCTCATGTGGTACCCTTCCTGACAATGCCACCAGCCATAATGCTCAATCTGTGCGTGATTTTCTGCAAAACAGGAATGTCAGTTCTGCCATGGCCAGCGAAGAACCCGGATCTCAATCCCAATTCCAGGTCCGTATTATGACAAGAACCGGTCAAATAAGTAAAAAGAAACGACAGTCCATCATTACTTTAAGACACGAAGGTCAGTCAATCCAGAACATTTCAAGAACTTTGAACGTTTCTTCAAGTGCAGTCGCAAAAACCATCAAGCGCTATGATGAAACTGGCTCTCATGAGGACCACCACAGGAAAGGAACACCCAGAGTTACCTCTGCTGCAGAGGATAAGTTCATTTGAGTTACCAGCCTCAGAAATTGCAGCCCAAAAACATTACAATATATTCACAGATTTCACAACACACTGTGTGCCCTCAGGTCTCTACTCTCCCACTACCACATATCTACAGTACTAAATCCATGTGTATGTGTGTGTATAGTGCGTATGTTATCGAATGTGTGTGTGTGTGTATGCATGTGTCTGTGCCAATGTTTGTGTTGCTTCACAGTCACCGCTGTTCCATAAGGTGTTTTTTTAATCTGTTTTTTAAATCTAGTTTTACTGTTTGCGTCAGTTACTTGATGTGGAATAGAGTTCCATGTAGTCATGGCTCTATGTAGTACTGTTCACCTCCCATAGTCTGTTCTAGACTTGGGGACTGTGAAGAGACCTCTTGTGGCATGTCTCGTGGGGTATGCATGGATGTCTGAGCTGTGTTCCAGTAGTTTAGACAGACAGCTCGGTGCATTCAACATGTCAATACTTCTTACAAATACAAGTAGTGATGGAGTTAATCTCTCCTCTACTTTGAACCAGGAGAGATTGACATGTACAGTTGAAGTCGGAAGTTTACATACACCTTAGCCAAATCACAATTCCTGACATTTAATCCAAGTAAAAATTCCCTGTCTAGCTCAGTTAGGATCACCACAATCAAACAAGCTAAGCGTAGGTATAGAGACAAAGTGGAGTCGCCATTCAATGGCTCAGACACGAGAGGTATGTGGCAGGGTCTACAGTCAATCACGGACTACAAAAGAAAAACCACCCCCGTCGCGGATCATGATGCCTTGCTCCCAGACAGACTGAACAACTTTTTTGCTCGCTTAGAGGACAATACAGTGCCCCTGACACGGCCCGCTACCAAAACCTGCGGGATCTCCTTCACTGTAGCCAACGTGAGTAAAACATTTAAACGTGTTAACCCTCGCAAGGCTGCAGGCCCAGACGGCATCCCCGGCCGCGTCCTCAGAGCATGCGCAGTCCCAGCTGGCTGGTGTGTTTACAGACATATTCAATCAATCCTTATCCCAGTCTGCTGTCCCCACATGCTTCAAGAGGGCCACCATTGTTCCTGTTCCCAAGAAAGCTAAGGTAACTGAGTTAAATGACTACCGCCCTGTAGCACTCACTTTCGTCATCATGAAGTGCTTTGAGAGACTAGTCAAGGACCATATCACCTCCACCCTACCTGACACCCTAGACCCACTCCAATTTGATTACTGCCACAATAGGTCCACAGACGACGCAATCGCCATCACACTGCATATTGCCCTAACCCATCTGGACAAGAGGAATATCTATGTAAGAATGCTGTTCATCGATTACAGCTCAGCATTTAACACCATAGTACCCTCCAAGTCTCGACCCCGCCCTGTGCAACTGGGTCCTGGACTTCCTGACGGGCCGCCCCCAGGTGGTGAGGGTGGGTAACAACATCTCCACCCCGCTGATCCTCAACACTGGAGCCCCACAAGGGTGCGTTCTCAGCCCTCTACTGTACTCCCTGTTCACCCACGACTGCGTGGCCATGCATGCCTCCAACTCAATCATCAAGTTTGCAGACGACACTACAGTGGTAGGCTTTATTACCAACAATGACGAGACGGCCTACAGGGAGGAGGTGAGGGCCCTCGGAGTGTTCTGTCAGGAAAATAACCTCACACTCAATGTCAACAAAACAAAGGAGATGATCATGGACTTCAGGAAACAGCAGAGGGAGCAGCCCCCTATCTACATTGATGGGACGGTAGTGGAGAGGGTGGAGAGTTTTAAGTTCCTCGGCGTACACATCACGGACAAACTGAAATGGTCCACCCACACAGACAGCGTGGTGAAGAAGGCGCAGCAGCGCCACTTCAACCTCAGGAGGCTGAAGAAATTTGGCTTGTCACCAAAAACACTCACAAACTTTTACAGATGCACAATCGAGAGCATCCTGTCGGGCTGTATCACCGCCTGGTATGGCAGCTGCTCCGCCCATAACCGGAAGGCTCCCCAGAGGGTAGTGAGGTCTGCACAACGCATCACCGGGTGCAAACTACCTGCCCTCCAGGACACCTACACCACCCGATGTCACAGGAAGGCCAAAAAGATCGTCTAGGACAACAACCACCCGAGCCACTGCTTGTTCACCCCGCTATCATCCAGAAGGCGAGGTCAGTACAGGTGCATCAAAGCGGGGACCGAGAGACTGAAAAACAGCTTCTATCTCAAGGCCATCAGACTGTTAAACAGCCATCACTACTCAACTCTACCCACTTTAATAATGGTAAAATTGATGTAATCAATTTATCACTAGCCACTTTATATTATATAATGTTTACTTACCCTACATTGCTCATCTCTTATATATATACTGTACGCTATACCATCTACTGCATCTTGCCATCTGATGTAATTAAATGTATCACTAGCCACTTTAAACAATGCCACTTTATATAATGTTCTCATACCCTACATTGCTCATCTCATATGTATATACTGTACGCTATACCATCTACTGCATCTTGCCATCTGATGTAATTAAATGTATCACTAGCCACTTTAAACAATGCCACTTTATATAATGTTCTCATACCCTGCATTGCTCATCTCATATGTATATACTGTACTCTATACCATCTACTGCATCTTGCCTATGCCGTTCGGGCCATCACTCATTTATATATTTTTATGTAGATATTCGTATTCATTCCTTTACACTTGTGTGTATAAGGTAGTTGTTGTGGAATTGTTAGGTTATATTACTTGTTAGATATTACTGCATGGTCGGAACTAGAAGCACAAGCATTTCGCTACACTTGCATTAACACCTGCTAACCATGTGTATTTGACAAATACATTTGATTTGATTTGATGTTAAGAATGTGAAATGTTAGAATAATAGTAGAGAGAATGATTTATTTCAGCTTTTTATTTCCTTAATCACATTCCCAGTGGGTCAGAAGTTTGCATACACTCAATTAGTATTTGGTAGCATTGTCTTTAAATTGTTTAACTTGGGTCAAACATTTCGGGTAGCCTTCCACAAGCTAACCCACAATGAGTTGGGTGAATTATGGCCCATTCCTCCTGACAGAGCTTGTGTAACTGAGTCAGGTTTGTAGGCCTCCTTGCTCACACACGCTTTTTCAGTTCTGCCCACACATTTTCAATAGAATTGAGGTCAGGGCTTTGTGATGGCCACTCCAGTACCTTGACTTTGTTGTCCTTAAGCCATTTTGCCACAACTTTGGAAGTATGCTTGGGGTCATTGTCCATTTGGAAGACCCATTTGCGACCAAGCTTTAACTTCCTGACTGATGTATTGAGATGTTGCTTCAATATATCCACATCATTTTCCTCCATCATGATGCCATCTATTTTGTGAAGTGCACCAGTCCCTCCTGCAGCAAAGAATCCCCACAACATGATGCTGCCACCCCCGTGCTTCACGGTTGGGATGGTGTTCTTCGGCTTGCAAGCCTCATCCTTTTTCCTCCAAACATAATGATGGTCATTAGTGCCAAACAGTTCTATTTTTGTTTCATCAGACCAGAGGACATTTCTCCAAAAAGTACGATCTTTGTCCCCATGTGCAGTTGCAAACCGTAGTCTGGCTGTTTATGGAGGTTTTGGAGCAGTGTCTTCTTCCTTGCTGAGCGGGCTTTCAGGTTTTGTCGTAATAGGACTCGTTTTACTGTGGATATAGATATTTTTGTACCGGTTTCCTCCAGCATCTTCACAAGGTCCTTTGCTGTTATTCTGTGATTGATTTGCACGTTTCACACCAAACTACGTTCATCTCTAGGAGACAGAATGCATCTCCTTCCTGAGCGGTATGACGGCTGCGTCATCCCATGGTGTTTATACTTGCGTACTATTGTTTGTACAGATGAACGTGGTGCCTTCAGGCATTTGGAAATTGCTCCCAAGGATGAACCAGACTTGTGGAGGTCTACAATTTTTTTTCTGAGGTCTTGGCTGATTTATTTTTATTTTCTATTGATGTCAAGCAACGAGGCACTGAGTTTGATGGTTGGCCTGGAAATACATCCACAGGTACACCTCCTATTGATTCAAATGATGTCAATTAGCCTATCAGAAGCTTCTAAAGCCATGACATAATTTTCTTGAATTTTCCAAGCTGTTTAAACCTGTTAGGGCTACCCCCCCACTTCTCTTAATTTCCGCCTGAAGACATACCCAAATCTAACTGTCTGTAGCTCAGGCCCAGTAGCAAGGATATGCATTTTCTTGGTTTCATTTGAAAGGAAACACTCTGGAGTTTGTGGAAATGTGAATTGAATGTAGGAGAATATAACACAATAGATCTGGTAGAAGAAAATACAAGGAAACAAACATACGTTTTCTGGTTTTTATTGTTGTTGCACCATCTTTCAACTGAACAGGAACAGCCAAACATTCAGATAGGATGCTGGGGATAATTTCTATGCAGAATGTAAGAGGGCAACAGTATCTGAGAAAAGTTTCAGACACATATCTTCAGGAATGAGCGAGCTACATGACATTGAGCATGAAGTCACCCAGGTGTCCCACACAAATGTACCCAAGTGGCCAAATTGGTACAGTGATACATTTTGATGTAAAAAACTATATACAAAATACAACAATTATATTCTAACACACCCCTCAAAAAAAGTACAAAAAAATATAAAAATATAAAATGTTGAACATTTTTAATAACAAGGGTAACTATTTACAGACATTCAATGTACAAAACGGCCTAAACCCAGCTGTCAGAAAACACAGAAAATTTAACTTTTTTCAATGTGTCAATCACTCTCGAGTCATCTGGGACCCACGGGCTAAGCCCAAGGGACTACTAGGAGGGCACTTGAACATTCGTAGTGTCATTCCAAAAAGTGTTCAAATTCAACATCTACTCACAGACTCCAACCTTGACTTCCTCTGCCTCTCAGAGACATGGCTCCATACAAACTCTCCATGTGCTGCTTTGATTGTGCCTGGCTACAATGTTTTCAGGAGAGACAGGATTGAAGGAAGAGGAGGGGGTCTGATGATTTACATTAAAGAACATATCCGATGTAAACAAATTGAGTGGTCATGTGATAATGAACTAGAATGTATTGGCCTGAACGTTACACTGTCTCCCCAAATATCCTTTACCCTTATTGGAATGTATAGACCACCTTCCATCAAAAGTGTGTTTTTTGATAAGTTTAATAACATGCTTAGGGAATGTGATTTTGGGAAGGAGGTCATCTTAATGGGAGATTTTAATATTAATTATGAAGACAAGTCTTGTAGGAAAACCCTCAAACGGATCACTAATACCTTTGACCTTACACAGCTCGTTAAAGGGCCAACCAGGGTGACTTGTTGCTCTAAAACACAGATTGATTTGGTGTTCAGTAATAAACCAGAGAGAGTGACTAAATCATTCAATATGGTTACTGGGCTATCTGATCATAATTTGACACTTATAGCCAGAAAGTTGTCTAAGAGCAGGTTTAAGCTCTCTACTGTTAGAAAGCCAGATCAACTAAGAATACCTAAGAGTGAATTAAACTATTTTGAAAAAGCAATTAATGGAATTAACTGGAATGATCTCTTGTCCTATACAGACGTGGAAGCTGATAGTGAGGTTTTTCTATCCACAATCCAGGCTACAATAAATGGTTTCCTAAAGAAAATCAAATCCAAACCTGGCCAAAAGAGCACTCTTCCTTGGCTAAATGGAGAAATTTGGAAATTGATGAAAGAACGAGATTATGCTCTAAAAACAGCCCTAAAATCCAAATTAGAGCATGACAGACGTAGGTTTACCATGTTGAGAAATAAGGTGATGAAAGAAATCAGACAGGCCAAGGCAAACTTTTTTATTAACATAATTGGTGAGGCAAAGGGAAATTCTAAATTGATCTGGGAGAATCTAAAAAAGTTAACAGGGAAAGACCATAGTAACACCGCAAAAAGACTAGAAATCATGGTGAATAACAATCTAACACAGGATGCAGTTGAAATAGCAATAGCCTTCAATTCCTACTTTATTGACTCTGTCAAGGTACTGACACAGAACCCCTCCACTGGTTTATTGGGCTCAGTGCTAGTGAATGACGCTCAACCTGTCTTCATCATAAGGGAGGTTTCTGAGTCAAAGGTGAACAAGGTGATTAGCTCACTAAAGAACTCTAAATCCAAAGATGTGTTTGGGCTGGACTCTATCTTTCTTAAAAACTACAAAGAGTCACTCATTGGCCCCATTACTAAGGTCACCAACACATCTATTGGTCTGGGGGTGTTTCCAAGGGTATGGAAGTCAGCCATAATAACGGCCATCTTTAAATCGGGCGACCCTGCTGATGTGAGTAACTACAGGCCCATTAGTATACTACCTGTGGTGTCGAAGGTTGGTGAAAAGTGTGTAGCAGAACAACTGATTTCCCACCTCAACAACAGCCCCTTCACATTACACTCCATGCAGTTTGGCTTCAGAGCGAAACACTCCACAGAAACGGCCAACTGCTTTCTTCTGGAAAATGTGAAGTCCAAGATGGACAAAGGGGGCGTTGTTGGGGCTGTGTTTCTGGACCTAAGGAAGACTTTCGATACTGTTAACCATGAGATTCTCATCACAAAATTGTCCAAGTTCAACTTTTCCCCCGATGCCTTGAGATGGATGAAATCATACCTTGAAGGCAGAACTCAGTGTGTCAGAGTGAGCAATGAGCTGTCGCCCACTCTTAGCTATGATGTGGGCGTGCCCCAAGGGTCAATACTGGGGCCCCTCCTGTTCAGCTTGTACATTAATGATCTGCCTTCCGTCTGCACTGGGTCTGAAGTTCAAATGTATGCAGATGATACAGTGATATATGTGCATGCAAAGAGCAAACAACAAGCTGCACAAGAACTCACTACTGTAATGGTCTAGGTTACAAAGTGGCTCAGTGACTCGTGTTTGCATCTCAATGTGAAAAAAACAGTTTGCATGTTCTTCACAAAGAGGGCAACAGATGCTACTGAGCCAGATGTCTATGTGTCAGGGGAGAAGCTCCAGGTGGTATCTGATTTTAAGTACCTTGGAATCATACTTGATTCCAACCTCTCTTTTAAAAAGCATGTGAAAAAGGTAATTAAAATAACCAAATTCAACCTAGCTAATTTCCGATTTATACGAAATTGTTTGACCACAGAGGTAGCAAAACTGTATTTCAAATCGATGATACTCCCCCACTTAACATACTGCTTGACTAGTTGGACCCAAGCTTGCTATACAACATTAAAACCTATTCAGTCTGTCTACAAACAGGCTCTCAAAGTGCTCGATAGAAAGCCCAATAGCCATCATCACTGTTACATCCTCAGAAAGCATGAGCTCCTGAGTTGGGAAAATCTTGTGCAATACACCGACGCATGTCTTGTATTCAAGATCCTAAATGGCCTGGCTCCCCCTCCACTCAGTATTTTTGTAAAACAGAAAACCCAAACATATGGCAGCAGATCCACAAGGTCTGCCATGAGAGGTGACTGTATAGTTCCCTTAAGGAAAAGCACCTTTAGTAAATCTGCTTTCTCTGTGAGAGCTTCCCATGTCTGGAATACACTGCCATCAGACACACATAACTGCACCACATATCACACTTTCACAAAATACATGAAGACATGGCTAAAGGTCAATCAGACTTGTGAACATAATCCCTAGCTGTGTATTGCCGCTTTCCATGTTGTCTGTTGTCTGTAGCTTGTGAGGTGTGGAAACACTTTGTTGTTTTTATGGATTTTGTCTTGTTGCTTTTTGTTCTATGTTGCTCTGTCTGTATGCTACATCTTGCTTGTCCTATGTTGCTCTGTCTGTATGCTATGTCTTGCTTGTCCTATGTTACTCTGCGTGTGCTCACTGTTCAATGATTGTCTATATTGTAATTGTTTTTAATAACCTGCCCAGGGACTGCGGTTGAAAATTAGCCGGCTGGCTAAAACCGGCACTTTTACTGAAACGTTGATTAATGTGCACTGTCCCTGTAAAAATAAAATAAACTCAAACTCAAACAATGTACAATATTGTGAGGACCCTCAGTCCTCTACACAAAATTGTGCTGCTTGTGCCATGGCCCATAGCAGTCTCTTTCTGCTGTAAAGCATAGAGTTACTGAGCAGGTGGTACATGTGATGGGGCATTTCCTGTGACAAAGGGCACAGCGTCGCCTCCCCACTGTGCCCTTTTTGTCCTGAGGCACATTCATGCCTGCAGAGATGAATTTGGGCAGGTGAACACCACTGGTTGAAGGAGCAGAAGAGGTAGAGGGGACAGAGGTGGAGGGGACAGAGGTGGAGGGGACAGAGGTGGAGGGGACAGAGGTAGAGGGGACAGAGGTAGAGGGGACAGAAGGTGCTGCTGTGGACTTGCTGTAGCCAGCAAGCTCCTGGATGAGCAGCTCTCGGAAGGCTAGCTGTGAGATGGGGAGCTTTCCACAGCTCTTGGCCATTTCCTTCTGTATGATGAAGGAATTCACAACAGCAATGTCAATGAAATTATTTTAAAAAAGTCTTGTACCATTTCATGGTCTTGTGGAGCACATTATAGTAGCCTATCAGCGCATCTGACAGGTCTACACCCCCCATGCTCTTGTTATAGTCCTTGATAGCTGCAGGAATGGGGACATTTTTGGCTGTCCATGCCCCAGTAGCGCCCTTCACACGCCTGATGACGTGATCTCCACTGAAGGACTTGTGGATACTGGAGCACATGACCACCTCTCTGGTATCCATCCACTTCACAAAGAGCAGGCCATCTTGGCGAATCCATCGGATGGTACCCCGCCCAGCCCGCTTAGGCATGTCGTTCTCCTTGGTTTTTGGAAAGCCCACTCTGTTGGGCCGAATGGTGCCACAAGCCCACACATCCAGCTTCCTCAGGTCTGTGAACAGGGTAGGGCTTGTGTAGAAATTGTCCACAAAAAGTTTGTAGCCCTTCCCCAGCAGTTGAAAATCTAATAATGCCATGACAGAATCATAGCTGAGTCCCTTACCGGTCGCAAAACTGCTCTTCCCCTCATAAACAAAAAAATTGCACGTGTATGCACACGCAGAATCAGCCAAAACAAACAGTTTGTAACCCCATTTAGTTGGTTCGTTACGCATGTACTGTTTTAGGCTGATTCTGGCCTTTGAGGCTACCATCCTCTCATCGATGGACAGGTTCTGGGCGGGCTGAAAATAGGTCTTGCAGGCCTCAACCACACTGTGGTAGAGAGGTTTAATTTTGCAGAGCCTATCATACCCTGCTGTGCCTCGCTTCTTGTTGTTGTCCCCGTCAACTTCTGGGTCACTGATATGAAGCGCCCGTGAGATTGTCAGAAACCTTTTGCACGACATGACAGTGCAGGGGAAAGGCAGTTGATAGAGGGGTGCAGTTTTCCAATACTGTTTCAGGGTTTTCAGCTTCACTAGACCCATGTATATGACCATTGATAAATAACAAAAAATATCTGACATGGAAATAGGCTTCCATGCCTCTTTTTGCCTGCCTGCTTCTTAGCACCATATTTATTAGTGTTGAAGACAAGGGAATCAATAACTGAAGATGTAAAAAACAGTTGAAAAAGTTGCATGGGGCTGTAGTTGGAGGTCATGTCCAGCTGAGGTCCTGGTGGCCTTTTCGGTCTGAATATTGGAGGTGGTGGGCCCACATCCTTCACCAGCACAGAGTGCCAACGACCCTCCTCCTCTCTGATTGCTGGTTTAGCTTTGCCCCACCTCCGCTTCTTTGTCACAGACTTCACACGTGGCCGGGTGGGGGTAGGTGTGGAGCCGGAGACAGCAGGGGTCCGGCTAGATGATTCAGCTCCTGTGGGGGATGGGCACCTTGGCAGTGGGGGCTCCCAGTCAGAATCAGAAGGACTGTGAAGACACAGACACACAGATTATATATAGAGTTGTGAACCCCATGTCTAGATAAAATACATGTAAAAATATTTTATATATACAGACAGATTATATATAGAGTTGTGAACCCCATGTCTAGATAAAATACATGTAAAAAATATTTTATATATACAGACAGATTATATATAGAGTTGTGAACCCCATGTCTAGATAAAATACATGTAAAAAATATTTTATATATACAGACAGATTATATATAGAGTTGTGAACCCCATGTCTAGATAAAATACATGTAAAAAATATTTTATATATACAGACAGATTATATATAGAGTTGTGAACCCCATGTCTAGATAAAATACATGGAAAAAATATTTTATATATACAGACAGATTATATATTTTTTACATGTATCTAATATATACAGACACAGACACACACTCATAATGTTTAGCCATGTGTACTTCACACAGTTCATTACATATATATATGTCAAATAAAAAATAAAAATGAATTTCTCTCTGATATTTCACCGGATGAAGCGTCCCACCTAGCCCGTAGAAGTTAAGGAAAGAAGGAAAAACCCAAAATAAACACGTACACCAAAAGAAACACACCGATGAATAAACAGTCCTGTAAGGCCATAAGCTATACATGGAACAATCTCCCACAAACTACAAAACAAAACACATACCTATATATAGGACTCTCAATCAGAGGCAACTAAAAACACCTGCCTCCAATTGAGAGTCCAACACCCAAACCTAGACATAGAAATACAAAGAACTAGAAAGAACATAGAAATACAAACATAGAACATAACCCAAAACCCCCCGGAATACATAAATCAAATACCCTACTAAACAAACCACCACCCCGAACCATACAAAACAAATACCCTTCTGCTACGTCCTGACCAAATACTAATACAATTACTCCCTCTGCTGGACAGGATGTGACACCACCTCCAACGTAATTTTTGAGAATTTGGCAGTACGTCCAACTTGCCTCACAAACGCAGACCACGTGTAACCACGCCAGCTCAGGGCCTCCACGTCTGGATTCTTCACCTGCGGGATCGTCTGAGACCAGCCACCCAGACAGCTGATGAAACAAACAGTGCTCGTCGTCCTCACCAGGGTCTTGAATTCACTGCAGTTCACTGCGTCCTAACCGTCTTCAGTGGCAAATGTTCACCTTCGATGGCCTCTGGCATTGTGCTCTTCACGGATGAATCCCAGTTTCAACTGTACCGGCTAGATGGCAGACAGAGTGTATGGCATCGTGTGGGTGAACGGTTTGCTGATGTCAACGTCGTGAACAGAGTGTCCCATGGTGACAGTGGGGTTATGGTATGGGCAGGCATAAGCTACGGACAACAAACACAATTGCATTTTATCAATGTCAATTTAAATGCAGTGATACAATGACGAGATCCTGAGGCCCATTGTCGTGCCGTTCATCCGCGCCATAACCTCATGTTTCAGCATGATAATAGCCGCCCCATGTCACAAGGATCTGTACACAATTCCCGGAAGCTGAAAATGTCCCAGTTCTTCCATGGCCTGCATATTCACAAAATATGTCACCCATTGAGAATATTTAAGATGCTCTGGAGCTACGTGTACAACAGCAACAGCGTGTTCCAATTCCTGCCAATATCCAGCAACTTCGCACAGCCATTGAAGAGTAGTGGGACAACATTCCACAAGCCACAATCAACAGCCTGATCAACTCTATGCAAAGGAGATGTGTCATGCTGCATGAGACAAATGGTTGTCACATCAGATACTGACTGATTTTTCTCTCCCTAACTTTTTTAAGGTATCTGTGCCCAACAGATGCATATCTGTAATTCCAGTCATGTGAAATCCATCGATTAGGGCCTAATTAATTTTTTTCAACTGACTGATTTCCTTATTTGAACTGTAACTCAGTAAATTCTTTGAAATTGCTGCATGTTGCGTTTATATCAGTGTAGTTTAAATCAGTTGTGTTTGCTAGGGATGGGGGAAAAGTTTGACCACTCCGGCTCTTGAGGACCGGAGTTGCCCATCCTTGCTGTAAAGCTTCTCTACTGACTCTCCAAGCTGTGCAAAGGCTGCTGTATTCAGAATGTTGTGTGTCATCAATCGATAAAACAACTACCAGCATGTCTCCTAGACTATACAGGACCAGCTTGACAGCGAAAATAAATGCTCTGCTGACCAAGGCAATCAAATGAGTTATTTTGTTGGAAATGGCTACAAAAGCAAAAGGAGAGTTGCCTGTCTATCCAAACTCCTTGCCTAACTCTATGCGACGCCCACGGACATTAGTTTCTTCTCCGCAGGGAGTCTGGATCTGAGTACCTCCCCGACGATTTATAATATGGAAATCCATTCTAGACCATCTGATTGGTCCCAGAAACTGATGGGTTGTTCGGCCAGAGCCAGAACATGTAGGTAAGGAAGTTTTTTGAAAATTCGTCAGTGCAAACACACCTGTCTATATAAGGTCCCACAGTTGACAGTGCATGTCAGAGCAAAAACTAGGCCATAAGGTCGAAGGAATTGTCCGTATAGCTCCGAGACAGGATTGTGTCGAGGTACAGATCTGGAGAAGAGTACCAAAAAATGTCTGCATCATTGAAGGTTCCCAAGAACACAGTGGCCTCCATCATTCTTAAATGGAAGAAGTTTGGAACCACCTAGACTCTTGAAAACCTGCTCGAGAGTGCTCAGACTGGTGCGAAGGTTCACCTTCCAAAAGGACAACGACCCTAAGCACACAGCCAAGGCAATGCAGGTGTGGCTTCAGGACAAGTCTCTGAATGTCCTTGAGTGGCCCAGCAGGAGTCCGGGCTTGATCCCAATTGAACATCTCTGGAGAGACGAGAAAATAGCTGTGCAGCGACGCTCCCCATCCAACCTGACAGAGCCTGAAAGCATCTGCAGAGAATGGTAGAAACTCCCTAAATATAGGTGTGCCTAGCCTGTAGTGTCATATCCAAGAAGACTCAAGGCTGTAATCACTGCCAAAGGTGCTTCAACGAACTGAGTAAAGGGTCTGAATACGTATTTCAATGTGATATTTCAGGGGATTTTTATATACATTTGAAAACATTTCTAAGAACCTGTTTTTGCTTTGTCATTATGGGTTATTGTGTGTAGATTGATTAAGAAAATTTTTAATTATTAAATTTTAGAATAAGGCTGTAACGTAACAAAATGTGGAAAAAATCATGGGGTCTGAATACTTTCCGTATGCACTGTATATATCATGAACCGGCCATAAGTTTGAAAAGAAATGTCAGATTTTTAGGCCATATTGTCATGCCCTGACCATAGAGAGCCCTTGGTTCTCTATGGTGTAGTAGGTTAGGGTGTGACTAGGGGGTGATCTAGTATGTCTATTTCTATGTTGGCGCTAATATGGTTCCCAATTAGAGGCAGCTGTTTATCATTGCCTCTGATTGGGGTTCATATTTAGGTAGCTATTTCCCCCCACCTGTGTTTTGTGGGATATTGATTGATTGTTAGTGTGTTTGGGCACTACGTTCTCACGGTCTTTGTAAGTTTTGTTTTGTTAGTTTCACTTAAATAAATATGTAGAACTATACTCACGCTGCTCCTTGGTCCGATCATTTTCAAGAACGTGACACATATTGCACAGCAGGTAGCCTAGTGGTTAGAGCGTTGGGCCAATAACCGAAAGGTTGCTGGATTGAATCCCTGAGCTGACAAGGTACAAATCTGTCGTTCTGCCCCTGAACAAGGCAGTTAACCCTGGGCGCCGAAGACGTTGATGTTGATTAAGTCAGCCCCCCGCACCTCTCTGATTCAGAGGGGTCGGGTTAAATGCGGAAGACACATTTGTACAACAGACTAGGTATCCACCTTTCCCTACTCACACCACTTGATTTTGTTTCTCATCCATATACACGCAACACCCCATAATGACAAAGTACTTTTCTTTTTGAATTTTCAGTAAATTCACACCCCTGAGTAAATACATGTCAGAATCAACTATGGCAGCGATTACAGCTTTGAGTCTTTCTGGGCAAGTCTAAGAGGTTTGTACACCTGGATTGTACAATATTTGCCCATTATTTTTTTTCAAAATTCTTCAAGCTCAGTCAAATTGGTTTTTGATCATTGCTAGACAACCATTTAAGTCTTGCCATAGATTTTCAAGCAAATTTAAGTCAAAACTTTAAATTGGACAGTCACTGTCCTCTTGGTAAGCAACTCCAGTGTAGATTTGGCCTTGTATATTTGTTGTGACTGGGTGTATTGATACACCATCCAAAGTGTAATATCTTCACCATGCTCAAAGTGATATTCAATGTCTGCTTTTTCATTTTTACCCAATGACTTTCTTTGCGAGATATTGAAAAACCTCCCTGGTCTTTTTGGTTGAATCTGTGTTTGAAATTCACTGCTCGACTAAGGGACCTTACAGACAATTGTATGTGTGGGGTACAGAGATGAGGTCGTCTTTCAAAAATCACATTAAACACTAGTATTGCACACAGAGTGAGTCCATGTAACTTATGTGACTTGTTAAGCATATTTTCATTCCTGAACTTATTTAGCCTTGCCATAACAAAGGGGTTGAATACGTATTGACTCAAGACGTTACAGCTTTCCATTTTTTATTAATTTGTAAACATTTCTGAAACATTACACTATGGGGTATTGTGTGTAGGCCAGTGACAAAAAAATCTAAATGTAATCAATATTAAATTCAGGAAGTAACACAAAATTATTCTTCTGCGCTGTCGTTCGATACATACTTTAGTCTGAGACTGCCATCATTGACGTAATTTGTGGTGACGAGAGGCACGAGTGGTGTTGTACAAATCAAAGTCATCAGTGATTGGATAATCTCTAACCAATCAGAGTATCAAAGCCAATGTCATATTTTCAAAACGGCACTTTACCCACTTGTGTTCTGGCTCTGGCCCAACCCATCAGTTTCTGGACCAATCAGACAGGCCGAATGTGTTCGCATTCGGTGAAGGGTCAGGGAGGTTCTCAGATCCAAACCACAGATTATCCATTATATTGACCAGGTACTCTAGTGGCCGCTGTAACAATTAAAATAAATGTCTTCAAAAATGGAAGGTAGTTGGGAAGAGGTGTCACGGGTGTCGTAATGTAGAGACCAAGGCGCAGCGGGTTGCGTGCTCATCATTATTTTTTTAAATTAAAGTTAACACAAACAAGAAACAAAGAACGACAGTTTCAAAGGCTATAATAACAGCAGTGCAAAATACAACTACCCACAAACAACCAGGTGAAAACAAGTTCCCTATATATGACTCTCAATCAGGAACAACGATGTATAGCTGTTCCTGATCGAGAGCCACACAGACCAACAAAGAAATATACAAACTAGAAAAACCTAGAATACCAAAACAAGAACATACACCAAAACCCCAGAACACATAAATAAAACACCCCTCTACATACACATAACCCCCCGAACCACAAAACAAATACCCCCTGCCACGCCCTGACCAAACTACAATAACAAATAACCCCCATTACTGGTCAGGACGTGACAGTACCCTCCTCCCAAGTCCATGGCTCACGATAGTCCACCCGTTGCTCCTTCCTCCACTGCTTGGTCTGTGTTTGGTGAGTAGTTCTGTCACGTCTGTCGTAGGAATTAGACCAAGGTGCAGCGGGTTGTGTGCTCATCATATTTATTTATTAAAGTGAACACGAAAAAAACAATAAACAAAGAAACGACAGTCCAACAGTTTCGCAGGCTATACACGAAAGCAATGCAAAAACAACTACCAACAAACAGACAGGTGAAAACAAGCTCCCTAAGTATGACTCTCAATCAGAAACAACGATGTACAACGATGTTCCTGATTGAGAGCCAACGATTGAGAGCCAACGAACAACGATGTTCCTGATTGAGAGCCACTCCCGGCCAACAAAGAAATACACAACATAGAAAACCTAGAATACCAAAACAAGAACATACACCAAAAATCCCGGAACACATAAATACAACACCCCTCTACATACACACAACCCCCGAACCACATAAAACAAATACCCCCTGCCACGTCCTGACCAAACTATAATAACAAATAACCCCTATTACTGGTCAGGACGTGACAAGAGGCAAGATCAGGTTGAACCATTCTAGCCAATGAGACGGCAGATATACATGTGAGACCAGGCAAAACGATTTTTTATTTTTTTATTTAAGGTTAGGGTTAGCATTATGGTTACGGTTAGGTGTAAAATCACATTTTAAGAAGATAAATTGTAGAAATGGGCGGGGTTTATGACTTTGTGGTAACTAGTGACGACAAAATGTATAATTTGCATTATGTTAAATTCTTAGAGAAAACGACTCTAACGCCATCATTGGTGCTAATTTAACATTTAACCCTAATGTTCATCCTACTGTATGAACCAAGGGTATATTTTAGCAATAATGCCCGAGGGGGTGTGGTAAATAGCCAATATACCACATTTAAGGGCTGTTCTTATGCAAGACGCAACGCGGGGTGCCTGGATACAGCCCTTAGCCATAGTATATGAGCCATATATACCACAAACCCCCGAGACGACTTATTGCTATTATAAACTGGTTAGCAATGTATTAGAGCAGTAAAATAAATTATTTGTCATACTCATGGTATATGGTCTGATATACCACGGCTGTCAGCCAATCAGCATTCAGAGCTCGAACCACCCAGTTAATAATAGTGGAATGTATCACAACATCTGCCATGCATGTAGCACCCTTGCAATGCCCCTGGCTGCATTTATACAGCCATTGTTGTTGAGATTAAAATATGAGTAATTTTAAGTTACGCATGCGAGAAGGACAAGTTTGAAAGAATCATAAAATAACACAAACCACATTGTAATAATTTGGAAAAGGTAATTTTACAGGGGCGAGTGGCGCGTATATCCGTATAAAAACGAAGTTATGACCCCTCCCTCTTTGCCCCGGCAACGTTATACTTACACCAGTTATTTTGAGTGCCTAATATGAACACGATTTGACTTAGCATTTCAAAACTTACCATAATACAGGGGCTGCCTGACGCCATGTCCGGAACGTCGTTTTGACCATGACCCGCTTCTTTCCAGACAAAATTATTGTTATTCTGCTGTCTGTCACCGAACAAGTTTCACCTCTTTGACCGCACAGCACCTACCTAGCTATGTACAGTAGATTTGTTGTAAAACCTTTCATATAGTCAATGATGTATGTTGCGTCCACATCCTAGTTGGATGGGAAATCCTGATGCACCACCCATTTTTGATAGTCTATCATCACCATAAAATCAATGCGGACACTGCATGATATTCCCATATCACTATGAACATGGACAATGTCAAAGTGGATTGGATTAAGTCAATAAAATGATGACAGAAAGGGCACAAGATTAGTTGGATAACAAAGCAAACGCTCTATAATGGTACCACGGGCCTACATTCCAAATGTGGTGTCATTTGGTCCTATGGTTCATGAGAAGAATATTTGTTGAGTATTTGTAGTATATTTTAGCATATATTAGCGTATGTGCTATCTTTGAATGCATCAGTGGTATTTTTCAAACTCTTTAGGGACTATTGTGATGAGTAAATCTGACTTTTAGTCCATTAGAAGATTTTTTTATGATAATTTTAAGCATTAGTGTTAGATAGTCAAAGAAGTTCATTGTTAATAGTTTCCATATTTTTAAGATATCAATGCCAAACTTAAAGGTAGACTCAGCGAAATGACATTGCCACGAGCAGCACTGCAGATATTATGATGAGCGAGATGCAAGACTTTGCTCCCACACAGTCATGATTCATGTGGGGGTTTTATGACACCTCACGTCGATTGTAAATTGTAATGCAGCTCCTTTCTGGTCCCTGTGTTACAGAAGAGTTTGCCGCCCAAAACCTCAACATCCCACAATGGACACTGGGACAATATATTTCAACATTCGAATGTTGGAAATGATGAGAGATGGAAAATTAACGTCTATTTTGTGATGTCATTAAAATTGGTATAAAGACGTTATAACGAAAACATTGTAACTTGAAGAGCTTTTACACTGTATATCAGGTTTACAATCTTTACATTGTGTATAAAATATCAAGGATAAAGAGAATGTTTTTGTTTTAGTTCCCTAACAAGATCACAGTAACCCTAATACCATGACCAGAACTGCTGCTCTTTTGGGTAAGAAGTAATGCATGTATTTAAGCGTTGAAGGTATTCGTCGGGTATCTCTGTTGGGCCCAGGCCTTCGTGGAAAGGGTTCCGCTTTGTGAGAAGGGTTCGATTGGACCTTCTTTTTCAGATGGCCTTCTCCTTTGTTCTCAGGTGTAAGTTCTGTTTGTCCACAAGAGGTCACAATATTCTTCTTAGTTGTCTGTTTACTTGCACTCGTTCTAGTAGAGTGGTTTTCTGAGGACGGCTAATCAGCCGTGTTGATCCCCAGAGTGGTGATGAGAGCAGTCAACAATGATTTGAAGAGAATAACCGGATGGTCCTACTTAAATTCATCTTCTTAGATACAATACAGCTACTCAACCGTAGCATTGATTGTTAGAGGTTCCTTTGTCTTCTTCAACCTCGTGTTGAGTTCCAGGGTTGTGACAAATGTAGACCTAGCTGCAGCTTGTGGTCCGTTTAGTCTGATATGTTCATTCTTAACTCAAACTTTTATACCCTCGGGTAAAAAGGGGGTGTTTTCATCATGCTGACACGCTCTCTGGTCTCCCTGAGATTAAGAGACATACCATGGGCCTACATGCCGAATGTGATGTTATTTGGACTGGTTCACGAGAATTCGTTTTTCAAAGGTTTTCCAAAATGTCCAGGATGGAGAAAAATCTATCCTGACGGACCTTATGGGTCCTTGAGGCAAATTTGCTCAGCATGAGGAAAGACACCTGCATACAAAGTTTAAAGTCTCTAGGTTGAATGGGGCGTCAGATATTAAAGTTTAAGTGAGACCGCTTATAACAGCCCTATGTATAGGCCAATCGGTGCCATTCTTTTTGACCAAGTTAGTCATGGCCTTTAGTTTTTGTGTGCCAATTTATTTTTATTTTTTTACCAATCTATGCTTGACCATGTGAAAAAAATGTAAGCTTCGCTGTGAACACCTAACTAGCTAGTGATTTCGTCAAACCATGCACCCGTACGTGTAATGTAGCATACAACCCAGTTTATCAATATGTTGTTGATCAAGATGAAAATTCTAAATAAACAGTAGCATTTTAAATATAAATACTCCAAAACAATACAATACTACATTTCAAAATATGCAACTGACTGTAGTCCGTTTTGATTGCCAATAATAAACATACTTCTAACCTTGACAGGGATCAAGTTTGAACTAAACACAGACGCAACCATTTAGACAGTTGGCCCCCTGGATTCGTTGTTGATTGGGGTAGTATTGAAGGAGGCCCCACTTCCTGAGGGCCTTCTCCATGCTCTGGTCAACATCCAGGTATTTATGACATTCCTCACCCTCTGGCTATGATCCATCTGGCCATAACAAAACTCATCCAACCCAAAAGCTTCCATCAACAACCACTATTTGAGAGGGATCTCACATTGATCTGGCACATGTTTAACAGTAAAAAGTCATTGTTGGAAGATCATAAGAGGAAAAATATAGCCACCCGATGGACAACATCCAAATGTTTTATCTTTTTTTAATTACCCCTTTTTCCTCCTCAATTTCGTGATTTCCAATTGGTAATTACAGTCTTGTCCCATCGCTGCAACTCCCTTACGGACTCGGGAGAGGCAAAGGTCGAGACTAATGCATCCTCCGAAACATGACATTTTACATTACATTTTAGTCATTCAGCAGAGGCTCTTATCCAGAGCGACTTACAGTAGTGAATACATACATTTCATTTCATTTCATGCATTTTTTTTGTTGTACTGGCCCCCGTGGGAATCAAACCCACAACCCTGGCGTTGCACACACCATGCTGGCGTTGCAAACACCATGCTCTACAACTGAGCCACAGGGAAGCTTTGTACCGCCCTGCTTCTTGACACACTGCTCGTTTAACCCGGAAGCCAGCAGCACCAATGTGTCAGAGGAATGTAAATTGTCCGATGCCGATTTTATTAATTGTTCTAAGAAACAATTAATAAAATGGGACAAGGACAACCCGGCCGGCTAAACCCTCTCGTAACCCGGACGATGCTGGGCCAATTGTGCGTTGCCTCATGGGTCTCCCGGTCGCGACCAACTGCGACACAGCCTGGGATCAAACCCAGATCTGTAGTGACGCCTCAAGAGCTGCAGTGCCTGCGCCACTCTGGAGGCCCCAAATGTTTTTTCTTTGTTATTTTGGGCAACAACAAAAAAATGTCACCAGTATAATAAATGTGTTATACACTGCTCAAAAAAATAAAGGGAACACTAAAATAACACATCCTAGATCTGAATGAATGAAATAATCTTATTAAATACTTTTTTCTTTACATAGTTGAATGTGCTGAAAACAAAATCATACAAAAATAATCAATGGAAATCCAATTTATTAACCCATGGAGGTCTGGATTTGGAGTCACACTCAAAATTAAAGTGGAAAACCACACTACAGGCTGATCCAACGTTGATGTAATGTCCTTAAAACAAGACAAAATTAGGCTCAGTAGTGTGTGTGGCCTCCACGTGCCTGTATGACCTCCCTACAACGCCTGGGCATGCTCCTGATGAGGTGGCGGATGGTCTCCTGAGGGATCTCCTCCCAGACCTGGACTAAAGCATCCGCCAACTCCTGGACAGTCTGTGGTGCAACGTGGTGTTGGTGGATGGAGCGAGACATGATGTCCGAGATGTGCTCAATTGGATTCAGGTCTGGGGAACGGGCGGGCCAGTCCATAGCATCAATGCCTTCCTCTTGCAGGAACTGCTGACACACTCCAGCCACATGAGGTCTAGCTTTGTCTTGCATTAGGAGGAACCCAGGGCCAACCACACCAGCATATGGTCTCACATGGGGTCTGAGGATCTCATCTCGGTACCTAATGGCAGTCAGGCTACCTCTGGCGAGCACATGGAGGGCTGTGCGGCCCCCCAAAGAAATGCCACCCCACACCACGACTGACCCACCGCCAAACCGGTCATGCTGGAGGATGTTGCAGGCAGCAGAACGTTCTCCACGGCGTCTCCGGACTCTGTCACGTCTGTCACGTGCTCAGTGTGAACCTGCTTTCATCTGTGAAGAGCACAGGGCGCCAGTGGCGAATTTGCCAATCTTGGTGTTCTCTGGCAAATGCCAAACGTCCTGCACGGTGTTGGGCTGTAAGCACAACCCCCACCTGTGGACGTCGGGCCCTCATACCACCCTCATGGAGTCTGTTTCTGACCGTTTGAGCAGACACATGCACTTTTGTGGCCTTCTGGAGGTCATTTTGCAGGGCTCTGGCAGTGCTCGCATTGATGTGCCATCCTGGATGACCTGAGCCACTTGTGTGGGTTGTAGACTCCGTCTCATGCTACCACTAGAATGAAAGCACCGCCAGCATTCAAAAGTGACCAAAACATCAGACAGGAAGCATAGGAACTGAGAAGTGGTCTGTGGTCACCACCTGCAGAACCACTCCTTTATTGGGGGTGTCTTGCTAATTGCCTATAATTTCCACCTGTTGTCTATTCCATTTGCACAACAGCATGTGAAATGTATTGTCAATCAGTGTTGCTTCCTAAGTGGACAGTTTGATTTCACAGAAGTGTGATTGACTTGGAGTTACATTGTGTTGTTTAAGTGTTCCCTTTATTTTTTTGAGCAGTGTACATCATGTCTATTGTACACTGAACAAAAACATCAACGTTACATGTAAAGTGTCAGTCCCATGTTTCATGTGCTGAAATAAAAGATTCCAGAAATGTTCCATATGCACAAAAAGCTTATTTCTCTCAAATTTGTGCACAAATTCGTTTACATCCCTGTTAGTGAGCATTTCTCCTTTGCCAAGATAATCCATCCACCTGACAGGTGGCATATCAAGAAGCTGATTAAACAGCATATTCATTACACAGGTGCACCTTGTGCTGGGGACAATAAAAGGCACCTTAAATGTGCAGTTTTGTCATACAACACAATTCCAAAGATGTCTCAAGTTTTGGGGGAGTGTGCAATTGGCATACTGACTGCAGGAATGTCCACCAGAGCTATTTCCAGATACTTGATTGTTTCTCTACCATAACCCGCATCCAATGTAATTTTAGAGGATTTGGCAGTACGTTCAACTGGCCTCACAACTGCAGACCACGTGTATGGCATCGTATGGGTGAGCGGTTTGCTGATGTCAACATTGTGAACAGAGTGCCCCATGGTGGTGGTGGAGTTATGGTATGAGCAGGAATAAGCAACGGACAATGAACACATTTGCATTTTATCAATGGCAATTTGAATGCACAGAAATACAGTGATGAGTTCCTGAGGCCCATTGTGAGGCCCATTTATTTTAAGGTATCTGTGACCAACAGATGCATACCTGTATTCCCAGTCATGTTAAATACATAGATTGGGACCTAATGAATTTATTTACATTGACTGATTTCCTAATATGAACTTGAATGCACTGACTGTAAGTCGCTTTGGATAAGATCGTCCGCTAAATGACAAATGTAAATGTCCAAGTATACTGAACAAAAAAATATAAAAGCAACATGCGACAATTTCTAAGATTTTACTGAGTTAAACTAAGGAAGGTACCGAGTGGCGCAGCGGTCTAAGGCACTGCATCTCAGTGCAAGCGGCGTCACTACAGCCCGGTTTTGAATCCAGGCTGTATCACATCCGGCTGGGATTGGGAGTCCTTTAGGCCCAGCATCATCCGGGTTAGGCCAGCGTCATTGTAAATTAGAATTTGTTCTTAACCCCCGGGATGGTTGAGCTAATGTGATTAGCTTGACGTTTTAAGTAACAAGAACATTTCCCAGGTCATAGACATATCTGATATGGGAAGAAAGCTTACATTCTTGTTAATCTAACTGCACTGTCCAATTTACAGTTGCCATTACAGTGAAATAATACCATGTTTTTGTTTGAGGAGAGTGCAGTTATGTACTTGAAAATGTATCAATTAACCAATTAGGCACATTTGGGCAGACTTGATACAACATTTTGAACAGCAATGCGATGGTTCATTGGATCAGCCTAAAACTTTGCACATACACTGCTGCCATCTAGTGGCCAACATCTAAATTGCGCCTAAACTGCAATAATACATTTTGGCCTTTCTCTTGCATTTCAAAGTTGATGAAAAAAAAGCATGTTTTTTTCTTTGTATTATCTTTTACCAGAACTAATCTGTTATATTCTCCTAAATTTCACATTTCCACAAACTTCAAAGTTTTTCCTTTCAAATAGTATCAAGAATATGCATATCCTTGCTTCAGGCCCTGAGCTACAGGCGGTTAGATTTGGGTATGTCATTTTAGGCGAAAATTTAAAAAAAGGGTCCGATTAGTTGAGAGAGCTAGATACTTGTACCACTTAGCCACCCTTTTGTCTTCACATTATTGTACTACAGTACTATTTTCAAGGTTCTCGCCATTCTCTTCCCCCTCTTGATTTCCATGATGACTGTTTTGATGTCAAAGTTAACAAATTCAGCCCGTGAGGACTTAGTGAGTTGGACGGTTCCCGATGAGATCAGCTGCCAGACATAGTAGGAAATAATGAGTACATCAAACAAGACCTATATAACTGATTGCGTTTTTCCAATCCATACATTTTGCACAAGGTAATGCATGGACAAGCAATAGTATAAAGAAGAAAATTAGTTCTCTGATGAACATTGATCGTTACAGCTTAGTAAAGACTTATACGTGATGAGACTTACCATGCACTTGTAATGTGCAGTGACCTTTTTTACATTATCTGTCCTAATAATGGGCATGCCCAAAAGAACTACAGTGTGTGTGTGGGGTCCTTACATGCGAGGAACTCTTGAGGAGATGGAGCGGGTGTCCTCCGATTGGCCACGGGATCCAACTTTGATTCGCCCTTTCTCGAATCTCTCACAGCCCCTACTCCGCTGAGGGGAGGAGTCTGAGTCATTGGCCACACCTCCCTGTTCCTCCTGATCATCTGAAAAGTATAAATTGGATACGTCAATACGCTGGCCATACACCTTCAACAACGGTATTGAGTTATCCTCTTGTGGTCTACTTTAAAAGTGTCAAAAGAAAAGCCATCCCTTGTGTGCTGAATATCACATAAAAGATAAGTTAGATACCTTCACTGGCATCCTGAGAGGCATCCCGGCATTTACTACAATACACACCACATCCAGAGACCAACGAATACAGAAATATTAGGATAATTTTTTACAGAAATTTCCAGCTCCTTGTTGTAATACGGTTATTTACGAAGGGCACTTACAGGTAGATCACCTGTGAGGGATTCTCTTTGACCTGGGCCTTATTCCATATTGCACAGTAGTAGTGATACGTCCACCTGCATGTCTTCACATCACAACCAATAGTGGCACCAGCCCTGTGGCAGGACAAATACATCTGAAGGGGAGGAAAAGAGAGCAACTGCCATGTTCGTAAACATAACTGCTACAGCACCCATCTCACAAGCTGAATCTGGGCAACTCACTATAGGATGTGTCCAAAATGGCACACTATTCCCTATATGGTGCACTACTTTTGACTAGAGCCCTGTAAGACTTGGTATAGTGCACTGTCATGACATAACCTGGGGGGAGGATCCTAGCCCTAAGTTTATGACAGTCGTAAATACTCTGCTTCAGGGTTGCTGGCCTTCTAGGCAGAGTTAGCCTGTCCAGTGTCTGTTCTTTTGCCCAACTTAATCATTTATTTTTATTGGCCAGTCTGAGATATGGCTTTTTCTTTGCAACTCTGCCTAGAAGGCCAGCATCACGGAGTCGCCTCTTCACTGTTGACGTTGAGACTGGTGTTTTGCAGGTTCTATTTAATGAAGCTGCAAGTTGAGGACTTGTGAGGCGTCTGTTTCGCAAACTAGACACTCTAATGTACTTGTCCTCTTGCTCAGTTGTGCATCGGTACCTCCCACTCCTCTTTCTATTCTGGTTAGGGCCAGTTTGCGCTGTTCTGTGAATGGAGTAGTACACAGCACTGTACGAGATCTTCAGTTTCTTCGAAATTTCTCGCATGAGCCATCATTTCTCAGAACAAGAATAGACCGACGAGTTTCAGAAGAAAGGTCTTTGTTTCTGGCCATTTTGAGCCTGTAATCGAACCCACAAATGCTGATGCTCTAGATACTCAACTAGTCTAAAGAAGGCCAGTTTTATTGATCTTTAATCAGCACAACAGTTTTCAGCTGTGCTAACACCTATGTAGATATTCCATTAAAAATCGGCTGTTTCCATCTACAATAGTCATTTACAATATTAACAATGTCTACACTGTATCTCTGATCAATTTGATGTTATTTTAATGGACAAAAAAATGATGCTTTTTTTTCAAAAACAAGGACATTTCTAAGTGACCCCAAACATTTTGAAGATAGTGTACATCAGGGAAGGATGGCCTGCTATTGTGGACGGAGAACTACTGCCATTCTACAGGGTGAAAGATGAGCACCCATGCTGGGAGGAAGTGTGTATCGCCAGAGGACATCGCACACTGATTCCAGAGGTGCATGGGACATGAGGGACACCTGGGCATCGTTAAGGTGAAGCAACGATGCAGGGACACGGTCTGGTGGCAAAATATTGACAGAGACATTGAGTCCCTTGTGAAGGACTGCACAGCATGCCTGATGAGTGGGAAATCTCGCAAACCCACTCCAGCACCCCTGACACCAGTGGAATGGCTAAAGGCTCCCTGGGACCACCTGGAGGTGGATATCTGTGGAGAGTTGCACTGGGCCCCAGCACACGCAAGATACCTACTGGTCATTCATGACTTGCATTCAAAATGGGAAGAAGCCGTGCCATTGTCCACTTCCACCTCACAGATGATCATCCAAACCCTAGATAAGCACCATTACGACAGACAATGGCCCCCAGTTTGTCTTGAATGATCTGTCTGTGTACCTTGAAAAGCAATCTTTCAAGCACATCCGAACCGGCTGTGTACCACCGTCAAGCAAATGGGGGGGGTGGAACGCTTGATCTGGACCCTGAAGGAAGGAATGCGGGCCTACTTGGCTAAGGGACAACCTTTGGATGTGGCTCTGTGCCTTACACTACTCCACATCAGAGCTACCAAGCACTCCCTGATGATTGGCAGGGAACTGAAACTCCCTTTGGACTTCCTCTGCCCAAAACAAAAGAACAAGCTTGCTGCAGCAAGGCAAGCCTATGTTGGAGCGGCACAGCAATGGATGAAACAACATTATGAGCCATCTCACAGAGTGAAACAACTAAGCCTGAAGGCCCAGGACTGGGTGCGGATCAGGACTGACAACCGTCGGAACAAGCTCTCCTCATTTTTCTCCAAGCCCCTGATAGTCAAAAGACAGCTAGGGACTTCAACATTCCAACTTCAGGATGGATTCCGCTGGCATGCACATCGCCTCAGAAAGGTCCATTCGCAGGTGGGGGATCCTTCCCTGACTCGTCTGTCCACAACTCACCATGGGCAGGAGCAAGTTCAAGGGGCTCACGCACCTCCAACCCTTCAGCAGGCTCAGTTCAGGGCCCTTCCACCAGTCAGGCCTCAAATGCCTGCAGTTCCCCTGCCACCAGCCACACCTTTGAACACTGGGAGACCCCAACGGGTCATAGCTCCTCCCTCGTGGCTTAAAGAATATGTTAACTAGAGCAGGAGGATTATGGAGATGTTGTGTTCAGTAATATGGTGTCGTAGCTTAGTTGAGTACTGTTGCTTTAAGAATGTATCGGGCACGTTGTGTGCAAACAGAGGTGTGAGGATTGGATGAGTGAGTTTTGTACGAGCGGTTAACTTCGGAAGTAAAGACGTTCAGTTTAATTGCACAACAAGCCTCCTTGCAGTTGTAACAGAGATGGCACCTGGGTATATACTCCTAAAAACCAATGAGGAGATGGGAGAGGCCGGACTTGCAGCGCGTTGAGCGTCACAAATAGAACCAACTTCTATTTTAACGCCTGGCAACGCAGACGCTCACTGACCTGCACGCAGTGTGGGTGCAATGATTGAATAACATGCATGTGTACATTTATTTTGCAACGCTCGCACAGGCGACGCAAGCGGTGTGGTCAGCATACGCCACTAAACTATGCACGCACATTTTGGTACAAATAATGTACAAAGATAGCACTGATGCCATCGAACAAATAATATTATGCTCTCTATGAGGCCTACAACAAATAGTGTTCATATCTCGCATCAACACCATTGGTTCTACAGATAGGCCTGTCTATTAGTATGAAGAAAAGGTGGCATAATATGGAAGTAATTGAATTCATGGAAATATATGCAAATTAATATTAACACCATTTAAATGTAGATGGTTTTTGCATTGGATATATTTACCATATCATATGGAGACAGAAACATAAACCTTTAAACCTTATCATAAGTAGACATAATTGCAAATGATTAAATCCTTCCAATATACATTTTAAAAAACAATTTAGTTACGAATTGAACTTTAATTAAATGAGTTGACTTTTCACATGGGATGATTTCACTGAACAACAAAAGAAAGAGAATATTGAATGATCCCCAATGATCCATCGCATCTCCCAAATGCATTTTCAACATACATCTGTAAAAGGATAGTCTAGAAACTAAAGCTTTGGTTGTCTTCCTCTCAGGCTTCCATGTCTTGTCCCTGGACCTCTTCAATGTCCAACTCTTGAACATCAGACTCTGAGGCCTCATCTTCACTGTCACTTTCCAACCTTGTTTAAGATTGCTCGTTGTCAGGCTCAAAAAGCCTCAAATTTGCCCAGATGGCCACCAATTTTTCAACCCTTGTATTGGTCAGCCTGTTGCTTGCTTTGGTGTGTGTGTTCCCAAAAAAAGACCAGTTGGGCTCTGAGGCGGCTGATGTTGGTGAGATTTGGAGGATGATGGAAGCAACAGGGGAAAGAGCCTCAGAGCTCCCTTCCACCAGGTGGCTGATGAGATATGTTGGGACGACTGCCATATTGCATCTCCATCCCAAAGCCCTTGCTTGGAAGTGTACTTCGCCAGACTTCCAAGAACCTTGCCCTCATCCAGGCCAAGGTGGCGAGACACGGTAATGATGACACCATAGGCCTTGTTGATCTCTGCACCAGACAGGATGCTCTTGCCAGCATATTTAGGGTCCAACATGTACGCTGCGGCGTGTATAGGCTTCAGGCAGAAGTCTTCACGCTTTTTGATGTATTTCAGAACTGCAGTTTCCTCTGCTTGGAGCAACAGTGAAGTGGGCAAGGCAGTACGGATTTCTTCTCTTACATCTGCAAGCAGAGTCTGAACATCAGACAGGATGGCATTGTCTCCCTCAATCCATGCGATGGCTACTGCTATAGGTTTCAGGAGTTTCAGGCTGCTTACCACTCTCCCAAAATAATTCATCCAGGAGGATCCTCTTGATGGGGCTGTCCATATCGGCAGACTGTGATATGGCCATTTCTTGCAGACTCCTTCCCCTCCAGGAGACTGTCAAACATGATGACAACACCACCCCAACAGGTGTTGCTGGTCATCTTCAAGGTGGTGCTCTTATTCTTCTCACTTTGCTTGGTGAGGTAGAATGCTGCTATAACTTGATGACACTTCACATACCTAACCATTCCCTTGGCTCTCTTGTAGAGTGTATCCATTGATTTTAGTGCCATGATTTCCTTGAGGAGCAGATTCAAAGTATGAGCAGCACAGCCAAGGGGTGTGATGTGAGGGTAGGACTCCGTCACTTTAGACCAAGCAGCCTTCATGTTCTCAGCATTGTCTGTCACCAGTGCAAATACCTTCTGTGGTCCAAGGTAATTGATGACTGCCTTCAGCTCATCTGCAATGTAGAGACCGGTGTGTCTGTTGTCCCTTGTGTCTGTGCTCTTGTAGAATACTGGTTGAGGGGTGGAGATGATGTAGTTAATTATTCCTTGCCACGAACATTCGACCCCCCATCAGAGATGATTGCAATATAGTCTGCATTCTCTATGATCTTCCAATATACATTGCCTGTGAGCATCAGAGGTGAACCAGTTGCATACACAGCTCGAGAAAGACATTCCTCAGCATTTCTCTGACTACGTTCCTCCATTGAGTCAAAAAAACTTCTGATTCCAGGAGGACCATGAGCTGTTGCTATCGATAAGGTGTCTGATTCATCATTTTCACCTCAAATAGAAGTAGAGGGACTTTTGTCAGAGGTTGCTTGTTGTGAGCGCTGAGGGAACTTTATGCACTTGGCTAGATGATTCTGCATCTTTGTTACATTCTTCACATATGATTTGGCACAGTATTTGCAAATGTACACAACTTTTCCTTCTATATTAGCTGCAGTGAAATGTCTCCACACAGATGGAGACATCAGATAGTGCCTGTGGCATTTTCCTGTAAAGATTAGAAAAAAAAATGTTAAAAACCCCAAATACAATTCCATGTACAGATAAATAGTTAAGCAGTTAGATTAAACAACTCATTTGTAAGACAAATGTTTTAAAATGAAACATGAATGGAAACAGGTGAATTAACACTCCTCAGTTAGCAGGCTCAAGCAAGCTAACACCCACATGGTAGCAAAAACAAACTAGCAGAAATTGTTAACAAGTTAGAAATGATTTAAACACACTTTGCTGTAGGCTACTATTTACTAGTTAACAAAAAATGATGTATGTCATATAAACTATATTCACCCCACCCAGTATTTTAGTCAAAACTTACCAGAAAGCATGTAGTCCTTGGCTTAGACAGTGTAGTAGTGTGTAGAGGTCGACCGATTAATTGGAATGGCCGATTAATTAGGGCCGATTTAAAGTTTTCATAACAATCGGTAGTCTGCATTTTTGGACACCGGTTATGGCCGATTACATTGCACTCCACGAGGAGACTGCGTGGCAGGCTGACTACCTGTTATGTGAGTGCAGCAAGGAGCCAAGGTAAGGTGCTAGCTAGCATTAAACTTATAAAAAACTATCAATCTTAACATAATCACTAGTTAACTACACGTTTGATGATATTACTAGTTCATCTAGCTTGTCCTGCGTTGCATATAATCGATGCGGTGCCTGTTAATTTACCATTGAATCACAGCCTACTTCGCCAAACAGGTGATTTAACAAGCGCATTCGCAAAAAAAGCACTGTCGTTACACTAATGTGTACCTAACCATAAACATCAATGCCTTTCTTAAAATCAATACACAAGTATATATTTTTAAACCTGCATATTTAGTTAATATTGCCTGCTAACATGAATTTCTTTTAACTAGGGAAATTGTGTCACTTCTCTTGCGTTCTGTGCAACAGAGTCAGGGTATATGCAGCAGTTTGGGCCGCCTGGCTCGTTGCGAACTGTGTGAAGACCATTTCTTCCTAACAAAGACAGCCAACTTCGCCAAATGGGGGATGATTTAACAAAAGCGCATTTGCGAAAAAAGCACAATCGTTGCACGAATGTACCTAACCATAAACATCAAGGCCTTTCTTAAAATCAATACACAGAAGTATATTTTTTTCAACCTGTATATTTAGTTAAAAGAAATTCATGTTAGCAGGCAATATTAACTAGGCAAATTGTGTCACTTCTCTTGCGTTCATTGTACGCAGAGTCAGGGTATATGCAACAGTTTGGGCTGCCTGGCACGCTGCAAACTAATTTGCCAGAATTTTACACAATTATGACATAACATTGAAGGTTGTACAATGTAACAGCAATAGTTAGACTTATGGATGCCACCCATTAGATAAAATACGGAACGGTTCCGTATTTCACTGAAAGAATAAACTTTTTGTTTTCGAAATGATAGTTTCCGGATTTGACCATATTAATGACCTAAGGCTCGTATTTCTGTGTGTTATTATTTTATAATTAAGTCTATGATTTGATAGTGCAGTCTGACTGAGTGGTGGTAGGCAGCAGCAGGCTCGTAAGCATTCATTCAAAGAGCACTTTCCTGCATTTGCCAGCAGCTCTTCGCAATGCTTCAAGCATTGAGCTGTTTATGACTTTAAGCCTATCAACTCCCGAGATTTGGCTGGCAATACTAAAGTACCTATTAGAACATCCAATAGTCAAAGGTATATGAAATACAAATGGTATAGAGAGAAATAGTCCTATATTAATTACAACCTAAAACTTCTTACCTGGGAATATTGAAGACTCATGTTAAAAGGAACCACCAGCTTTCATATGTTCTCATGTTCTGAGCAAGGAACTTAAACGTTAGCTTTCTTACATGGCACATATTGCACTTTTACTTTCTTCTCCAACACTTTGTTTTTGCATTATTTTAACCAAATTGAACATGTTTCATTATTTATTTGAGACTAAATTGATTTTATTGATGTATTATATTAAGTTAAAATAAAAGTGTTCATTGTTCATTCAGTAATGTTGTAATTGTCATTATTACAAATATACATATAAAAATCGGCCGATTAATCGGTATCGACTTTTTTTGGTCCTCCAATAATCGTATCGGTATCAGTCGACCTCTAGTAGTGTGAGCTCAATACCATCTCATTAGCCTTGAGAATCAGCTGTACATGTGATGGAAGAGTGCACTGTGCATGCAGAGAGTTGCAATTCCATTGAATTGGGGATAGTTTAACTAAAATATGCCACAACACCTAGAATTGCCTTATGTGTATCCCACAAAAAAGGTTCACTGTTATAAGCACATTTTTTAAATGAATTTAAGCAAAATTCCCCAAAATCCAAGGCTTAACTTCAGGAAGTTTATCGGAAAGTTTCCGACCCTTTGCAACCCTAGCCAGGTCTATGGCTATTCATTCTTCATTATGGCTATTTGCCTAACCTGCAAAAAAAAATCTTAATCTTAAAGTATTTTACAATTAGCATTTATACCCATGTTGACCTTATTAGGAAATATATGTACAACTGGTCAACCTGGCTGGTGCATCTGAGAGAATGTCAGTAACTGTAAATAATGTTTTGTCAGTATGTAGGCCTATAATAGCTGGAAAGACTATTTTGTGGTGCTTAAAGGTCTACTGTTGTCACGACTCCCACCGAAGGTGGCGCCCCCTCCTGCTCGGGTGGTGCTCGGCGGTCGTCGTCACCGGCCTACTAGCTGCCACGGATTCCTTTTTGTTTTCCCCCTTCTGTTATTGTTTGCACCTGTCTGTAGTTGGGTTGATTAGCGGGGCTATATTAGCTAGTTGGCCCACCTGCTCTTTGTGCGGGATTGTTTCCTCTGTGTGTTGCTTGGGTAAGCGCTGTCTGTAGTTTGCGCTGGTGCATCGTGTTGCGCTCACTGTATTTTATCCCCTGTGTTTGGGGCACTTTCATTTTGTATGCGCTAAATTCGCATGTTGGGTTGGCAGGTGTTTTGTTTTTCGAGCATTAAACGCTATAACCCTTCTCGCTGCTTCCTGCGTCTGTTTCCTCCTCCACTACGCCCGAGCCTTACAACTGTTTGATGCAGTATTTTGATGAGCATTTCAAATAAGTCTTCAAGCTGATTGAAACCAGTACATAGGGCTTGCAACAATGTATCCTCAAATAGCTACATCTGTTACTGTAATCTGTAGAAATTATAGTTTTTGATAGATTTAATCATAATGTATCAATGCAACATTGTTGCAATTTTTGGGTTCAGGGGCGGGGATTAGGGCCGTGTCGTTCCATCATTGAAGTTTGATTGGTTTAAAAATGATGTCAATCGAACATCTCAAACATAACATACCCGCCCTCTTCTCCAGAACGAGGAGTTAGGGGAAATTAAGTTGTTTGACAACAACTATCCTGTAGAAATACTGTTTAGATCACGAGAAAATAATTTTGTAGGATAGTGATGAAGTTCGTTAATAGGTGTGGTGTATAGGTTTAGTATAAGTATTACACTTCCCACAGGATATTCTGTAAACATTTCGAAGTTATCTTCTGAGCTTGGTGAGTGTTAAAAAAGCTACTGTAGCATGCTAAACGAGCTAGCTAGCCAGCTGTGAGTTTGCTAATCGTTCGTTGTTTTTAACTAATAACTACTTTTCGCTTGCTACTGAGATAGCTAGCAACTTTCTAGGATTTGTATTTGACTGTGTTCTCGTGGTTATTTAGTGTGTTGTCACAATTTGATTTAGCTAGCCAAGTTAGCGAGACAATATGAACATTTGGCTAGCTAGCTAGCTGTCAGTGTCCTTTAGGTTCATGCACAATGTCAACAAACTAAGCTATCTAGCAAGCCAAAAGTAGCTAGCTAATCAATCATCAGTTCTAACTCATCTTCAACAAACTCATTGTCACGATCGAACTGAAAGGTAGCATACAATAATAGCGATTTAATCAGCACGTTTGAGTGACACCCGGATATTACTTTGGAAAATCACCAATAACTCATATAATAGTTTACCATTTGCCTATGGGTGGGGATGGCCCAATACAGATATACACCTAGCTAACTTCCTAACATGTAGCTCCCAAGGACCCTGCATTAGATTTGACCGAGTTGATTGTTGTGATCTGATCATTCTGTTTTCTATTGTCTGACCACAAATATATATATATATATATATATATATATTTTTATTTCACCTTAATTTAACCAGGTAGGCCAGTTGAGAACAAGTTCTCATTTACAATTGCGACCTGGCCAAGCTAAAGCAAAGCAGTGCGACAAAAACAATAACAGAGTTACATACACATAAACAAATGTATAGTCAATAACACAATAGAAAACTCTTTGTACAGTGTGTGCAAATGTAGAAGATTAGGGAGGTAAGGCAATAAATAGGCCATAGAGGCAAAATAATTACAATTTAGCATTAACGCTGGAGTGATCGATGTGCAGATGATGATGTGCAAGTAGAGATACTGGGGTGCAAAAGACCAAAACGATAAATAACATGTGTAGCTGTCAATGTAGCCTACAGCTTAGGTTAATTATGGTGATAAGCAAATATGCCATTGTCAGGACATGATTTGTTAGTTACCATCAGAGCCATATATTAATGCACTACATGACCAAAAGTATGTGGACACTTGTTCATTGAACATCTGGGCATTAATTTAAGGTTGGTCCCCCCCTCCCCCCTTTGCTGTTATAACAGCCTTCACTCTTCTGGGAAGGCTTTCCACTAGATGTTGGAACATTGCTGCGGGGACTTGCTTCCATTCAGCCACGAGCATTAGTAAGGTCGGGCACTGATGTTTGTTGATTAGGCCTGGCTCTGAGTCGGAGTTCCAATTCATCCCTAAGCTGTTAGATGGGGTTGAGGTCAGGGCTTTGTGCAGTCAAGTCCTGTTCTTCCACACCGATCTCAACAAACCATTTTCTGTATGGACCTCGCTTTGTGCATGGGGGCATTGTCATGCTGAAACAGGAAAGGGCCTTACCCAAACTGTTGCCACAAAGTTGGACAGAATTGTTTAGAATGTATGCTGTAGCGTTACGATTTCCCTTCACTGGAAATAAGGGGCCTAGCCCGAACCATAAACAGCCCCAGACCATTATTCCTTCTCCACCAAACTTTACAGTTGGCACTGCATTGGGGCAGGCAGCGATCTACTGGCATCCGCCAAACCCAGATTCGTTTGTCGAACTGCCTGATGGTGAAGTGTGATTCATCACTCTAGAGAACGTGTTTCCACTGCTCCAGAGTATTTGTATTTATTAAGGATCCCCATTAGCTGTTACTCTTCCTGGGGTCCAGCAACATTTAAGGCAGTTACATACAATTCAAAATATTACATGACATTTCATAACGCTTTTCACATCACATTAAGTATGTTCCCTCAGTCCACTACTCTACTATCACATATCTACAATACAAAATCCATGTGTACTTGTCTGTAGAGTGCGTGTCTTATCGTGAGTGTGTCTTTTCACAGTCCCCCCCCTGTTCCATAAGGTGTATTTAAAAAAAATAAATAATAATTATAATAATAATAAATGTATTACATTTTAAAACATCTGATTCTACTGCTTGCATCAGTACATAAACAAGTAGTCAAATGGTGGCGAGCTTTACACCACTCCAGCCACGCTTGGCATTGCACATGGTGATCTTAGGCTTGTGTGCAGCTGCTCAGCCATGGAAACCCATTTCATGAAGCTCCTGACAGTTCTTGTGCGGACGTTGCTTCCAGAGGCAGTTTGGAACTCAGTAGTGAGTGTTGCAACCGAGGACAGATGATTTGTACTCACTTCAGCACTCAGCGGTCCCGTACTGTGAGCTTATGTGGCCTATCACTTCGCGGCTGAGCTGTTGTTGCTCCAAGACGTTTCTACTTCACAATAACAGCACTTACAGTTGACCGGGGAAGCTCTAGCAGGCCATACATTTGAAGAACTGAAATAGCCGAATCTACTAATTTGAAGGGGTGTCCACATACTTTTCTGTGTGTGTGTATGTACAGTTGAAGTCGGAAGTTTACATACAGCTTAGCCAAATAGATTTAAACTCAGTTTTTCACAATTCCTGACATTTAATCCTAGTAAAAATTCCCTGTCTTAGGTCAGTTAGAGCACCACTTTATTTTAAGAATGTGAAATGTCAGAATAATAGTAGAGAATTATTTTATTTCAGCTTTTATTTCTTTCATCACATTCCCAGTGGGTCAGAAGTTTACATACATACACTCAATTAGCATTTGGTAGCATTGCGTTTAAATTGTTTAACTTGGGTCAAACGTTTCGGGTAGCCTTCCACAAGCTTCCCACAATAAGTTGGGTGAATTTTGGCCCATTCCTCCTGATCGAGATTGTGTAACTGAGTCAAGTTTGTAGGCCTCCTTGCTCGCACACACTTTTTCAGTTCTGCCCACATATTTTCTATAGGATTGAGGTCAAAGCTTTGTGATGGCCGCTCCAATACCTTGACTTTGTTGTCCTTAACCTCTATGGGCTCGGTGGGACGCAAGCGTCCCACCCGTGGTGCACTCCATCAACAGCAGGTGCATTTCAAGAGCGGCAAATTTGAATCCAAATAAATGTCAAAATTCAAATTTTTCAAACATACAACTATTTTACACCCTTTGAAAGATAAACATCTCCTTAATCTAACCACGTTTTACGATTTCAAAAAGGTTTTACGGCGAAAGCATAAATTTAGAGTATGTTAGGACAGTACATTTACAAGAGTTGTGTGTAATGTTTTGTCAATTCAAAGACAGGGTCACCAAAACCATAAAACCAGCTAAAATGATGCACTAACCTTTTACAATCTCCATCAGATGACACTCCTAGGACATTATGTTAGACAATGCATGCATTTTTAGTTCTATCAAGTTCATATTTATATCCAAAAACAGCGTTTTACTATGGCATTGATGTTGAGGAAATCGTTTCCCTCCAATAACCGGCAGTCAAGTCAGCACCACAAATTAAATAATTAAAATTAGAAAACATTGGTAAAATATTATATTGTCATTTAAAGAATTATAGATTTACATCTCTTGAACGCAATCAACTTGCCAGATTTAAAAATAACCTTACTGGGAAATCACACTTTGCAATAATCTGAGCACTGCGCCCAGAAAAATACGCGTTGTGATACAGACTAGACGTCATGTTGGGGAGATCTAAAATCGAAAATACTATGTAAATAATCCATTACCTTTGATTCTCTTCATCAGATGTTACTTCCAGGTATCACAGGTCCATAACGAATGTAGTTTTGTTCAAAAAAGCTCATCATTTATGTCCAAAAATCTCCGTCTTGTTAGCACATGATCTAAGCCAGCCGGACTTCTCGTCATGAACGAGGGGAAAAAATATATTTACGTTCGTTCAAACATGTCAAACGTTGTATAGCATAAATCATTAGGGCCTTTTTTAACCAGAACATGAATAATATTCAAGGTGGACGAATGCATTCTCTTTTATAACGTATTGGAACGAGGGTACCCAACATGAACTCGCGCGCCAGGTGTCTAATGGGCCATCATCGTTCCATGGCTCTTGTTCGGTCAGATCTCCCTCCAGAAGACTCAAAACACTTTGTAAAGGCTGGTGACATCTAGTGGAAGCAATAGGAAGTGCCAAAATATTCCTCAGCCCCTGTGTTTTTCAATGGCATAGGTTTAAAGGTAATACAACACATCAGGTATCCACTTCCTGTCAGAAAATGTCTCAGGGTTTTGCCTGCCAAATGAGTTCTGTTATACTCACAGACACCATTCAAACAGTTTTAGAAACTTTAAAGTGTTTTCTATCCATATATAATAAGTATATGCATATTCTAGTTACTGGGTAGGATTAGTAACCAGATTAAATCGGGTACATTTTTTTATCCAGCCGTGCAAATACTGCCCCCTAGCCCTAACAGGTTTTAAGCCATTTTGCCACAACTTTGGAAGTATGTTTGGGGTCATTGTCCATTTGGAAGACCCATTTGCGACCAAGCTTTAACTTCCTGACTGATGTCTTGAGACGTTGCTTCAATATATCCACATAATTTTCCTCCTCATGATGCCATCTATTTTGTGAAGTGCACCAGTCCCTCCTGCAGCGAAGCACCCCCACAACATGATGCTGCCACCCCCGTGCTTCACGGTTGGGATGGTGTTCTTCGGCTTGCAAACATCCCCCTTTTTTCCTCCAAACATAACGATGGTGATTATGGCCAAACAGTTCTATTTTTGTTTCATCAGACCAGAGGACATTTCTCCAAAAAGTGCGATCTTTGTCCCCATGTGCAGTTGCAAACTGTAGTCGGTCTTTTTTAATGGCAGTTCTGGAGCAGTGGCTTCTTCCTTGCTGAGCGGCCTTTCAGGTTATGTTGATATAGGACTCGTTTTACTGTGGATATAGATACTTTTGTACCTGTTTCCTCCAGCATCTTCACAAGGTCCTTTGCTGTTGTTCTGGGATTGATTTGCACTTTTCCACCAAAGTACTTTCATCTCTAGGAGACAGAACGCGTCTCCTTCCTGAGCGGTATGACAGCTGCTTGGTCCCATGGTGTTTATACTTGCGTACTATTGTTTGTACAGATGAACGTGGTACCTTCAGGCATTTGGAAATTGCTCCCAAGGATGAACCAGACTTGTGGAGGTCTACAATTTTTTTCCCCCTGAGGTCTTGGCTGATTTCTTTTGATTTTCCCCATGATGTCAAGCAAAGAGGCACTGAGTTTGAAGGTAGGCCTTGAAATACATCCACAGGTACACCTCCAATTGACTGAAATGATGTCAATCAGTCTCTCAGAAGCTTGTAAAGCCAGGACATCGTTTTCTGGAATTTTCCAAGCTGTTTAAAGGCACAGTCAACTTAGTGTATGTAAACTTCTGACCCACTGGAATTGTGATACAGTGAAATAATCTGTCTGTAAGCAATTGCTGGAAAAATTACTTGTGTCATGCACAAATTAGATGTCCTAACCGACTTGCCAAAACTGTAGTTTGTTAACCTGTTGGGGATAGGGGGCAGTATTTGCACGGCCGGATAAAACACGTACCCGATTTAATCTGGTTACTACTCCTGCCCAGTAACTAGAATATGCATATAATTGTTTGATTTGGATAGAAAATACCCTAAAGTTTCTAAAACTGTTTGAATGGTGTCTGTGAGTATAACAGAACTCATTTGGCAGGCCAAAACCTGAGAAGATTCCAAACAGGAAGCGCTCTCTCGGACTATTTCTTAGCCTTCTTGATCATCTCTAACAAAAACAGGGGATCTCTGGCATAACGTGACATTTTCTAACGCTCCCATAGGCTCTCAGAAGGCGCCAGAACGATGAATGGTGACTTTGCAGGCCATGGCTGAAAAACATTAGCGCATTTGGATAGTGGTCGATCTGAGGACAATGAGACTGGAGGCGCGTGCACGAGCCGACACCATGTTTACTTTCTCTCTCTTGAACGAAAACAACGACTCCCGGTCGGAATATTATCGTTTTTTTACGAAAAAAATCGCATAAAAATTGATTTTAAACAGCGTTTGACATGCTTCGAAGTACGGTAATGGAATATTTTGATTTTTTTTGTCACGAAACGCGTCGGGCGCGTCACCCTTCTTTACGCTTCGGATAGTGTCTTGAACGCACGAACAAAACGCCGCTATTTGGATATAACTATGGATTATTTGGAACCAAACCAACATTTGTTATTGAAGTAGAAGTCCTGGAAGTGCATTCTGACGAAGAACAGCAAAGGTAATCAAACTTTTCTAATAGTAAATCGGAGTTTGGTGAGTACCACACTTGGTGGGTGTCAAAATAGCTAGCCTGTGATGGCCGGGCTATCTACTCAGATTATTGCAAAATGTGCTTTCACCGAAAAGCTATTTTAAAATCGGACATATCGAGTGCATAGAGGAGTTCTGTATCTATAATTCTTAAAATAATTATGTTTTTTGTGAACGTTTATCGTGAGTAATTTAGTAAATTCACCGGCAGTGTTCGGTGGGAATGCTAGTCACATGCTAATGTAAAAAGCTGGTTTTTGATATAAATATGAACTTGATTGAACAAAACATGCATGTATTGTATAACATAATGTCCTAGGGTTGTCATCTGATGAAGATCATCAAAGGTTAGTGCTGCATTTAGCTGTGGTTTGGGTTTATGTGACATTATATGCTAGCTTGAAAAATGGGTGTCTGATTATTTCTGGCTGGGTACTCTGCTGACATAATCTAATGTTTTGCTTTCGTTGTAAAGCCTTTTTGAAATCGGACAGTGTGGTTAGATTAACGAGAGTCTTGTCTTTAAAATGGTGTAAAATAGTCATATGTTTGAGAAATTGAAGTAATAGCATTTCTAAGGTATTTGAATATCGCGCCACGGGATTACACTGGCTGTTGAGTAGGAGCCCATAGAGGTTAACAAGACATTTGTGGAGTGGTTGAAAAACTTTTTTTAATGACTCCAACCTAAGTGTATGTAAACTTCCAACTTCAACTGTATGTATATGTGTGGCTCTGGTTACCATAGTGTACTGTAATGTGCATTTTTCAGTGACGGCATAGGCCATGATCTCAGTCAGACCATGTGTGCTGCAGTTTGTTTACGTAATAGCTCATCATTCGTCTGCAATACATTTTATCCAAAGGGAAAGCGGTGCATTTTTTCCGTTCTACATCCAGACTCAACTCATCACCTTCTCATCATGCCTTTCCCCTTCGGGAAGTCTCAGAAGAGCCCAGCAGAGATTGTGAAGAGTCTGAAGGAGAATGTGGCTTACTTGGAAAAGCTGGATGCGGCAGAAAGCAAAAAATGTGAAAAGGTCAGGTGGTACTTGTGGACTGCTGTTTTGAGAGCACACTAGAAATTGTCTGTTGGCATTTGTTAGTTAAAGTTGGTCTCTAACGTTTGAGTGTCTAGACAGCAGCTTCATATAGAAATGGCGTGAGAGTCATTGGATGCGTCTGAAATGACACCCTAATCCCTATATAGTGCATTACTTTTGACCAGAGCCATATATGGGTTTTGGTTAATAGTGCACTATATTATAGGGAATAGGGTGCCATTTCAGATGCAGCCCCTGATTTAACTAAGTGCTGTTCCCTCATATCTTCTTGTCACCAGGTTGCAGAAGAGGTGTCTAAGAACCTGTCATCTCTGAAAGAGGTGCTGTGTGGTACAGGGGACAAGGAGCCCCAAACGGAGGCAGTTGCCCAACTGGCCCAGGAGCTCTACAACACCAACCTCCTTATTGCTCTCATTGCTAACCTGCAAAGGATTGATTTTGAGGTGGGGAAATGTTCTACCCATTAGTTTTGTGCGGGGGGGAAATATATTCAGGATACAACGGTAGTCCATAGTGGATGTATGAATCAATACAGAAGTGGGAGGAGCATAAAGCACTGGGGAGTGACAGTGTTCTGTGTGGGCCTCTCATTCCTTTATATCAGTATTTTTTAACATGCACATACAGTGTCACCCTCCTATTCTTCATTGATTGTAATGTTTATCATCATTGTCCACCAGGGAAAGAAGGATGTGGTCCAGCTGTTCAGCAACATTGTACGGCGTCAGATTGGCACCCGTACGCCCACGGTTGAGTATATCTCCTCACACCCACAGATCCTCTTCATGCTGCTGAAAGGGTGAGTCTCAAAGCTGCCCATCTGCCATCTGTTAGATCAGTAGACATGATAAGCAAGAGGCATGGATTTATCTATTTTAGTTAGGTTTGTCCCAATTTACAGATAGGGCTGTTGCGGTGACCGTATTACCGCGGACCGGCAGTCATGAGTCATGACCACAGTAAATTTCCACGTGACCGTTATCACAGTAATCTCCTTTTATGCACTCTGGACATGCGTTGGTAGTACCCAACTCGCTAACGACCATCAGGTCGCTAATGGCCTGGTTCTCGGCGCTCTATTTTCCCTCTAACCACTCTGACATTAATAGAAATGCAATTGAAAATGAAATCAAAACAGTATTATGCTTTTAAAACTCACGTCACTGTGATGATCAATTTGAAGAAAGACGTTCAACAACAGGTTGAAACTGAGTGGAAAACATTGTTGTTGTGGATGTTGTTTCAAAGCTGAACACAACAAAATGGACAGAGCTTTCTAAGGTGATGATTCATTCAAAACGCCAATATTATTAGAGCTCACGCATAGGCCTATATAAGAGCCCAAGCTAAAAAAAAAAAAAAATACCTGAATGAAAATTATTGTGCCGTTATATGTATATTACGCACAGCATAAAAATATAAAGATTTAAGATGTCTTTGGTACATAATTGGTCTAGCCTATACTCAAAAATTTAACAAATTCTAGTAATCGCCTTTGAGTGTGCACTGTATAATACATACAGGATGGACTGGTTAACGTATGCTACGCTCCAAACATTCTATCAATGAGTTTGGGAGAGAACGTATAGGCCTAGGCAATGCTATTGGTTCAATGATTTGTGGAGAGCGGCTAACAGAGTTAGCCTACAATTTATAGTGAATTCAATTTTGAATAGCCTTGTAATAGGGCATTAAATATTTATTTTTTTAGGCTGACATTACTTTTAGCTACAGAATATCTCAGTACTTTGCGTTTCCTCTTTCTCCTTCATTCCTTTCTCAAGTACGCAGAGAGGGGGGGCTATCAACAGTTTAATTAAATATGTTTAGTTGTGAACCTATTACTATCGATGTTCCTAAACAGATTTCAGTTAGTTTCCCAAATTAAGCACTGGGTAGTTGCAGGAACAGGGTTGGAGAGCCCATGGCATACAGAGTTTCACCTGTCGCGCAGCAAGAGGCTATATGCTCCTCAAACAGTGGTTGATGCATGGAGTGAAATGTGTTCTTATAAGCCCAGACATTTCTATTTGCAATCCTGTGAAAGCAGAGTTTTGATAGTTGCCACTTAAGAGGATCCCAGCTGCTACTATATTTATTTCTCAGCTTCTCATATTAAGCACATGCCCCGCTCTAAAACCGGAGTAGACTACCTGGCATGATTGGAAAACGAATGCAAGCTTTTTTTGTGACTTTCTCAAATCATCAATAGCCCATATTTGTTTTGATTTCTAAGACATTCTAAGGTTTGTATCATTCAAAACTAAAGTTGCCAAATAACTCTAAATCTAGTCTATAGGACTTTTTATCAAATGATCACTTTTATGCTCAACATAGCCTCTTCATATGTGCACTCACTCTGGAATGGGAAAAATATCCTTTCTATTTTATTAATTTAAGTAAATTGTATTCTTCTTAATATAAAATAATGGCACTTATTAGCATATTGTGTCTGCTAAATGAACGGCGCATAGCCAGGTAACAACTCATTCTGTTCTTCTGAAATACATTTTCTTCATATCATGTTTCTTTCTTTATTTTAGGCAGGTTTAATGCATTTGTGATGGTGTATATAAAATGGATTTATTAGACTTTTAAAAAATGTTGATGTTCCAAAGGCGCGCATATGCGGCTTGTGTGCGTGGAGGCCTGGAGATGCTAAACGTGTTTGTTAATTAATGATCAATTGCCGTGAGAGCAGCAGTCAATTGCATGACAGCCATCTGACAAAATTTCATGACCGCCACATCCCTATTTACAGACCCACGTGCATACAATCGCAACAGATCCTAAATGAATAATCACCAACAAAACACACCCATGTAGTAGTGTTGAGCACTATTGACACGAATCCCACCTTTGCAGGTACGAGACTGCGGAAGTGGCTCTGAACTGTGGGATGATGCTAAGGGAGTGCCTGCGTCATGAGCCCCTGGCGCGCAGTGTTCTTTTCTCTGAGGACTTCTATTGCTTCTTCCGCTATGTAGAGCTGTCCACCTTCGACATCGCCTCAGATGCTTTCGCTTCATTCAAGGTACACTGCTGCTTTTCTTACTTCTTTATGGCCTATGTGCATACTATAACTAAGCCTTGTCTGAGTCAGAAAGGCTCCTGCCCTATGTCCAACCTCCTGTATCGTGAGGCAGCTTGGTGCACAAGTACAGTGGGGGAAAAAGTAATTGATCCCCTGCTGATTTTGTACGTTTGCCCACTGATAAAGAAAGGATCAGTCTATAATTTTAACCTCTATGGGCTAGGTGGGACGTCCCACCTACTCAACAGCCAGTGTAATCCCGTGGCGCGTTATTCAAATTTCTCAAAAATGCAAAAACTTCAATTTTTACACCATTTACAATTTTACACCATTTTAAAGATAAGACTCTCGTTAATCTAACCACACTGTCCGATTTCAAAAAGGCTTTACAACGAAAGCAAAACATTAGATTATGTCAGCAGAGTACCCAGCCAGAAATAATCAGACACCCATTTTTCAAGCTAGCATATAATGTCACATAAACCCAAACCACAGCTAAATGTAGCACTAACCTTTGATGATCTTCATCAGATGACAACCCTAGGACATTATGTTATACAATACATGCATGTTTTGTTCAATCAAGTTCATATTTATATAAAAAACTGCTTTTTACATTAGCATGTGACTAGCATGTGACTAGCATTCCCACCGAACACTGCCGGTGAATTTACTAAATTACTCACGATAAACGTTCACAAAAAGCATAACAATTATTTTAAGAATTATAGATACAGAACTCCTCTATGCACTCGATATGTCCGATTTTAAAATAGCTTTTCGGTGAAAGCACATTTTGCAATATTCTCAGTAGATAGCCCGGCATCACAGGGCTAGCTATTTAGACACCCAGCAAGTTTAGCACTCAGCAAAGTCACAGTTACTATAAGAAAAATGTTCTTACCTTTGCTGTCTTCGTCAGAATGCACTCCCAGGACTTCTACTTCAATAACAAATGTTGGTTTGGTTCAAAATAATCCATAGTTATATCCAAACAGCGGCGTTTTGTTCGTGCGTTCAAGACACTATCCGAAAGGGTAAATAAGGGTGACGAGCATGGCTCAATTCGTGACAAAAGAATTCTAAATATTCCATTACCGTACTTCGAAGCATGTCAACCGCTGTTTAAAATCAATTTTTATGCCATTTTTCTCATAAAAAAAGCGATAATATTCCGACCGGGAATCTGCGTTTAGGTAAACAGACGAAAGAAAATAAAGCATTCGGTCGACTCGGGCACGCGCCTAAGCCCATAGTACTCTGATCGGCCACTTGCCAAAAGCGATAATGTGTTTCAGCCAGAGGCTGCCTCGATATCGTTCAGCTTTTTCCCGGGCTCTGAGAGCCTATGGGAGCCGTAGGAAGTGTCACGTTATTGCAAAGATCCTCAGTCTTCAATAAAAAGAGCCAAGATGAAACACAATTTGTCAGACAGGCCACTTCCTGCATGGAATCTTCTCAGGTTTTGGCCTGCCATATGAGTTCTGTTATACACAGACACCATTCAAACAGTTTTAGAAACTTTAGGGTGTTTTCTATCCAAATAATTATATGCATATTCTAGTTACTGGGCAGGAGTAGTAACCAGATTAAATCGGGTACGTTTTTTATCCGGCCGTGTCAATACTGCCCCCTAGCCCTAACAGGTTAATGGTAGGTTTATTTGAACAGTGAGAGACAGATTAACCTCTATGGGCTCGGTGGGACGCGAGCCCCACCCGTGGTGCACTCCATCAACAGCAGGTGCATTTCAAGAGCGGCAAATTTGAATCCAAATAAATGTCAAAATTCAAATTTTTCAAACATACAACTATTTTACACCCTTTGAAAGATAAACATCTCCTTAATCTAACCACGTTTTACGATTTCAAAAAGGTTTTACGGCGAAAGCATAAATTTAGAGTATGTTAGGACAGTACATTTACAAGAGTTGTGTGTAATGTTTTGTCAATTCAAAGACAGGGTCACCAAAACCATAAAACCAGCTAAAATGATGCACTAACCTTTTACAATCTCCATCAGATGACACTCCTAGGACATTATGTTAGACAATGCATGCATTTTTAGTTCTATCAAGTTCATATTTATATCCAAAAACAGCGTTTTACTATGGCATTGATGTTGAGGAAATCGTTTCCCTCCAATAACCGGCAGTCAAGTCAGTACCACAAATTAAATAATTAAAATTAGAAAACATTGGTAAAATATTATATTGTCATTTAAAGAATTATAGATTTACATCTCTTGAACGCAATCAACTTGCCAGATTTAAAAATAACCTTACTGGGAAATCACACTTTGCAATAATCTGAGCACTGCGCCCAGAAAAATACGGCGTTGCGATACAGACTAGACGTCATGTTGGGGAGATCTAAAATCGAAAATACTATGTAAATAATCCATTACCTTTGATTCTCTTCATCAGATGTCACTTCCAGGTATCACAGGTCCATAAAGAATGTAGTTTTGTTCAAAAAAGCTCATCATTTATGTCCAAAAATCTCCGTCTTGTTAGCACATGATCTAAGCCAGCCGGACTTCTCGTCATGAACGAGGGGAAAAAATATATTTACGTTCGTTCAAACATGTCAAACGTTGTATAGCATAAATCATTAGGGCCTTTTTTAACCAGAACATGAATAATATTCAAGGTGGACGAATGCATTCTCTTTTATAACGTATTGGAACGAGGGTACCCAACATGAACTCGCGCGCCAGGTGTCTAATGGGCCATCATCGTTCCATGGCTCTTGTTCGGTCAGATCTCCCTCCAGAAGACTCAAAACACTTTGTAAAGGCTGGTGACATCTAGTGGAAGCAATAGGAAGTGCCAAAATATTCCTCAGCCCCTGTGTTTTTCAATGGCATAGGTTTAAAGGTAATACAACACATCAGGTATCCACTTCCTGTCAGAAAATGTCTCAGGGTTTTGCCTGCCAAATGAGTTCTGTTATACTCACAGACACCATTCAAACAGTTTTAGAAACTTTAGAGTGTTTTCTATCCATATATAATAAGTATATGCATATTCTAGTTACTGGGTAGGATTAGTAACCAGATTAAATCGGGTACATTTTTTTTATCCAGCCGTGCAAATACTGCCCCCTAGCCCTAACAGGTTAACAACAAAAATATTTTAAAAAACGCATGTCAAAAATGTTATAAATTGATTTGCATTTTAATGAGGGAAATAAGTATTTGACCCCCTCTCAATCAGAAAGATTTCTGGCTCCCAGGTGTCTTTTATACAGGTAACGAGCTGAGATTAGGAGCACACTCTTAAAGGGAGTGCTCCTAACCGCAGCTTGTTACCTGTAAAAAAGACACCTGTCCTCAGAAGCAATCAATCAATCAGATTCCAAACTCTCTACCATGGCCAAGACCAAAGAGCTCTCCAAGGATGTCAGTGACAAGATTGTAGACCTACACAAGGCTGGAATGGGCTACAAGACCATCGCCAAGCAGCTTGGTGAGAAGGTGACAACATTTGGTGCGATTATTCGCAAATGGAAGAAACACAAAAGAACTGTGAATATCCCTCGGCCTGGGGCTCCATGCAAGATCTCACCTCGTGGGGTTGCAATGATCATGAGAACGGTGAGGAATCAGCCCAGAACTACACGGGAGGATCTTGTCAATGATCTCAAGGCAGCTGGGACCATAGTCACCAAGAAAACAATTGGTAACACACTACGCCGTGAAGGACTGAAATCCTGCAGCGCCCGCAAGGTCCCCCTGCTCAAGAATACATATACATGCCCGTCTGAAGTTTGCCAATGAACATCTGAATGATTCAGAGGACAACTGGTAAAAGTGTTGTGGTCAGATGAGGCCAAAATGGAGCTTTTTGGCATCAACTCAACTCGCTGTGTTTGGAGGAGGAGGAATGCTGCCTATGACCCCAAGAACACCATCTCCACTGTCAAACATGGAGGTGGAAACATTATGCTTTGGGGGTGTTTTTCTGCTAAGGGGACAGGACAACTTCACCGCATCAAAGGGACGATGGACGGGGCCATGTACCGTCAAATCTTGGGTGAGAACCTCCTTCCCTCAGCCAGGGCATTGAAAATGGGTCGTGGATGGGTATTCCAGCATGACAATGACCCAAAACACACGGCCAAGGCAACAAAGGAGTGGCTCAAGAAGAAGCACATTAAGGTCCTGGAGTGGCCTAGCCAGTCTCCAGACCTTAATCCCATAGAAAATCTGTGGAGGGAGCTGAAGGTTCGAGTTGCCAAATGTCAGCCTCGAAACCTTAATGACTTGGAGAAGATCTGCAAAGAGGAGTGGGACAAAATCCCTCCTGAGATGTGTGCAAACCTGGTGGCCAACTACAAGAAACGTCTGACCTCTGATTGCGAACAAGGGTTTTGCCACCAAGTACTAAGTCATGTTTTGCAAAGCGGTCAAATACTTATTTCCCTCATTAAAATGCAAATCATTTTATAAATTTTTTTACATGCGTTTTTCTGGATTTTTGTTGTTATTCTGTCTCTCACTGTTGAAATAAACCTACCATTAAAATTATAGACTGATCATTTCTTTGTAAGTGGGCAAACGTACAAAATCAGCAGGGGATCAAATACTTTTTTCCCCCCACTGTACATCCCCTGGACAGGACGTTAGCGCTAGTGTCCTTAGTATGATCTGTTATTTCTTTATCTAATATCCTGTTCTTTTCTCTCAAATGTGTTGCTAGGATCTTCTCACGAGACATAAGATTATGTGCGCAGATTTTCTGGAGACCAATTATGACAGGGTGTTTACAGAATATGAGAAGCTCCTGCATTCTGAGAATTATGTCACCAAACGGCAGTCCCTGAAGGTACTTTATATCACGTTTGATGCTTCATGGTATCACTTTGTCATAAAACCCAACATTTTAAAGTTTTGACCTCTCACGTGACTCAATGATTACTTTCTTCTGTAACTGAAATATCTTACTAACTTATCCTAAAAGCAATGATTACCCTCCTTTTATATTACTAACCAAACTGTTTTGTAGCTCCTGGGAGAGCTTCTTCTGGACAGACATAACTTCACTGTGATGACCAAGTACATCAGTCGTGCAGAGAACTTGAAGATGATGATGAACATGCTGCGAGACAACAGCCGCAACATCCAGTTTGAGGCCTTCCATGTCTTCAAGGTGTGTAGAAATGTTTTATTAAGGGAGAGGCCAAGGTTGAGGGTACAGATTCTGGTCTCATTCTCTGCTTGTCCTACTTTCCACCGTTTTGGGTTACTTGACCTAAAATACATGTTATTCACATTTCATCCCCTAATCTATCATTCTCAGTCTTTATAGAGGATGCAGAAATATTAATGCTTCCTTTAAAAGTTAGTTATAACTTCATACTGTTGTATTATTCTAAATAAATGATTCCATTAACATATACTAAGGTATACATTTACCAGTTAACCAACTAGAATAGATGTCAGGCTACGGCACTCACGCTGTAGCACTATTCAATTCAAAGACTGTTCTGTCCGCTCTGGTCCTAGGTGTTTGTGGCCAACCCCAACAAGACTCAGCCTGTGCTGGACATCCTGCTGAAGAACCAGGCCAAGCTGGTGGACTTCCTGAGCCACTTCCAGACAGATCGCTCTGAGGACGAGCAGTTCTGTGACGAGAAGAACTACCTGATCAAGCAGATCCGCGACCTGAAGAGGCCCCCGCCACCAGAGGAGGCATGAGGGGACAGGCAGGGGGACGCCAGTTCAGAGGGAGAGAGTGAGAATGATGGTGAGAGCGAGCGAGGGAGTCATGCTTGACTAGAATCTATTACTCTTCCCTTCTCTTAACTTCGAACATAGGAAAAATATATTGTACAAACTCCCTCCTCATCCCTTTTTAAGTTTCTAATGCTCATGTGGGAACGGAGGTCATTTTTAAGGCACACACAACAAGAGTTACCCAAGAACAGTTATTTAAACCATAGAGCTATTTCAGCCAATTCGTATGAATCAATGCACTTTGTCAGATGATGTTATATTGGACCTTAAACATGCCATTATTCTCTTTATTAAGCACAGTAGCACACCTGAGCAATTTCCTGGGAAATTAGGATACGTGGTCAACATAAAACGGAATAAACTCTCTCTGACAACAGGCAAAGTCTCACCAAACTTTACAGGAAATGTAAAATGGATTTGCAAGCTTTTAAAGGGTGATGTCTATTTTGATATTTTAGGACCTAGAATTTTTAAAACAAGATATTCTTTTGCTGGCGTTATTCTATAACAGTTAACATTTTATTTTGTAACTGTCTTGATTCTGACACCACACTTAACAAATTTCATAATATCTTGGTTTATTGCTTTATTTAAGAGCTCTTTCATTGATCTGGGACTTTTAAATTGTGGATGACCTTAGTGGTATTATTCTTTGCTTGGGATAGACACTTGGGTTGAAGTAGGTCATTGTAATCTTTAGTTGATAACTATGTAATTATCTTCAGTCCAGCTCCTAACAGCATATACAAAGTGACAATGGAAAGCTCAAAGATGCGATTCCTCTGCATCAGTTGTCCTAATAGAATCCATCAGAGATGGCAGTAAAAAAAAAAAAATGAAACATGAATCGATGAGATTTGTGAGGTAGGAGCCAGGCTAGTAGACTAAAATAGACTGTCAGATAACGCTGCAGGGTGACCATAGGCAGCCATCCATTATTTACTCTGATTGATCCAAATGTTAGCACTCTCTTTTTCCCTGCCCGGACGCTCGCTAGTTTTCATATGCGGTTAGGAACCGGTGTGAGATAGGAAATTATCACTTAATGATATTTCTTTGCAGACAACTGATAAGATGTATCCTCCAAATAATATTACTAACACATAATATCTTATCGGACAAGAATAATGCAACACAAAAGTAGCACTATTGTTGCAGTGCAGCAGAATCTGCCCGAGCTCTGACACTCCTAAGATGCTAGTAAGCATGGGCTTCCATGAGCTGCATGCTGTATTTCAGGTGTCAATCTCATGCAGTTAGACGCACTGGTCAGGAAGCCATTGCAGAGGCCAGTGATTGGACCCTTTTTTTCAATTTTTGCCTAAAATGACATACCCAAATCTAACCGCCTATAGCGCAGGACCTGATGCAAGGATATGCATATTATTGATAACATATGAATGGAAACACTTTGAAGTTTGTGGAAATGTTAAATTAATGTAGGAGGATAACACATTTAGATCAGGTAGAAGATAATACAAAGAAAAAAAACATGCGTTTTTGTTCCATCTTTGAAATGCAAGAGAGAGGCCATAATGTACTATTCCGGGTTAGGCACAATTTAGATGTTGGCCACTAGATGGCAGCTGTGTATGTGCAAAGTTTTAGACTGATTCAATGAACCATTGCATTTCTGTTCAAATGTTGTGTCAAGACTGCCCAAATGTGCCTAATTGGTTTATTAATACATTTTCAAGTTCATAACTGTGCACTCTCCTCAAACAATAGCATGGTATTCATTCAAGAATTTAAACTTTCTGCCCATATCAGATATGTCTACTGTATGTCCTGGAAAATGTTCTTGTTACTTACAACCTCATGCTAATCACATTAGCCTACGTTAGCTCAACTGTCCCGTGGGGGGGGACACTGATCCCGTAGAGGTTTAAACACATTAAATGTTCCACATAATGACCTGCATTGTCAAACTTGAATGAGCCAATTGGGATGATTTATGTTGAATCCAAAGCACCTAATTGGCCACATTCTCTTAATGGGGGTTCGACTCTATCAATAATTACTTTGTATATTGTCCAGATGAACAAAAAAAAGAGTATCTTGAAATGACAGCATTTTTGCCTTACCTGGTGTCACTAAAATTGCATAATAACAGATTACAAAAATATATGGTGTCTGTTTTGCACAATTCTAGTATATACCTCATGGGGTTTTGAGTTCATAAGTGCTGTGTTCTCTACTTTCCTTGACAAGATATTTGATTTGATATTTTGGATAAACAGCATTGGTTTGTATTATGCATGCTAAATAAATCAATGTTTTTGTTTGAACTTAAGCAGGGAGTGGGACCTGGTTTTCTCTTAGGGGAAAGACTTTTCAACCAAATGTATTTGTTGGGTGCCTCATGTCAATTCATAATGAATTACAGGATTGGCCCCACAAAAGTATGAATGTTGCCTTACTTTCAGAATTTTTATTTGATTGTTAAGACCATGTATGTGCTCAATTTTCTTAACCAAAGGTAATTTGAGGTGGAAAATAATGCATTTCAAGTCCCAAACATAACGCCAACTTCACAGGCCCAGATTAAATTTAATTTTAATTGGTAAATAATTAACTGCAAATGTGATTTCATGAATCTAGATAAACCTTGAATGGAGTACTTCTGGACTAGAGACGGTATTCTAGGACTTTTGGAAAAAGTGCAATTTAGTACTGTAGGCTTAATCTGGGTCACTATAATCAGCCCACATACTATTATTTATTGGAATTTCAGATCACCTGTTTTGTGGTACACCAAGCATTAATCAAAATGTTTTATCACAACTTCAAACTGAATAATTTCTTAGAGGAAATCAAATATAAAGCAAAATGTTTCAGATCATTTTCAGATCTCTGGTTACTTGGCTAGTATAATAACTCAATGGCAAACATAATACAATTCTCAAGGCTAAATAATTGTTGGTTGATTCAGAATTTTCCTCTTGAACTGTAAAATGTTTATGCTTTACTTTTTTCACTCTGTTTCCCATAGGCTTTGTGTATCTGATTGATTGATTTTTACTGTGGGAAAAGATTAAATGTGTACATAGCTTTATTTTAAAAGGTGAAAGTGTGGAAACATAAAATTTTAAGACACCACTTTGTGTTTTTATTACAAGGTCTCCTCCTTTCTGTAGAGCTATAGCATGCTCCAACAGAGTCCTCCTGCCTCTGTATCTTAATTGTCAGCTGATTTCCAAGCCTCTTGATATCTAATGTTAGACTAATTCTCCCTCCTGGCTTCCTGTGCTTCTTTCAACACTTTTCAGTTTCTCACATAGCATCCTCTTCTCCATGGTGTCTTTTGGCCTCGGTTGCTTGTGCTTGAAGCTGGACAGATATCTTGTGTCCCTCTGCCTGCAGTGCATCCTTATGCAGTGTCCTCCATGCAGCCTCCTGCCTGGCCAGGCCCAGCTGCTCTTCCAGCAGGCCTAGCAGATACTTCCTCTCCTCCCCCTTCCTCTTGGCCTCCGCCACTGCTTCTCTCAGCCTAGCCCTCATCCTGCATCTGTCCTCCTCCACCTCGTGGACCCCAATGTCCTGATTGTTCCAGATACACCTACTGCTCTCTGCCTTTCCGTCCCTGCCTGTGGCCCTCATGCTCAAAGCCACTCTCTCCAAGTCTTCTTTGATGATCCTCTGGAACAGCGCCTCCTTTCTCCTCTGTTTTACCCGCTGTAGAGTAGCCTTGTAGATGTCCTGTCTACAGAGACTCCTCTGTGTATGGAAAAGGACAATGATGGCTTTGTTACCTTGAGCGCTCCAGCCTTCCCAGACCAACAGATATTGTTCTCCACAAGAGTCAACAAGGATGGCCCCCTGATTCACAATACATTTTCTATCATCTCCCCTTTCTCAACCTTGGCCTCTAATAATTAGGATTGAAAGATTTATCATATAACTTATGAAGGTATTATAAATGTTTTAAATCCATATGAATGTGATACTTAATGTTAATAAATGTTTACAAATAGGCCTAATGAAATACTAATTAATAGTAAGTAGGCTGTGTAACCTAGGCCTACATAGTTTATATATATATAGTTTAATGCTTATTTATTCATGAAATATATAAAGTTCTTATTCGCAAGTTGAATAGTGGTATTACGGTTGTAGGTCTTCCTTTCTTGGATGAAATAGCCTATTTATTGGGATGCATTTAAAACTGCTGCCATTAAGTTAGCTAAAAAGCCTACATTTGTCTAAATTATAAAGGCAAAGTGCTAACTTACTTGGGCTATAATTATTTCATTAACTATTTTATGTACTGATTATTCAATATAAGAGCAAGGTAATGTTCATAATGTCTACTTCAGCATGCTTACCGCTTCATTCAGTGCATACAGTGGTTCTTCCTGTAAAAGTTGCGTCGTACTGCAGCACACCTTGCAGGCTGCCGCAGAATTTTATGGCACATTATTTAAGTGCCTGCCAAAGTTTCCATTAATACATTAATGCCATTTACAAGCATTTTGCTACACCCGCAATAACATCTGCTAATCACGTGTATGTGACCAATAAACATTTTATTTAATGCTAGTCAGTGCTAGTTTGACCACCAGAGGGCATCTTTGAGAAGCATTTGACTTTTTAAAATATTGGCTGCACTAGAGAATAAGAAATGTAGCTTAATTCATTTGATTAAATGGTGTTTCTATTCCAAGAAAAATTAAATGAAAACCTCAGGGTTTTTGTTAAGAGAATATGGCGATGAATAACGTGACCGGTCGGGAGTAGGCTACAGTACTAAAAGCAAAATAATCCTAACATTTCCACACCCTATTTGTAGTCTAACCCATACCCAAACGGAGATTCAGTGAAAATAAAAATCAAATTGATTTATCAAGACCAGTCCCCATGCTTGTCTCGGCAGCAAGAAACAGAGCTGAAATAGTTGACCACACGCGGATAGGCTATTGCTTCAAATCCTATTGCTTCCATCTTCAACAAGCTTTAAATGCCCCAATGTCACATAATTGAACACACACAATTCTTAAAACTCTGAGAAGGGTAATAGGTGATCTGCACTGCATATTAAAATGCCATTCTTATTGCTATATTTCACGTGTTACTGTGTGTGTTCGATCTGCTCTCTCTCGCTCACACGCACATGCTGTCTTGACCTCTGAATGTTATGAAAAGCCAACTAGCATTTACTCCGAAGGTGCTGACCGGTTGCACCCTCTTCAACCACTGTTTATAGTATTTGACCCTGCTGGTCATCTATGAATGTTTTAACAGCTTGAAAAATTATCTATCCTTTATGGCCATGTACTCTAATCTCCAACCAGTTTGGATTTAGGTATAACTTTTGTATGACTGATGCCTTTAGTGAGACGTCTAATGCTTTAATAATTTCTGCTCTCAGATTTCATATTCATTATATAAATAGGCCCATGTGTACCTTCATCAGATGAACCACAACATGTCGGCTAAAGCGATTTAATTCGTGAATGCATTTCACAGTTTTTAATATTGTGATAGTGATCTGTTATCCAATGATTATTATTAACCCTGCATTTTAATTATATAAAAGGCATTTTGTTTTTCACAAGCGTAGCAGGCTGTGAATTCTGCAAACAAGCCAACCTAACTAAGAAATACATTTCGTTGGTTGCCATGGTGAATAATACATTGATATATTTGTAGGGGTTGATGCATTTTTTTGTTGTGGCAAATCTGCTTTTAGAGTACTTAACAATGCACTTGGTGGACTTGGTAAGATGGACTCACTGATGGTTGAAGATGATGAGCGATCGGCAAAGGCAATCATCGCTCTAATCACAGTCAGGTGACAGTTGAAACTTGAGTGGACTTATGGAAAGGCTCTGAGACTTTATATATATAAATAATATATTTTTATTTTTTTCCCCAGAACATTAACCATGTGTGTTCTCTTGTTTTGTACTGTTCTGTATTTGTTTCGACCCAATGATTCGGCTGACAAACAAAGAACCTTGCAGGCCCAGGCATGGATCAAAGCTGGCGAGACATTCAATGACATCATCAAGAGATACGCTGTACCCTATGTCAGAGAGGTGTTTTTGGGACCACATCGTGTCTATTGTCCTGCAAATAGCCCTTGTGGAAAAAGTGTTTGAAAACTTTTTTTCCCCTTCCACTTGCCTCATTCAATTTTGCAGTAATGCTGCAATTAGTTGGTTGTAATTTTGGGTAGAGCAGACATTTCCATATTTGTGTTAGCTGCGTGTTGGACAAGTCCACCAGTCCTATTTATGATATCATTTACAAAGTTTTACCTTTTTAAAAAATGTATAAAAATAAAGGTTTTTGAGATTTCATTTTCAAAGACCCGGTTCACTAGCAACCCCTGATCCCCTTCGGACGCGGCTGTGATTAACAGGGAAAGGGGGTGTGCAATGCGGCCTTGCCTAACGGGGAAAGGGGGTGCGCCATGCGGCCGTGCCTAATGGGCAAAGGGGGTGCGCCATGCGGCCGTGTCTAAAGGGGAAATGGAGCCGGTCGGATGCAACCCAGGCGACATGGAGATGCGGGGAACCGAGCTCAGGTGTTGCCGCTGCCGTCTCTTATGACCGAAAATAACTTCTATACATCAGGACTGCGATTAATCACCACGGACTAGCAGAATCTTTTTTCTTCTTTCACGACTGTGACGAGCCCGAGGCGAAGGATATACGGGTCCCTCGGGAACAGGCCCCGACCCCAGTGATCTGCGTTTAGAGGAGGCGGAGAAAGAGAGGCCGGAGGGCGGGCTGCCTTCTGAGGAGTAGGAGGCGATCAAATAAACCCCCAATCCCCTCAATTTTGCTCGCAAACATGCAATCTTTGGACAATAAAATGGATGAGTTATTGGGAAGATTAAACTACCAACGGGACATTAAAAATGTAACATCTTATGCATCATGGAGGCATGGCTGAACGACAACAATATCAACATACATCTGGCTGGTTATACGATGTACCAGCAGGATAGAACAGCGGCGTCTGGTAAGACAAGGGGCAGCGGTCTATGTATTTTTGTAAACAGCTGGGGCACGATATCTAAGGAAGTCTCAAGCTACTGCTTGCCTGAGGTAGAGTTTCTTATGATAAGCTGCAGACCACATTACCTACCGAGAGAGTTTTCATCGATATTCTTAGTAGCTGTTTACATACCACCACAGTCTGAGGCTGGCACTAAAATAGCATTGAATGAGCTGTATTCCGCAATATGCGAACAAGAAAATACTCACCCAGAGACGGCGCCCCAACTAGCCTGGGACTTCAATGCAGGGAAACTTAAATCAGTTTTACCTAATTTCTATCAACATGTTAAATGTGCAACCAGAGGGAAAATAATTCTGGACCACCTATACTCCACACACAGAGATGCATACAAAGCTCTCCCTCGCCCTCCATTTGGCAAATCTGACCATAATTCTATCCTCCTGATTCCTGCTTACAAGCAAAAATTAAAGCAGGAAGCACCAGTGACTAGATCAATAAAAGAAGTGGTCAGATGAAGCCGATGCTAAACTACAGGACTGTTTCGCTATCACAGACTGGAATATGTTCCAGGATTCCTCCAATGGCATTGAGGAGTACACCACATCTGTCATTGGCTTCATCAATAAGTGCATCAATGACGTCGTCCCCACAGTGACCGTACATACATACCCCAACCAGAAGCCATGGATTACAGGCAGCATCCGCACTGAGCTAAAGGCTAGAGCTGCCGCTTTCAAGGAGCGGGACTCTAACCCAGAAGCTTATAAGAAATCCCGCTATGCCCTCCGACGAACCATCAAACAGGCAAAGCATCAATAAAGGACTAAGATCGAGTCTACACCGGCTCTGACGCTCGTCGGATGTGGCAGGGCCTGCAAACCATTACAGACTACAAAGGGAAGCACAGCCGAGAGCTGCCCAGTGACATGAGCCTACCGGACGAGCTAAACTACTTCTATGCACGCGTCGAGGCAAATAACACTGAAACATGCATGAGAGCACCAGCTGTGCCGGAAGACTGTGTGATCGCGCTCTCCGCAGCCTACGTGAGTAAGACCTTTAGACAGGTCAACATTCACAAGGCCGCAGGGCCAGACGGATTACCAGGACTTGTACTGCGAGCATGCGTTGACCAACTAGCAAGTGTCTTCACTGACATTTTCAACCTCTCCGTGTCTGTAATACCAACATGTTTTAAGCAGACCACCATAGTCCCTGTGCCCAAGAACACCAAGTTAACCTGCCTAAATGATTGCTGACCCATAGCACTCACATCTGTAGACATTAAGTGCTTTGAAAGGCTGGTCATGGCTCACAACACCATTATCCCAGAAACCCTAGACCCACTCCAATTTGCATATCACCCCAACAGATCCACAGATGATGCAATCTCTATTGCACTCCACACTGCCATTTCCCACCTGGACAAAAGAAACACCTATGTGAGAATGCTATTCATTGACTACTGCTCAGCATTCAACACCATAGTGCCCTCAAAGCTCATCAATAAGCTAAGGACCCTGAGACTAAACACCTCCCTCTACCACTGGATCCTGGACTTCCTGACGGGCCGTCCCCAAGTGGTAAGGGTATGTAACAACATCTGCCATGCTGATCCTCAACACAGGGAACCCTCAGAGGTGCGTGCTCTGTCCCCTCCTGTACTCCCGGTTCACTCATGACTGCACGGCCAGGCACAACTGCAACACCATCATTAAGTTTGCCGAGGACACAACAGTGGTAGGCCTGATCACCAACAACGATGAGACACCCTATAGGGAGGATGTCTGTGACCAGGCCGTGTGGTGCCAGGACAACAACCTCTCCCTTAACGTGATCAAGACAAAGGAGATGATTGTGGACTACAGGAAAAAGAGGACCGAGCACGACCCCAATCTCATCGACAGCGCTGAAGTGGAGCAGGTTGAGAGCTTCAAGTTCCTTGGTGTCCACATCACCAACAAACTAACATGGTCCAAGCACACCAAGACAGTCGTGAAGAGGGCACGACAAAGCCTATTCCCCCTCAGGAGACTGAAAAGATTTGGAATGGGTCCTCAGATCCTCAAAAGTTTCTACAGCTGCACCATCGAGAGCATCCTAACTGGTTGCATCACTGCCTGGTATGGCAATTGCTCGGCCTCCGACCGCAAGGCACTGGGGCCAAGCTTCATGCCATCCAGGACTTCTATACCAGGCGGTGTCAGAGGAAGGCCCTAATAATTGTCAAAGACTCCAGCCACCCCAGTCATAGACTGTTCTCTCTGCTACAGCACGGCAAGCTGTACCGGAGCGCCAAGTCTAGGTCCAATAGGCTTCTTAACAGCTTCTACCCCCAAGCCATAAGACTCCTGAACATCTAATCAAATGGCTACCCGGACTATTTGCATTGCCCCCCGCCCCTTTTACACTGCTGCTACCCTCTGTTGTTATCAGCTATGCATAGTCACTTTAATAACTCTACCTACATGTACATATTACCTAAACTAACCGGTGCCCCCCCACATTGACTCTGTACCGGTACCCCCTGTATATAGTCTCGCTATCATTATTTTACTGCTGCTCTTTAAATACTTGTTACTTTTATTTATTTTTCTTATCTGTATTTTTTTTAACTGCATTGTTGGTTAGGGGCTCGTAGGTAAGCGTTTCATTGTAAGGTCTACACCTGTTGTATTCGGCACATGTGACTAATAACGTTTGATTTGATTTGATTCTTCAGCTGCTGGCTTGATTCCAAATGGCATTCTCAGTCATCTATACCTGCCTACAAGTGTACCCAAAGTTGTTAGATAGCTGCACGCTTCAAGTTTGACTTGCCAATATCCATCTTTGGCATCGAATACTGAGAATACCTTTGCGTTGGATATCTCTAGTAGAATCTATTCTATGGTGGGCATCTGGAAGTGCAATCTCAGTAAAGCTTTGTTGAGTGCACTGCGGTCCCTGCATATTCGTAGTTTGTCAGGTTTTTCAATGACAACCATGTTGTTGATCCACTGTGTTGGCCCTATAACTTTTGATGTCTGCATTGTCCATTGAATGTATAGCCTTTGTGGTCCTTTACTTCAGTGGAATAGGTATCCGTCTTGGTAGTTGCTGCACAGGCCGGGCTGCATTGTCTACTTGTAGGTGTATCTCTCCAGGAAGGCAACCAAGCCCATCGAACAAGCCCATTGTACGTGTTCGATGATCTCCTCAGTTGTCATGATGACCTCAGTTGATGTGGTGCTTGGGGTTCGACGTGATGTAACACATGGCTGTGGTTCAACAAATGTTTTCATTTTGCTGCAGACAAATTGAATATGATCTTTCCAGGATAGTGTCATGTCTTTTGACTATTCATTAATGTGAAGACTGTTATATTATCAAATCAATTCTCTATGTGTAATTATTATGTGATTAAACTAATCATGTAAACAGTAATTAACTAGGAAGTCGGGGCACTATGGGAAAATGTTGTTTAAAGAGTTACTATTTCCCAAATGTAATTCATATCTTATCGATTACAGTCACTTATTAATGTATTATTACCTCATCAGTCATATTTTGAATGTCGCAAACCCATGGATATCTGCATGAACCCTAGCACATATGATGAATCAGCGATAAACAAATTGGCTTAATTATTTATGTACTAACTAGCTAAATAATCACACGGAATTACATAAACACACAAACAGTATAGGTTATACATTGGTTACTAACACAATGCCATGAAAGGTCCCTAGTGGACAATACCGATATGACGGCTTGGTAGACAATGGAAAGGGTTGGGGACAGATAAAGAGCGGGAAAGACAAAGGACTTCACTATCGTACACACACAGCTGATAACTATGCTCATAGAAATGCTAATACTTTACACATGAACAGTCGCTCATTTGAAAGGAATTGCAATTGACATATTTACGAGTGTAGGCCTTTGTTGTGTCTCTGTGATCGCCGGTCCGTCTACTAGAGAGTCAGTCGACAGAAAGTCTTTGGTTTGTCCACCAGAGATCAAAGTCTTTCGTAGTTGTAGCTTGTTATAATGGGTACATCAGACGTACCAATGGTCGTTCAATAGCGAAATGTTCTTCAGACTGGATCTTTCAAAGTATCTAGCCAACTGTTGGATAATGTTAGCTAGCTAGCTCACTAACTTCAGCTGTTATTTTTGCCTCAATCACACTAGACCTGAATCAAATGAATAATCCAGCGGCAAAATGATTGAAGACCGATATTCAGACGTTTTTTTTCGGCGCAATGTGATTTTTTTATAAATCAGTATAGCAATGCAACGTTATCTGTCAGTTTCCGTAGCTAATTCCCTACTTTTCACACTGACACGGTATAAACATCTTTATAGGCTTCACTTTCATGGTGCACAGTCAGTACACAACACTATGCTCATCATGTCTTAGCAGGATCAGATGGTGACAGGTGTCCCAGCAGGGTCAGACAGCCAGGGAAGACCAGTCTGCAGAGCTCAGGTGAATTTTGCAGTATATTATAACAATCAGTGAATGGATACAAAGTTCCATCTTGGGTTGATGGGTAGGATCTGGGAATAATGGTAATTTCACTTGTTGAACCATTGACTCTATTCACGGATAATACAATGTATAAATGTACACCAATGTAATTCTTTGTCAGCCCTCATCTGAGCAGGATCGGATGGTGACAGTGGTCTCATCAGTGTCTGGCAGCCAGGGAAGACCAGTCTGTGACAGAGCTGAGGTGAAGTTTTGCAGATACAACACTTTATTTGCTCTGTGCAGAAAACACTGGACAAGCAAGAAGTTTCAAAGATTGAAACTATTTTAAGGCAGTCTGACAAACATCTAAAGTTGATTTCCAAACTATATCAAGGGCTTTTCCCGATGACACAAAACATGTAAAACAAAAATGTGAAGAAATACATGGGAGATGCTATTGATGATGATGAATGGATACAGATGTTAGAATGCCCCGGTCATGTTCATATAATCTCAGACATAAATTACTGCAGTTTAAGACCATCCATAGAATGTACTATATGCCAGTGAATCTGAATATCATGCACACAGAAATTGAATTGTTCTGCTGGAGGTGTAAAACATAAAAGGGGACATATTTGCATATGTTATGGTCTTGTGAAGGCAGGCTGAATTCTGGCAAAGAGCATGTTCTTTTATCTCAACATGTCAACAGATTCTCCTTTCTCCCTGTTTTTGATTGCTTGGAAATGTAGACACTGGAAACTGATATCAGAAGAAACTGTGTAACCTAGTATTTATAGCGGCTACGAAATGTATTGCCATTCATTGGAAGGTTGGTTATCCTCCTACAATGGATGGAAGAAATGTCAAGTTATGCATCACCAGATTTGATTTATTACAAGACTAAGGGTATACTGTGCAACTTTCATAAGGTCTGGATGTCTTATATGGAATACAGTATGACAAAAGTAGTCTGTATTGAAAACATGCCCACGTCAGGGGAGATACCTATTTAAGCAATACCTAGCTGCTGGGTTGCTCAGTCCTGGCCCTGGGGGTCTGCCCGGACTGTTTGTTGACACTCTGGCCTTGGCCTTTATTTATTTAACCGTTATTTTACCAGGTAAGTTGACTGAGAACACATTCTCATTTACAGCAACGATCTGGGGAATAGTTACATGGGAGAGGAGAGGGTTAAATAACACACCTGCAACCAATAATGAATGTTTCACTAAGATCCTAAAGCTGAGTGGGGTGAGTTGAGTTGGGGCGCTACAGGGCCGTGGACCCCTAGGGACAGGACGGGGTGACGCAGCTATATTGTGTGCAAGTAAAAAGAGCTCTACAGTACTATTAGGTCTATGATATGAATTATATGGAGGGTGTACTGTTTCTTTGTGTTTATGTGTAGGTGTATGTGTGTTTTTTCAAAATGTTTGTTTTCCAAACCTTTCCTTGAGACATAAAAAAAAGATTGTAAGGAAGTTGTGTTGGAGAGAGAGTTGAGTTATTGACTAGACTGGTGGGGGTTGGGCGTGCAGGCAGCTCGGGCTGGCTGGGCGGTCTGGCTGTAATTTGATATAAACAATGTCTTAATAAAGAGAATCAAAAGTCTTTAATTTATTTGTAAGAGGTGTTCATTTGTTAGGCTGTTGGTTAAAGGTGCAACACAATATTGATTATTGAATTATCATTGATCTAGTTCAGTTTTGTCAATCACTTAAACATATTTAATAATAATTTCTTACCTAGCTTGATGACTGGGTATTGTTGCTTACTTTATGTTGCTCTAAATAGAAACGGCTATAAGGACCATGGGTCAAATTAAATTGTGTAGAAATGCAGGAAGTGAGCTTTAGATGCGCCCAAAAATGGGAGGACCCCCAAACCCTCCACCAAGTTATGTCCCTCCCACTTCTAAAACCAAAGTTGCGCCCCTCATGAAAAGTGTAAAGCTCGTCTTTCATACAAACACCCTGTAAGTTGAGCAACAATACACAATAACTCGCAAAATCAAAACTGGAAAGGATAAAATATTAGCCACAGGTTTCTACGGCTAATTCGATAGTGAATGAGATGTGCAGGAATGTGGCCATAAATGCTTACACTAACAGATAAAATGACTAAACAAGCCACCTGTAGTATCATTCGATAACTGTTTAAAGTAGAAACTAGCAAAGTGATGTTTCAATTTAGATTCAAAGTCACAATTTGGAAATGTGGTAATGAAGCCCCTTACACAAGGGTAATGTTATGGCACTTTTAGGCTATGGATATAATGCTCTATACTTGGATTAGGTAAAGGTACTGAGAAAATGAGTGAATAAGGTAAAGGCGGGTAACAGGTATGCATCGGATTTATAATTTCTTTCCCTCTAACGCACAAAGTAGGCTAGCCCAGAGCGCAAGACAACAAATCCAAAAATTCCCTGTTTGAATTGCTCATGGCACCTGCTCTCCGCTCCCTCTCCATGGGTTATCCTGATTGTAAAGAGCAGAATAATTGTTTGGTTCTTAACTTTTTTGCCAAATCTTGTATTTGATTTAAATATGTTAACTAAATAACACAGGTCGTTCATAATAACAATATTATCCAACACAGGTCTATTTGAAGCAATACATTTTCACTATTTTGTTGCTTCTTTCACCCTATGTATGCTACAATTCTGTAAGAAAATGTAAATTGTATTATATCAAGTGTCTTTGCAATAGCCACGCTTTTTGGTGATTTGTTAGAGCCATCATATTTTTTCCATTGAGACTTATGTTAATGAAGTGGTTCATGATTCTTCAAAAATGTGTAATTCTGCTTCTATTAGGTGACATTCAAATACCATGTATCTAAAATGGAACTGAAGGTAAACTCAGAATTACACCATCCAAACCGCATCGAACAAAGATTGATTGACTATGTTTTTCCCAACCCCAATTTTTATGGTTCTCCAGCTAAGGTGCATCTCGTGTAGTTAGTGAAATAGTCTAATATTCATTGCCCTAGTTGCTCCTTCTGGTTGAAGGAATTGTAACCCCAACTCTGGACATTTGGTGACAGTTTCCTCAAATTTCCTGTCACTTGTTATTTTCTGACCCATGAGCTATATATGTCACAATTTGGAAATGAATGTTGTATGTTGAAGACTTTTTAGTATAAAAAGTGAATGCCACTACCTCACTGCTTGTTCCTACTTATTTATTGTATTATGTACATTGTATTTAAGTCATAAGTAATGAGACTTTTTCTGATAAGTTTTTTGTTTGTTTGAGAAGTTTGTCAACTTTCTATGTTTTGTAGTCTTGGCAGTTCCAAAGTGCTCACAGTGCAGGCAGTTTAAGTGGACTTATTGCAGTGTCCACTTCAAGTATTGCCAGTCACACTCTCTTTGAAGCCCAACACTGAGACCATCTTGGAGAAATCCATTCATGGCACATTATGGGTTAACAGTGAGTTTCAATCCACGCACAGCTCTCTGTACCTGAGAGACTCATCACACTGAGGAACCTGTAAAGAGTACCTGTAAAGGTATTGATAACAGGAGTGTCAACAATTTACACAGCAACCTTTTTTAGTTTTTTTATTGCTTGTTAAACAAATTATCTTTCTCTGAGCAATTGTATTAGTATAAAATAATATAATTCCCCCTTTTTTTTATACAATATAGCTCAGTATTTTAATTATTTATTTTATACAGTCATCTTTATCAAAGGTGTACATAATTTCAGACTCCACTGTATGTGTGGGTGGGAAAAAGGGTTTTTCTTGGCAAGATGTTTTTGTCTTGCTGTTTTCGGGTAGATGACTGCAATTTTAATGATGGCCAAAACCAACTTCACGGTATCGATGTGTAATCAGTCAGATGTTGTGAGCAGCAGCAGTGTGCCTTTTCCCACTTTGTTCCTTCTCTAAATGAGAAACAATCAACACAACTGCTGAAATAAAATAACTTTTAATGGATTTTTATGTCTGCTTTTCCTTTACAAATGCAACATCTGTGTAGAAGCTTGTATTCGTGAGTTGCTGCTTAGTAGAACCAGAGTGGAAGCTGTGGCTATAGTCAGTTCCCCACTAGATGGCGGGAGGTGCATATGGTTTGCTGCCGTACACTTGAACAAGACAAGAAAAAAAGTAAACTACAGTAGAGATCAGGATTTGATACAACATTTTAACATTACATTGTACACATTGTTTCCTAGTACTTGTACATGTTTGTGGTACATGTAATTACACTTTGAAATGCCTATTGTTGTTATATGCACACTATAATTATTATGTGAGTTAGTTTGAAATGTTGCATGCCAAACAGTTGCCTATGAAACGACAACTTATTACATTTTACTAATAGCCTAGCCTGTATTTTCTCTATCAGCAGTAGTCTATAAAACGCCACTAAAACAATTCACTAAAATTACAAAGTATTCTTATGAAGTGCAGTCTTGCATGGAGCATACACCATTTCTGCATACCTACTTGCATTTATAAGCCCAGTGGCGATTTTAGCATGTAAATCTTGGTGGGGCAAACAAAAAACATTTTTTTTGATGCATGCCAGCAAAGCCACTACACAACGCTAAACAACACATTAATTGCACTATAATGGCGACAAGTGGTGCCCACAAACTGTTAGGGCCTACATAAAGCTGTCCCAACAGCAGAGCTTTCTTTCCGGCACAATGGAGTGAATCCTTACCACCACTACACCTGGCTATCAGCGGAGCCGTGTATGGCAGCGAGACAATTAATTGAGCATCGTTTACTGCCTTTTTAAAAAACATAGCTGATATGGCTGACCATATATCCCTGGTATATTACATCATTTATAAAGCAGCATATAAGACATTTTTGGACTCACCTTGTTGTGCACAGCGGTCCTTCGTTGGCGGTTTTTGTCATCAAAGAAAAAGATTTACAATTCCGAGTTGGATGTCCGTTCAAAATGTATTTTCCCAGTCTGACTTCCCAGCTGCAATGCTTGCGGTTAGCCACTGTCACCGATTCCTTCCAAACAACTCATTGTTGAATTTGCGATTTCCGACTTGTTGTGTAATGTTTATGTCCGATGAGCACAGATACGTTTTATCTATGATTTATCTTCATTATTTATCTTCATATGACAAGGATTAAAACAGATTTGCCAGTAGATTGTCTGCTTGATTTATGACGATGACTGCTAGCTAAGATTTTGAAAGTAAGACGTTGACATGATCAGTCCAATCAAAGCTGCTGTAGATATAACATTATTTGACGTCATTTTATCTGTGGCCAATGACCTTGAGCCTTCTTGGAAGGGCACTTCTAATGTAACTATAGCAGCATCCAAAGGGCTCACATTCTTGATGTCTACCCTTACTAAAGGTGGGTGACAGTGTCCCCATGACTGACAGAACACTGAGCCAATCACAGTGCAGTGCTCCTATTTTCTGCTGGCCTGCCCCATCACCACAGAAAGCACTGAGTCTTGGTTACGTTGAGGGATAGGTTGTTATTCTGGCACCACCCGGCGAGGTCTCTGACCTCCTCCCTATAGGCTGTCTCGTCATTGTCGGTGATCAGGCCTACCACTGTTGTGTCGTCTGCAAACTTAATGATGGTGTTGGAGTCGTACCTGGCCATGCAGTCGTGGGTGAACAGGGAGTACAGGAGGGGACAGAGCACGCACCCCTGGGGAGCTCCAGTGTTGAGGATCAGCGTGGCAGATGTGTTGCTACCTACCCTCACCACCTGGGGACGGCCCGTCAGGAAGTCCAGGATCCAGTTGCAGAGGGAGGTGTTTAGTCCCAGAATCCTTAGCTTAGTGATGAGCTTTGAGGGCACTATGGTGGTGAACGCTGAGGTGTAGTCAATGAATAGCATTCTCACATAAGGGTTCCTTTTGTCCAGGTGGGAAAGGGCAGTGTGGAGTGCAATAGAGTTGCGTCATCTGTGGATCTGTTTGGGCGGTATGCAAATTGGAGTGGGTCTAGGGTTTCTGGGATAATGGTGTTGATGTGAGCCATGACCAACCTTTCAAAGCACTTCATGTCTACGGACATAGGCAGGTTGCTTTTGTGTTATTGGACACAGGGACTATATGGGTCTGCTTGAAACATATTACAGACTCAATCAGGGACATGCAAAAAATGTCAGTGAGGACACCTGCCAGTTGGTCAGCACATGCCCGGAGGACACGTCCTGGTAATCCGTCTGGCCCCGCAGCCTTGTGTATGTTGACCTGTTTAAAGGTCTTACATCGGCTACGGAGAGCATGATCACACAGTCATCCGGAACAACTGATGCTCTCATGCATGCCTCAGTGTTGCTTGCCTCGAAGCGAGCATACTAGTGATTTAGCTCGTCTGATAGGCTCGTGTCACTGGGCAGCTCGCGGCTTTGCTTCCCTTTGTAGTCTGTAATAGTTTACAAGCCTTGCCACATAAGACGAGCGTCGGAGCCGGTGTAGTATGATTCAATCTTAGCCTTGTATTGACGCTTTCCCTGTTTGATGGTTCGTTGCAGGGTATAGCAGAATTTCTTGTAAGCACCCGGGTTAGAGTCCCGCACCATAAAAGCAGCAGCTCTACCCTTTAGCTCAGTGCGAATGTTGCCTGTCATCCATGGCTTCTGGTTGGGGTATGTACGTACAGTCACTGTGGGGACGACGTCCTCGATGCACTTATTGATAAAGCCAGTGACTGACGTGGTGTACTCCTCAATGCCATTGGAAAAATCCCGGAACATGTTCCAGTCTGTGATAGCGAAACAGTCCTGTAGTTTAGCATCTGCTTCATCTGACCACTTTTTTATAGACCGAGTCACTGGTGCTTCCTGCTTTAATTTTTGCTTGTAAGCAGGAATCAGGAGGATAGAGTTGTGGTCGGATTTACCAAATGGAGAGCGAGGTAAAGCTTTGTACACGTCTCTGTGTGTGGAGTACAGGTGATCTAGATTTTTTTTCCCTCTGGTTGCACATTTAACATGTTGATGGAAATTTGGTAGAACTGATTTAAGTTTCCCTGCATTAAAGTCTCCGGCCACTAGGAGCGCCGCCTCTGGGTGAGTGGTTTCCTGTTTGCTTATTTTCTTATACAGCTGACTGAGTGTGGTCTTAGTGCCAGCATCTGTCTGTGGTGGTAAATAAACAGCCACGAAAAGTATAGCTCAAAACTCTCTAGGCAAGTAGTGTGGCTTGCAATTTATCACAAAATACTCTACTTCAGGCGAGCAAAATCTAGAGACTTCCTTAGATTTTGTGCACCAGCTGTTGTTTACAAATATGTACAGACCGCCCCCCCTCGTCTTACCGGAGTGTGCTGTTCTATCTTGCCGGTGCAGCGTATATCCCACTAGCTGAATACCCATGTCGTCATTCAGCCACGATTCCGTGAAACATAGGATATTACAGTTTTTGATGTCCCTTTGGTAGGATATTTTTGATCGTATCTTGTCTAGTTTATTCTCCAATGATTGCACGTTGGCGAGTAGTATTGACGGTAATGTCAGCTTTCTCACTCGCCTTTTCCGGGTCCTGACCAGGCATCCAGCTCTTTGTTCTCTATACCTGCGTCGCTTCCTCTTGCAAATAACGGGGATGTTGGCCCTGTTGGGTGTTTTGGAGAATGTCCTGTGCGTCTTGCTTGTTGAAGAAAAAATCTTAGTCTAATCCGAGGTGAGTGATCGCTATCCTGATATCCAGAAGCTCTTTTTTTCCCATAAGATACGGTTGCAGAAACATTATGTACAAAATAAGTTACAAATAACGCAAGAAAAAAACCACATAATATCACAATTGGTTGGGCGCCCGTAAAACTGCTGCCATTTCTTCCGGCGCCATTTTGTGAATGGGAGGCTAATGTGAAGATGCTGGAGGAAACAGGTACAACCTGAAAGGCCGCTCAGCAAGGAAGAAACCACTGCTCCAAAACCGCCATAAAAAAGCCAGACAAAAGTTTGCAACTGCACATGGGGACAAAGATCGTACTTTTTGGAGAAATGTTCTCTGGTCTGATGAAACAAAAATAGAACTGTTTGGCCATAATGACCATCGTTATGTTTGGAGGAAGAACGGGGATGCTTGCAAGCTGAAGAACACCATTCCAACCGTGAACCACGGGGGTGGCAGCATCATGTTGTTGGGGTGCTTTGCTGCAGGAGGGACTGGTGCACTTCACAAAATAGATGGCGTCATGAGGATGGAAAATTACGCATTTTGATGAAGAAAAAAAGGTTTTTCAAATGCCTCTCCTGTGAAGTAGTGACGTACAACCAGTTGTGGAAAAAGTACCCAATGTTAATACTTGAGTAAAAGTAAAGATACTTATAAAATCACTTACTATGTAAACTTCCGACTTCAACTGTATTGTCCTGCTACTAGCCCATCCTTGAAACGTTGTTTGCAGAATTCACTGCTTCGCTTGTGAAAAACGGGGTTAATAATGATAATACTTTTTCCCCTTCCACTTGTTAAAGGTTCCAATTGATTACGTTTTTTTTATCAATTAGTATATGTGACTCACCACCCGGCTTCGGGTCTTATGTAGCAAAGTTTGAAATTGTATTTTTTACATTAGATAAAAATAGAGACTCAGAGCTACAAAATAGTATATCATACATGGCATTTGAGGAACAATGGGAAAGTAATTCTGCTTTGAAAGTTGTACAACTTGTAAACTCACTTTTGAGAAAATAGCCTTTCTATCTAGTGAAGAGCTCCTCTTTGTCTATACCCATTCAGCATCTTTAACACCACCCATCTCGTTGCGTTCAGAGCGCAAACCTGACGCTCTGGCCAGTGATTTGTTTACGTCTGGGTAACATGAAACAGCCTAACCAGCTCTGCTGGCAACAATTTCATCACGCTTATTTGCAGACGTTTACTGACACAGGCCATATTCAACGGGTGCTGTACACATGTCACGTAATGTTAGCTAACGAGCCGGCCAGATAACTTTAGCTAGTTAAAATAACAATGAACAGTGCCACAGTGCTGGGAGCTAACCAATCATGTTCAATGTTAGCTAGCTAACATTAGGCTTTAACTAGAACAGCAAACGGCTCTGGGAAACAAATAATAACGTCAGCTAGGGAGCCAGCCAGCTAACATTAGCTTAAGACATATAGCTAGCTAGCTAGACAATGTACCTAGCTATGTAAACAAAGTGTAAATTCACACACGTAATGTTAGTTAATGAGCCAGCCAGCTAACATTAGCGAGCCAGCCAGCTAACATTAGCTAGCTAGCTAACAGTTCACTTTAGCTTGAAATTAAACCACTTTCTATCAAAATTAGAAAACGTGTAATATCTGATAATGTAGCTAGCTATCTTACCTGTATACATCATCATGCATGAAGGATGTGTCTCCCTGTCAGGAATGCCATGCCCCGGTTTCCCTTAGTTTGAAGATGTAATCCGGAGACAGGTGTTTTCTCCATCTCTTAACCTACCATACTCTGATTCCACTGATTTCAAAACTTGATCCTCCAAAAAGTGGAGAGCAACACTTATACAGTTCATTTTAAAAAGCCACGTTCGACAGAATTACCAACACAGACTGACAAGCTCAAATAAGACTGAAGCCTTCTATGGCAAACCAATCCAAACTCTCTCTGCATGTCCAGCCCACTCATTATCTCAGCCAATCATGGTTAGTGGGAAGGGTGCCAGCTTTTTCTGTGGCTTAACTTCACTAGGATAGGGGGCAGCATTTGGAATTTTGGATGAAAAGCATGGCCAAACTAAACTGCCTGCTACTCAGGCCCAGAAGCTAGGATATGCATACAGATTGGTAGATCTGGATAGACAACAGTCTAAAGTTTCCAAAACTGTTAAAATAATGTCTGTGAGTATAACAGAACTAATATGGCAGGCAAAAACCTGAGACAAATCCAACCAGGAAGTGGGAAATCTGAGGTTTGTAGTTTTTTTAAGTGATTGCCTATCCAATATCCTGTGTCTGTGGGGTCAGATTGCACTTCCTAAGGCTTCCAGTAGATGTCAGTAGTCTTTAGAAGTTGTTTCAGGCTTGTATTGTGAAAGGTGGATCGAATAAGAGTTGTTTCAAAAAGTGGTCAAGCTGAAAGACATTAGTTTAATCTCACGCATGGCTGTGAGCGCGACGCTCGTTTTCTTTCCTTTCTAATGACAATGGAATTGTCCGGTTGGAATATTATTTTAGATTTATGATAAAAACATCCTAAAGATTGATTATATACATCATTTGATATGTTTCTACTAACTTTAATGGAACTTTTTTTGACTTTTCGTCTGGACTTTGTGCCCGCGCTTTGTGCATTTGGATTACTGGACTAAACGCGCAAACAAAAAGGAGGTATTTGGACATAAAGATTAACTTTATTGAACAAAATGAACATTTATTGTCTAACATGGAGACCTGGGAGTGCCATCAGATGAAGATCATCAAAGGTAAGTGATTCATTTTAACGCTATTTCTGACTTTTGTGACACCTCTCCTTGGTTGGAAAATGGCTGTATGGTTTTCTGTGGCTAGGCACTGACCGAACATAATCGCATGGTGTGCTTTCGCCATAAAGCCTTTTTGAAATCGGACACTGTGGCTGGATTAACAAGAAGTTTATCTTTAAAATGGTGTATAATACTTGTATGTTTGAGGAATTGGCGCCCTGCAATTTCACTGGCTGTTGGCGAGGTGGGACGCTCACGTCCCGAACAATCCCAGAGAGGTTTTAACCAACAAGGGTCATAATTTAACCATTTTATTCATATTTACGGATGGCATACACGTTTGTTATTGAGGCACATGAAAGTAAACATGTTCGAGAAGGCATTTCTGCCAAAAAAATGCATTTTGTTAACCTCTCTGGGCTAGGTGGGACGCCCACCTACTCAACAGCCAGTGGAATCCCGTGGCGCGATATTCAAATACCTTAGAAATGCTATTACTTCAATTTCTCAAACATATGACTATTTTACACCATTTTAAAGACAAGACTCTCGTTAATCTAACCACACTGTCCGATTTCAAAAAGGCTTTACAACGAAAGCAAAACATTAGATTAGCGACTCTGGCTGCGCCGGACTGGCGGGCGACATTGCGACTCTGGCTGCGCCGGACTGGCGGGCGACTCTGGCTGCGCCGGACTGGCGGGCGACTCTGGCTGCGCCGGACTGGCGGGCGACTCTGGCTGCGCCGGACTGGCGGGCGACTCTGGCTGCGCCGGACTGGCGGGCGACTCTGGCTGCGCCGGACTGGCGGGCGACTCTGGCTGCGCCGGTTCCGGACTGTAGGCCGTCTGTCGGTTCCGGACTGTAGGCCGTCTCTGTCGGTCCCGGAGTGTAGGCCGTCTCTGTCGGTTCCGGAGTGTATGCCGTCTCTGTCGGTTCCGGAGTGTATGCCGTCTCTGTCGGTTCAGGACTGTACAGGCGCACTAAAGGCCTAGTGCGTGGGGCTGGCTTTGGAGGCGCCAAACTAGGGACACGCACCTCAAGGCCAGTGCGAGGAGCAGGAACAGGACGTACTGGACTGGGCTGATGCACTACAGGCCTGGTGCGTGGGGCTGGCTTTGGAGGTGCCAGACTAGGGACACGTACCACAGGGCTAGTGCGAGGAGCAGGAACATGACGTACTGGGCTGGGCTGGGCTGACGCACTACAGGCCTGGTGCGTGGGGCTGGCTTTGGAGGCGCCATACTGGTAACACGCACCTCAAGGCTAGTGCGAGGAGCAGGAACAGGGTAAACCGGACCCTGAAGACGTATTGGAGGTCTGGAGCGTACGGCCTGCACAACCCTTCCTGGCTGAGTGCTCAATATAGACTGGCCACGCTGAGGAGCTTCCATCGATCGCACTGGCCTTTGAATGCTTCTTCGCAATACAGTGCGCATTTCCGCATAGCTCGGTGCCTTCTTCATTCGTCGCTCCCCATAATAAGCACGGGGAGTTGGCTCAGGTCTCCATCCTGACTCTGCCCAACTCCCCGTGTGCCCCCCAATTGTTGGGGGGGGATACCTCTCGGTCTTCCTTAAATCCTCCATAGCCCTGGATATACTCATCCTCATCTCATAGAATGCCCATCATTCTTCACAGTGCTCCTTACCCCGCTGCTTGGTCCTTTGTTTGGTGGGTGGTTCTGTAACGTTTGTCGTATTGAGTGTACCAAAACGCAGCGGGAACGTGTATACTCATCTTCTTTTATTTGAAGGAAAAAACAAACAAAATACTTATACAAAATAAACGACAAAGACAGTCCTGTAAGGCTAAACGCTATACACGGAACAACTACCCACAAACACAGTGACAAAAACCCCTACTTAAATATGACCTCCAATTAGAAGCAACGAAGAACAGCTGCTTCTAATTGAAGGCCAAACCAAAAAACCCTGAACATAGAAATAGACTAAATAGACATAGAAAATTGGCCAAAAAAACCCCTGAAACACACTAAACAAACACCCCCTGCCACGCCCTGACCAAACTACAATAACAAACAACCCCTTTTACTGGTCAGGACGTGACACCACCAGTCCTATTTATAATACCATTCACTAAAATTATATCTTTTTTAAACATTTCTTCAAAAAATACAAAAAATACTATATTTGAATTTAACCACAATATTTGTTGTATTATTTGTTCTGTCTTTTCAGGTGGATTAAACTGAAATTGCAACCAACTTTCTAAGGCTTGTTTAAAAAATATAGATATTTTGGAGATTATTTCCTTTTCAAACATCCGAAAGTGGGCAGGTGTAATCTGAATAAAGAGAAAAAGGCCCTTCTTGAATTTAGGATGAGACATTCGTACCAATTTACTAGAAAACCAGTTTGGATTTAAGTATAATTTTGGTATGACTGATGCCTTTAGTGAGAGGTCTAATGCTTTAATAATTTCTTCCCTCCGAATTCATATTTGTTATATAAATAGGCCCTTTTAATTTTATCTGGCTTGCCGTTCCAAATAAAATGGAATATTTTTTGTTCATATAATTTAAAAAGCAGGTCACTAGGTGTAGGCAAAACCATGAGCAAATAGGTAAACTGTGATATGACTAAAGAGTTAAGCAAGGGGACACGTCTGGCACTGCAGGATTTGAGTCCCTGGCGGCATAGTGTGTTACTGATGGTAGGCTTTGTTACTTTGGTCCCAGCTCTCTGCAGGTCATTCACTAGGTCCCCCTGTGTGGTTCTGGGATTTTTGCTCACCGTTCTTGTGATCATTTTGACCCCACGGGGTGAGATCTTGCGTGGAGCCCCAGATTGAGGGAGATTATCAGTGGTCTTGTATGTCTTCCATTTCCTAATAATTGCTCCCACAGTTGATTTCTTCAAACCAAGCTGCTTACCTATTGCAGATTCAGTCTTCCCAGCCTGGTGCAGGTCTACAATTTTGTTTCTGGTGTCCTTTGACAGCTCTTTGGTCTTGGCCATAGTGGAGTTTGGAGTGTGACTGTTTGAGGTTGTGGACAGGTGTCTTTTATACTGATAACAAGTTCAAACAGGTGCCATTAATACAGGTAACGAGTGGAGGACAGAGGAGCCTCTTAAAGAAGAAGTTACAGGTCTGTGAGAGCCAGAACTCTTGCTTGTTTGTAGGTGACCAAATACTTATTTTCCACCATAATTTGCAAATAATTTCATAAAAAATCCTACAATGTGATTTTCTGGATTTTTTTTCTCATTTTGTCTGTCATAGTTGACGTGTACCTATGATGAAAATTACAGGCCTCTCTCATCTTTTTAAGTGGGAGAACTTGCACAATTGGTGGCTGACTAAATACTTTTTTGCCCCACTGTATATGGGCCGGAAAGGAAATCACACTACAAACTATCGCCCTCAGGCACTTAAGGAAATCATGAATGTCATGGATATATTGGAATTACTGGATATATGGAGACTTAAATACCCTGACCTAGTGAGCTATACATGGCGGAGGCTTAATCAAGCTAGTCGTCTTGATTACTTTCTTATGCCATTCTCTCTGGCACCAAAAGTTTAAAAAGTGTTGATAGGGGACAGAATGCGGTCGGATCATCACATAATTGCCATATATATTACTCTTACAGAATTTCCACGTGGGCGAGGATATTGGAAATTTAATCAAAGCCTAATAGATGATAAATTGTTTAGAACTAGGACAGAAGAATTTATAACTGACTTTTTCAGATCCCCTTATTGTATGGGACACTTAAGTGAGCCTTTAGAGGCCATGCAATTCAGTACTCATCTATAAAACAAAAGCAATTTAGATCAAAAGAGTCCATATTAACAAAGGAAATTGAAGGACTAACAGTACAGTTAGATAGCAATAAAAACGGTACCATAGAGGCACAGAATAAGTTAGAGGAAAAACAAAAAGAAATGGAGGAACTTATTCAAGAAAGATCCAGTGAAATATATTATAAAAATAAAACGAACTGGATGGAATATGGGGAAAAAATGCACCAAATTCTTTTTCAATCTTCAATATAGAAATGCTACCAAAAAATTGTATTAAAACTTGTTACAAATGATGGAGTCACGCATGATTCACCAAATTATATTTTGAAAGAGGAAGTAAATTACTTTATGAATATGTTTTCGTTTCAGGCTCCTCCATCTCCACTAACTGAAACTAATTGTATGGATTTTTTCCTAATAATAATGTAAAATTAACATCTGTACAGAAAGACTCATGTGAAGGCCAAATTACAGAGGAGGAACTGCTTGATGCAATTTGGGCCTTTAAGGATGGGAAAACTCCAGGGCTGGATGGCATACCAGTGGAAGTATACAAAACTTCCAAAGCCAATGACTGGAATGAACTACAAAAATCTCTGAAACTGGAAACACTTATCTCCCTCACTAGCTTTAAGCACCAGCTGTCAGAGCAGCTCACAGATCACTGCACCTGTACATAGCCCATCTATACATAGCCCAAACAACTACCTCTTCCCCTACTGTATTATTTATTTATTTATTTTGCTCCTTTGCACCCCATTATTTCTATTTCTACTTTGCACTTTCTTCTATTACAAATCTACCATTCCAGTGTTTTACTTGCTATATTGTATTTACTTTGCCACCATGGCCTTTTTGCCTTTACCTCCCTTATCTCACCTCATTTGCTCACATTGTATATAGACTTATTTTTCTACTGTATTATTGACTGTATGTTTGTTTTACTCCATGTGTAACTCTGTATTGCTCTATGTTGTCGAACTGGTTTGCTTTAGGTCGCAATTGTAAATGAGAACTTGTTCTCAACTTGCCTACCTGGTTAAATAAAGGTGAAATAAAATAAAACAACAACTTTCCACCCTCTCCACTACTGTCCCGTCAATGTGGATGGGGGCTGCTCCCTCTGCTGTTTCCTGAAGTCCACGATCATCTCCTTTGTTTTGTTGACATTGAGTGTGAGGTTATTTTCCTGACACCACACTCCGAGGGCCCTCACCTCCTCCCTGTAGGCCGTCTCGTCGTTGTTGGTAATCAAACCTACCACTGTAGTGTCGTCTGCAAACTTGATGATTGAGCTGGAGGTGTGCATGGCCACGCAGTCGTGGGTGAACAGGGAGTACAGGAGAGGGCTGAGAACGCACCCTTGTGGGGCCCCAGTGTTGAGGATCAGCGGGGGGAGATGTTGCTACTTACCCTCACCACCTGGATGCAGCCGGTCAGGAAGTCCAGGACCCAGTTGCACAGGGCGGGGTCGAGACCCAGGGTCTCGAGCTTAACTTCTATGGGCTAGGTGGGACGCCAGCGTCCCACCTGCGGGACACAGCCAGTGAAATATCAGGGCGGCAAATTCAAAAACAACAAAATGTCATAATTCAACTTTCTCAAACATACGACTATTTTACACCATTTTAAAGATACATGTCTCCTTGATGTAACCACATTGTCCGATTTCAAAAAGGCTTTACAGCGAAAGCAAAACATTAGATTATGTTAGGAGAGTACATAGACAAAAATAATCACACAGCCATTTTCCAAGCAAGGACATGAGTCAATAAAACCCAAAACACAGCGAAATGAAGCACTAACCTTTGACGATCTTCATCAGATGACACTCCTAGGACATTAGGTTACACAATACATGTATGTTTTGTTCGATAAAGTTCATATTTACAGTGGGGCAAAAAAGTATTTAGTCAGCCACCAATTGTGCAAGTTCTCCCACTTAAAAAGATGAGAGAGGCCTGTAATTTTCATCATAGGTACACGTCAACTATGACAGACAAAATGAGAAAAAAAATCAAAAAAATCACATTGTAGGATTTTTAATGAATTTATTTGCAAATTATGGTGGAAAATAAGTATTTGGTCACCTACAAACAAGCAAGAGTTCTGGCTCTCACAGACCTGTAACTTCTTCTTTAAGAGGCTCCTCTGTCCTCCACTCGTTACCTGTATTAATGGCACCTGTTTGAACTTGTTATCAGTATAAAAGACACCTGTCCACAACCTCAAACAGTCACACTCCAAACTCCACTATGGCCAAGACCAAAGAGCTGTCAAAGGACACCAGAAACAAAATTGTAGACCTGCACCAGGCTGGGAAGACTGAATCTGCAATAGGTAAGCAGCTTGGTTTGAAGAAATCAACTGTGGGAGCAATTATTAGGAAATGGAAGACATACAAGACCACTGATAATCTCCCTGGATCTAGGGCTCCACGCAAGATCTCACCCCGTGGGGTCAAAATGATCACAAGAACGGTGAGCAAAAATCCAAGAACCACACGGGGGGACCTAGTGAATGACCTGCAGAGAGCTGGGACCAAAGTAACAAAGCTTACCATCAGTAACACACTACGCCGCCAGGGACTCTAATCCTGCAGTGCCAGACGTGTCCCCCTGCTTAAGCCAGTACATGTCCAGGCCCATCTGAAGTTTGCTAGAGAGCATTTGGATGATCCAGAAGAGGATTGGGAGAATGTCATATGGTCAGATGAAACCAAAATATAACTTTTTGGTAAAAACTCAACTCGTCGTGTTTGGAGGACAAAGAATGCTGAGTTGCATCCAAAGAACACCATACCTACTGTGAAGCATGGGGGTGGAAACATCATGCTTTGGGGCTGTTTTTCTGCAAAGGGACCAGGGCGACTGATCCGTGTAAAGGAAAGAATAAATGGGGCCATGTATCATGAGATTTTGAGTGAAAACCTCCTTCCAACAGCAAGGGCATTGAAGTTGAAACGTGGCTGGGTCTTTCAGCATGACAATGATCCCAAACACACCGCCCGGGCAACGAAGGAGTGGCTTTGTAAGAAGCATTTCAAGGTCCTGGAGTGGCCTAGCCAGTCTCCAGATCTCAACCCCATAGAAAATCTTTGGAGGGAGTTGAAAGTCCGTGTTGCCCAGCGACAGCCCCAAAACATCACTGCTCTAGAGGAGATCTGCATGGAGGAATGGGCCAAAAAAACAGCAACAGTGTGTGAAAACCTTGTGAAGACTTACAGAAAACGTTTGACCTGTGTCATTGCCAACAAAGGGTATATAACAAAGTATTGAGATAAACTTTTGTTATTGACCAAATACTTATTTTCCACCATAATTTGCAAATAAATTCATTAAAAATCCTACAATGTGATTTTCTGGATTTTTTTTCTCATTTTGTCTGTCATAGTTGAAGTGTACCTATGATGAAACTTACAGGCCTCTCTCATCTTTTTAAGTGGGAGAACTTGCACAATTGGTGGCTGACTAAATACTTTTTTGCCCCACTGTACACCCACACACACTCCACCCTTTCCCCAGACACAACCATAAGCTCACTTTCTCAACAGTTGCACCATCCCAGAGCCCAACTCAAGAAAGGTCTTGATTTACAAATGCATTTAAAGTTACAGCTGCATTAGAAGGCCTGCAAGACAGCACAAAAAATGGGCAGAAATTGAGAGATTTTATTAACCATTGTCACATCCTAGATGATGGAGGTCAAATGTACACCTTTTCCCTGAAACACCCACAATACGGTCACCCGTATTGACCATATTCCCAAGCATCTCCATGCAGTCAGACTTTTGATTTTGTGCCACCAGGGTCACAATAATATACCCCCTCTTTGAATGTCCGAGTGTGACCCCCTCCCCATGGGTTACTGCAGCTAGTGTTGCCAGCACTGTCACTGCCTGGGTGGGGGCACCCCACCGGAATCCCCACCGGCTAGGTACAAGGTCGTCAAGGTTCTCATTAGCAGCTTTGAGAATTTCCTTGTGTAGTATGCTCTCCCTTTAGGGGGCTTTGGCAACCCAGGACCAACCCCCTCAGAATCTTGAGGGGGCAGTGCTGCTCTTGGTCTCTGACTGCATTTTGGCTGCATAGAGACCGCTTACAGCAGGCACATAAAACAGTTAGGGACTTCTCCTTAGTATCTGGGTCACTCAGGTGACCGTACCATTAAATTAGGATCATAAATAAATAATTATATATAATTTATTTAAAAAATGTAGTCCCCCATGATAGGACAATAAATAAATTAAATGTATAATTTATTTTAAAACTGTACCACCATGATAGGACAATAAATAAATAAATAAGACGTATAATTCATTATAAAAGTATATCCATCATCAACATTGAAAGTCCTCTCATACCCCGGCTCACAGCAATACATTGGTTCTGGGATATGCAACCATTTCATTACTCACTCACTCAACTTTCCCAAAAATAACAAATAAAATAAAAAGATAAACACACACCCACCATCCACACATACTGTGCCTTCTATTTACTTAGTTTTTATCTTCACCATGTTGAATTAGTGCTTGTGTGTTCCAATTAGTTATATGTGAAGATATATACAAAAGCATTTTTTTTTATTGTATTGTTACAATCCATAACATGGCTAGAATTGTGTTTCATTGTTTTCCTCATCTATGAGAACTTTGTAATTTTTTAAATAACCATGGAGTAGTCTTTGGGTCTCTGAACAACTGGTTATTAATATATAGTTTATTAATGACGAGAGCTACTCGTTTCCCTTTTAATCTATTTTCTTAGAAAATTGGATACAGAACTTTACGCCCTTCTGCAATTTCCTTCGGAAACTGATCATTCATGCCAATTTTGGTCCCAGCAAGTCTTTTACCCAGGCTTTTAACCATTATTTTATATTTAAATGAAGCAAATTTGGCAACGATTGGGCGTTCATACCTTTGGCATCTCTGCCCGAAGCGGTGACACGTTCAAGTTGGATTTTGTTGATAGCTTTGCGTGGGATTTGAAGCGCTGTAAGGAGGAACTCTCTAACTACAGATTCAGGAACTTCCCCTTCTTTCTCCTGCATACCTGTAAGTACCAGATTCTCTCATGGTTCTAGTTTGTATGTCCAGTAAGGCTTCTCTCAGAATGGTGTTCTCCTTTTTAAATTCATTCACTTCGGTTTCAATCTTGTTGACTGTCCCTTTTAGCTTATTGGTATCTTTCTCCAATGTCGCAGCTTTTTCATCACTCACCTCGAGGCTTGCCTTCAACTCTTTTATATCCTTACTGGCTAATTCAAGTATACCCAGTTTGTCATTTATTGATTTTAACAGATCGGTTTCGACCTTTACCATTCCCGGTGGTGAAAATATTAAATCGTCTGTGTCTGTAGAAGAGTTACGTTTTCGTCATGTTTGGGTGTTGCTTGTATTCGTTAATATTTGTCGATAAATGTCTCTAGTCTTAAGATTTGTTTTGTGTTATTATCCAGATTGAAGGTTATCACCCACCAGATTGTAAAGTGCTAATATTTTAGTCTAACTTACCGATATTGAATATTATGTTTTTATCTTGAGGTGCTCTACATAACTTTGTTCAGTCTGCCATCTTCCTTCCAGTGACTTCTGGCACACATTTGAACCTCCCTGGGCAAGGTGGGACGCTTGTCAACAGCCAGTGGAATCGCGTGGCGCGAAATACAAATACCTCATAAATGCTATAACTTCAATTTCTCAAACATGACTATTTTACACCGTTTTAAAGACAAGACTCTCGTTAATCTAACCACACTGTCCGATTTCAAAAAGGCTTTACAGCGAAACCAAAACATTAGATTATGTCAGAAGAGTTCTCTGCCAAAAATATTCACACAGCCATTTTCAAAGCATGCATATATGTCACAAAAACCAAAACCACAGCTAAATGCAGCACTAACCTTTGATGATCTTCATCAGATGACACTCCTAGGACATTATGTTATACAATACATGCATGTTTTGTTCAATCAAGTTCATATCTATATCAAAAACCAGCTTTTTACATTAGCATGTGATGTTCAGAACTAGCATACCCACCGCAAACTTCCGGTGAATTTACTTAATTACTCACGATTAACGTTCACAAAATACATAACAATTAGTTTAAGAATTATAGATACAGAACTCCTTTATGCAATCGCGGTGTCCGATTTTAAAATAGCTTTTTGGCGAAAGCACATTTTGCAATATTCTGAGTAGATAGCCCGGCCATCACGGCTAGCTAATTTGACACCCACCAAGTTTGGCCCTCACCAAACTCAGATTTACTATAAGAAAAGTTGGATTACCTTTGCTGTTCTTCGTCAGAATGCACTCCCAGGACTTCTACGTAAACAACAAATGTTGTTTTGGTTCCAAATAATCCATAGTTATATTGAAATAGCTCTGTTTTGTTCGTGCGTTGAGGTCCCTATCCGAAGGGTGACGCACGGGCGCATTTCGTGACAAAAAAATTAAAAATATTCCATCACCGTACTTCGAAGCATGTTTAAAATACATTTTTATGCGATTTTTCTTGTAAAATAGCGATAATATTCCAACCGCGCGACGTTATATTCATTCATAGACTGAAAGAAAAACATGGAGTCCTCTCGTGGACGCGCACTGCAGTGTCAGTGTTCTCAGCCTGACCACTCACAAAAACTCATGCTTTTTTTCGCCCAGAGACTGCAGAGACGTCATTCCACTTTCAATGGAAGCCTTAGAAAATGTCACGTTACAGCAGAGATGCTGTATTTTTGATAGAGATGCCCTAGAAGTAGAACAAATTGTCAGACAGAGCACTTACTGTATGGAATCTTCTCAGGTTTTTGCCTGCCATATGAGTTCTGCTATACTCACAGACACCATTCAAACAGTTTTAGAAACTTTAGAGTGTTTTCTATCCAAATCTACTAATTATATGCATATTCTCATTTCTGGGCAAGAGTAATAACCAGATGAAATTGGGTACGTTTTTTATCCGGCTGTGCAAATACTGCCCCCTAGCCCCAACAGGTTAAATGAAATGCATTCCAGGTGGCAACCTCATGAAGCTGGTTGAGAGAATGCCGAAGAGTATGCATAGCTGTTATCAAGGCAATGGGTGGCTACTTTGAAGAATCTCAAATATAAAATATATTTTGATTTGTTTAACACTTTGTTGGTTACTACATGATTCCATATATGTTATTTCATAGTTTTGATGTCTTCACTATTATTCTACAGTGTAGAAAATAGTACAAATACAGAAAAACCCTGGAATGAGTAGGTGTTTCCATACTTTTGACTGGTACTGTATACAGTGTCAAGAAAAAGTATGTGAACCCTTTGGAATTACCTGGATTTTTGCATAAATTTGACATAAAATTGTATCTGATCTTCATCTAAGTCACAACAATATACAAACACAGTGTGCTTAAATGAATAACACACAAATTATTGTATTTTTCTTGTCTATATTGAATACATAATTTAAAGACAGTGTAGGTTGGAAAAAGTATGTGACCACTTAGGCTAATGACTTCTCCAAAAGCTAATTTCATTCAAGAGTCAGCTAACCTGGAGTCCAATCAATGACACGAGATTGGAGATGTTGGTTAGAGCTGCCTTGCCCTATAAAAAACACTCACAAAATTTGAGTTTGCTATTCACAAGAATAATTGCCTGATGTGAACCATGCCTCAAACAAAAGAGGTCTCAGAAGACCTACGATTAAGAATTGTTGCCTTGCATAAAGTTGGAAAGGGTTACAAAAGTATCTCTAAAAGTCAGTCCACGGTAAGACAAATTGTCTGTAAATGAATACATTTCAGCACTGTTGCTACTCTCCCTAGGAGTGGCCGTCCTGCAAAGATGACTGCAAGAGCACAGCGCAGAATGCTCAGTAAGGTTAAGAAGAATCCTAGTGTCAACAACTCAAAAGACATCAACCCTTCTAAATCAAATCAAATCAAATGTATTTATATAGCCCATCTTACATCAGCTGATATCTCTAAGTGCTGTACAGAAACCCAGCCTAAAACCCCAAACAGCAAGCAATGCAGGTGTAGAAGCACGGTGGCTAGGAAAAACTCCCTAGAAAGGCCAAAACCTAGGAAGAAACCTAGAGAGGAACCAGGCTATGAGGGGTGGCCAGTCCTCTTCTGGCTGTGCCGGGTGGAGATTATAACAGCACATGGCCTAGATGTTCAAATGTTCATAAATGACCAGCAATGTCAAATAATAATAATCATAGTAGTTGTCGAGGATGCAACAAGTCAGCAACACAAGAGTAAGTGTTAGTTAGCTTTTTCATAGCCGATCTTTGAGAGTATCTCTACCGCTCCTGCTGTCTCTAGAGAGTTGAAAACAGCAGGTCTGGGACAGGTAGCACGTCCGGTGAATAGGTCAGGGTTCCAGCAGGTCTGGGACAACAGGTCTGGGACAGGTAGCACGTCCGGTGAACAGGTCAGGGTTCCATAGCTGCAGGCAGAACAGTTGGAACTGGAGGAGCAGCATGGCCAGGTGAACTGGGGACAGCAAGGAGTCATCAAGCCAGGTAGTCCTGAGGCATGGTCCTAGGGCTCAGGTCCTCCGAGAGAGAGAGAGAAAGAAATAAAGAGAAAGAGAGAATTAGAGAGAGCATATTTCAATTCACACAGGACACCGGAAAAGACAAGAGAAATACTCCAGATGTGACAGACTGACCCTAGCCCCCCGACACAAACTACTGCAGCATAAATCCTGGAGGCTGAGACAGGAGGGGTCAGGAGACACTGTGGCCCCATCCGATGAAACCCCCGGACAGGGCCAAACAGGTAGGATATAACCCCACCCACTTTGCCAAAGCACAGCCTCCACACCACTGGAGGGATATCTCCAACCACCAACATACCATCCCGGGACAAGGCCGAGTATAGCCCACAAGATCTCCGCCACGGCACAGCCCAAGGGGGGGCACCAACCCAGACAGGAAGACCACGTCAGTGACTCAACCCACTCAAGTGACGCACCCCTCCCAGGGACGGCATGGAAGAACACCAGTAAGCCAGTGACTCAGCCCCCGTAATAGGGGTAGAGGCAGAGAATCCCAGTGGAAAGAGGGGAAACCGGCCAGGCAGAGACAGCAAGGGCGGTTCGTTGCTCCAGCCTTTCCGTTCACCTTCACACCCCTGGGCCAGACTACACTTAATCATAGGACCTACTGAAGAGATATGTCTTCAGTAAAGACTTAAAGGTTGAGACTGAGTCTGCGTCTCTCACATGGGTAGGCAGACTATTCCATAAAAATGGAGCTCTATAGGAGAAAGCCCTGCCTCCAGCTGTTTGCTTAGAAATTCTAGGAACAATTAGGAGGCCCGCGTCTTGTGACCGTAGCGTACGTGTAGGTATGTACGGCAGGACCAAATCGGAAAGATAGGTAGGAGCAAGCCCATGTAATGCTTTGTAGGTTAGCAGTAAAACCTTGAAATCAGCCCTTACCTTAACAGGTAGCCAGTGTAGGGAGGCTAGCACTGGAGTAATATGATCAAATTTTTTGGTTCTAGTCAGGATTCTAGCAGCCGTATTTAGCACTAACTGAAGTTTATTTAGTGCTTTATCCGGGTAGCCGGAAAGTAGAGCATTGCAGTAGTCCAAACTAGAAGTAACAAAGGCATGGATTAATTTTTCTGCGTTATTCTTGGACAGAACGTTTCAGATTTTTGCAATGTTACGTAGATGGAAAAAAGCTGTCCTTGAAACAGTCTTGATATGTTCTTCAAAAGAGAGATCAGGGTCCAGAGTAACGCCGAGGTCCTTCACAGTTTTATTTGAGACAACTGTACAACCATCCAGATTAATTGTCAGATTCAACAGAAGATCTCTTTGTTTCTTGGGACCTAGAACAAGCATCTCTGTTTTGTCCGAGTTTAAGAGTAGAAAGTTTGCAGCCATCCACTTCTTTATGTCTGAGACACAGGCTTCTAGCGAGGGCAATTTTGGGGCTTCACCATGTTTCATTGAAATGTACAGCTGTGTGTCATCCGCATAGCAGTGAAATTTAACATTATGTTTTCGAATGACATCCCCAAGAGGTAAAATATATAGTGAAAACAATAGTGGTCCCAAAACGGAACCTTGAGGAACACCGAAATTTACAGTTGATTTGTCCGAGGACAAACCATTCACAGAGACAAACTGATATCTTTCCGACAGAGAAGACCTAAACCAGGCCAGAACTTGTCCATGTAGACCAATTTGGGTTTCCAATCTCTCTAAAAGAATGTGGTGATCGATGGTATCAAAAGCAGCACTAAGATCTAGGAGCACGAGGACAGACGCAGAACCTCGGTCTGACGTCATTAAAAGGTAATTTACTACCTTCACAAGTGCAGTCTCAGTGCTATGATGGGGTCTAAAACCAGACTGAAGCATTTCGTGTACATTGTTTGTCTTCAGGAAGGCAGTGAGTTGTTGCGCAACAGCTTTTTCAAAATATTTTGAGAGGAATGGAAGATTCGATATAGGCCGATAGTTTTTTATAATTTCTGGGTCAAGATTTGGCTTTTTCAAGAGAGGCTTTATTACTGCCACTTTTAGTGAGTTTGGTACACATCCGGTGGATAGAGAGCTGTTTATTATGTTCAACATAGGAGGGCCAAGCACAGAAAGCAGCTCTTTCAGTAGTTTAGTTGGAATAGGGTCCAGTATGCAGCTTGAAGATTTAGAGGCCATGATTATTTTCATCATTGTGTCAAGAGATATAGTACTAAAGCACTTTAGTGTCTCCCTTGATCCTAGGTCCTGGCAGGGTTGTGCAGACTCAGGACAACGGAGCTTTGGAGGAATACGCAGATTTAAAGAGGAGTCCGTAATTTGCTTTCTAATGATCATGATCTTTTCCTCAAAGAAGTTCATGAATTCATCACTGCTGAAGTGAGAGCCATCCTCTCTTGGGGAATGCTGCTTTTTAGTTAACTTTGCGACAGTATCAAAAATAAATTTCGGATTGTTCTTATTTTCCTCAATTAAGTTGGAAAAATAGGATGATCGAGCAGCAGTGAGGGCTCTTCGATACTGCACGGTACTGTCTTTCCAAGCTAGTCGGAAGACTTCCAGTTTGGTGTGGCTCCATTTCCGTTCCAATTTTCTGGAAGCTTGCTTCAGAGCTCGTGTATTTGCTGTATACCAGGGAGCTAGTTTCTTATGACAAATGTTTTTAGTTTTTAGGGGTGCAACTGCATCTAGGGTATTGCGCAAGGTTAAATTGAGTTCCTCGGTTAGGTGGTTAACTGATTTTTGTCCTCTGACGTCCTTGGGTAGGCAGAGGGAGTCTGGAAGGGCATCAAGGAATCTTTGGGTTGTCTGAGAATTTATAGCACGCCTTTTAATGCTTCTTGGTTGGGGTCTGAGCAGATTATTTGTTGCGATTGCGAACGTAATAAAATGGTGGTCCGATAGTCCAGGGTTATGAGGAAAAACATTAAGATCCACAACATTTATTCCATGGGACAAAACTAGATCCAGAGTATGACTGTGGCAGTGAGTAGGTCCAGAGACATGTTGGACAAAACCCACTGAGTCGATGATGGCTCCGAAAGCCTTTTGGAGTGGGTCTCTGTATTTTTCCATGTGAATATTAAAGTCACCAAAAATTTGAATATTATCTGCGATGACTACAAGGTCCGATAGGAATTCAGGGAACTCAGTGAGGAACGCTGCATATGGCCCAGGAGGCCTGTAAACAGTAGCTATAAAAAGTGATTGAGTAGGCTGCATAGATTTCATGACTAGAAGCTCAAAAGACGAAAACGTCGTTGTTGTTTTTTTCGGGGTAAATTTAAATTTGCTATCATAAATGTTAGCAACACCTCCGCCTTTGTGGGATGTGCGGGGGATATGGTCACTAGTGTAACCAGGGGGTGAGGCCTCATTTAACATAGTAAATTCATCAGGCTTAAGCCATGTTTCAGTCAGGCCAATCACGTCAAGATTATGATCAGTGATTAGTTAATTGACTATAACTGCCGTTGAAGTGAGGGATCTAACATTAAGTAGCCCTATTTTGAGATGTGAGGTATCACAATCTCTTTCAATAATGGCAGGGATGGAGGAGGTCTTAATACTAGTGATTGCTAAAGCGAACACCGCCATCTTTAATTTTGCCCAACCTAGATCGAGGCACAGACACGGTCTCAATGGGGATAGCTGAGCTGACTACACTGACTGTGCTAGTGGCAGACTCCACTAAGCTGGCAGGCTGGCTAACACCCTGCTGCCTGGCCTGCACCCTATTTCATTGTGGAGCTAGGGGAGTTAGAGCCCTGTCTATGTTCGTAGATAAGATGAGAGCACCCATCCAGCTAGGATGGAGTCCGTCACTCCTCAACAGGCCAGGCTTGGTCCTGTTTGTGGGTGAGTCCCAGAAAGAGGGCCAATTATCTACAAATTCTATCTTTTGGGAGGGGCAGAAAACAGTTTTCAACCAGCGATTGAGTTGTGAGACTCTGCTGTAGAGCTCATCACTCCCCCTAACTGGGAGGGGGCCAGAGACAATTAATCGATGCCGACACATCTTTCTAGCTGATTTACACGCTGAAGCTATGTTGCGCTTGGTGATCTCTGACTGTTTCATCCTAGGCAGAGTTCCACTGTCCAGTGTCTGTGTTCTTTTGCCCATCTTAATTTTTTATTTTTATTGGCCAGTCTGAGATATTACTTTTTCTTTGCAACTCTGCCTAGAAGGCCAGCAACCTGGAGTCGACTCTTCACTGTTGCCGTTGAGACTGGTGTTTTGCGGGTACTATTTAATGAAGCTGTCAGTTGAGGACTTGGGAGGCATCTGTTTCTCAAACTAGACACTCTAATGTTCTTGTCCTCTTGCTCAGTTGTGCACCCGGGCCTCCCACTCCTCTTTCTATTCTGGTTAGAGACAGTTTGCACTGTTCTGTGAAGGGAGTAGTACACATCATGGTACAAGATCTTCAGTTTCTTGGCAAATTCTCGCATGGAATAGACTTCATTTCTCAGAACAAGAATAGATTGATGAGTTTCAGAAGAAATTTATTTGTTTCTAGCCATTTTGAGCCTGCAATCGAACCCACAAATGCTGATGCTCCAGATACTCAACTAGTCTATAGAAGGCCAGTGTTATTGCTTCTTTAATCAGGACAACAGTTTTCAGCTGTGCTAACATAATTGCAAAGGGTTGTCTAATGATCAATTAGCCTTTTAAAATTATAACTTAGATTAGCTAACACAACGTGCCATTGGAACACAGGAGTGATGGTTGCTGAAAATGGGCCTCTGTACTCCTATGTAGATATTCCATTAAAAATCTGCTGTTGCGATCTACAATAGTCAATTACAATATTAACAATGTCTACACTATATTTCTGCTGAGTTTGATGTTATTTTAATGGACCAAAAATGTGCTGTTCTTTCAAAAACAACGACATTTCTAAGTGACCCCAAACTTTTGAACGGTAGTGGAGGTCCTGGATGGCAGGAAGCTTGGCCAAAGTGATGTACTGGGCCAAATGCACTACCCTCTGTAGCACCTTACGGTGAGCTGTGGAACTTTTCATTCTCCTGAGGGTGAAAAGGTGTTGTCGTGCCCTCTTTACCACTGTCTTGGTGTGTTTGGACCATGATAGTTCGTTGGTGATGTGGACACCAAGGAACTTGAAACTCTCAACCTGCTCCACGACAGCCCTGTCACTGTAAATAATGGGGGCCTGTTTGGCCCGCCTTTTCCTGTAGTCCACTATCAGCTCCTTTGTCTTGCTCCCATTGAGGGAGAGGTTGTTGTCCTGGCAACACACTGCCAGGTCTCTGACCTCGTCCCTATAGGCTGTCTCATCATTGTCGGTGATCAGGCCTACCACTGTTGTGTCATCAGCAAACTTAATAAATGTGTTGGAGTCGTGTTTGGCCACGCAGTCGTGGGTAAACAGGGAGTACAGGAGGAGACTAAGTACACACCCCTGAGGGGCCCCAGTGTTGAGGATCAGCGTGGCAGACATGTTGTTGCCTACCCTTACCACCTGGGGGCGGCCCGTCAGGAAGTCCAGGACCCAGTTGCAGATGGAGGTGTTTAGTCCCAGGGTCCTTAGCTTTGTGATGAGCTTTTTGGGCACTATGGTGTTGAACGCTGAGCTGTAGTCAATGAACAGCATTCTCACTTACTGTAGGTGTTCCATTTGTCCAGGTGGGAAAGGGCAGTGTGGAGTGCGATTGAGATTGCGTCATCTGTGGATCTGTTGGGGCGGTATACAAATTGGACTGGGTCTAGGTGGGCAATTCCTGTCCTCGAGGACCTGATTGGTTTCACAGTTTTGTCGCAGCCCCAGCTAACACACCTGACTCCAGTAATCACCTAATCATGATCTTCAGTTTAGAATGCAATTTGATGCATTGATGCTGTCTTTGCCAGGGATGGAGAAAAAGTGTGAGGAGTTGCCCACCCCTGGTCTAGGGTGTTAGGGAGGATGCTGTTGATGTGAGTCATGACAAGCCTTTCAAAGCACTTCATGGCTACCGACGTGAGTACTACGGGGCGGTAATCATTTAGGCAGGTTACCTTCGCTTCCTTGGGCACAGGGACTATGGTGGTTTGCTTGAAACATGTAGGTATTACAGACTCAGTCAGGGAGAGGTTGAACATGTCAGTGAAGACACTTGCCTGTTGGTCTGCGCTTGCTTTGAGTACACGTCCTGGTAATCTGTCTGGCCCTGCGGCTTTGTGAATGTTGAAGTGTTTAAAGGTCTTGCTCACATCGGCTACCGAGAGTGTTATCACACAGTCATCCAGAGCAGCTGGTGCTTTCGTGCATGCTTCAGTGTTGCTTGCCTCGAAGCGAGCATAGAAGTTATTTAGCTCGTCTGGTAGGCTTAAGTCATTGGGCAACTCGCATCTGGGTTTCCCTTTGTAGTCCGTAATAGTTTTCGAGCCCTGTCACATCCGACGAGCGTCAGAGCTGGTGTAGTAGGATTCAATCTTAATCCTGTATTGACGCTTTGCTTGTTTGATGGTTCGTCTGAGGGCATAGCGGGATTTCTTATAAGTGTCCGGATTAGTGTCCCGCTCCTTGAAAGCGGCAGCTCTAGCCTTTAGCTCGATGTGGATGTTGCCTGTAATCCATGGCTTCTGGTTGGGATATGTACGTATGGTCACTCTGGGGACGACGTCGTTGATGCACTATTTGATGAAGCCAATGACTGAGGTGGTATACTCCTCAATGCCATTGGACAAATCCCGCAACATATTCCAGTCTGTGCTAGCAAAACAGTCCTGTAACGTAGCATCCGCGTCACCTGACCACTTCTGTATTGACAAGTGTGTCTGGTGGTGGTGTGCCGACATGGCCATACTCGTATTTGTAAACGTATCTGTAAATTGACAGATGGTTTTCGGATCGGATGATACACGTGATCAGAAAAAATGGAAGTGTTTTAATATGCCTAAATAGATGTTGGCAAAATACCATGCAATTGTTTGAGGAGAGTGCACAGTTATGAACTTGAAAATGTATTAATAACCAATTAGGCACATTTGGGCAGTCTTGATACAACATTTTGAACAGAAATCAGTCCAAACCTTTGCACATACACTGCTGCCAGCTAGTGGCCAACATCTAAATTGCGCCTAACCTGGAATAATACATTATGGACTTTCTCTTGCATTTCAAAGATGGAACAAAACCATTTATAAACAATGCATGTTTTTTCTTTGAATTACCTTTTACCAGGTCTAATGTGTTATATTCTCCTACATTTATTTCACATGTCCACAAACTTCAAAGTGTTTCCCTTCAAATGGTATCAAGAATATGCATATCCTTGCTTCAGGTCCTTAGCTACAGGCAGTTAGATTTGGGTATGTCATTTTAGGCGAAAATTTGAAAAAAGGGTTCGATCCTTAATTAAGTAGTTTTTTGCGGTATCTGTATTTTTACATTACTATTTATATTTTTGACAACTTTTATTTCACTACGTTTCTAAACAAAATGATGTACTTTTTACTCCATACATTTTCCCTGACACCCAAAAGCACTCATTACATTTTGAATGCTTAGCAAGAAAGAAAATGGTCCAATTCTCACATTTATCAAGATAACATCACTTGTCAACTCTAATGCGTCTGATCTGGAGGACTCACTAAACACAAATGCTTTGTTTGTAAATTATGTCAGTGTCACAACTTCTCCCGAAGGTGGCTCCTCTCCCTGCTCGGCGGTCGTCGTCGCCGGCCTACTAGCTGCCACCGATCCCATTTTCCTTTTCATTTATTTCTGTCTGGTTTTACACACCTGTGTCTTGTTTTTCTGATTTTGGTGGGTTTATATTTCCCCGCTGCAGGTTAGGCTATGTGCGGGATTATTTTGCTGTAGGCTACATGTAAGGGGTGCTTGCCTGCACCACGAGCGTTGTTTGGTTTTTGTACGGTATGTGTTTACCGTGGACATATTTGCTTGTGGCTAGCGGAGTTGAGGTTTCTCCCCTGTGTGTGTCGTTGTGCTTTCGGAACTGCCGAAATAAACTGTGGATTTTCCTGGAACCCTTCTGCTCTCCTGCTCCTGATTCCACACACCCCCCTCCATCGAGAGGCTTTGTTAGACTGAGTGTTGGAGTTTGACCCTGGCTATCCATAAATTAAAAAAGGAAATTTTGTCATCTGGTTTGCTAAATATAAGGAAATTTAAGATTCATACTTTTAATTTTACATTTGATACTTAAGTATATTTTAGCAACTACATTTACTGTTGATAGTAAAGTATATTTAAAACCAAATACTTTTAGACTTTTACTCAAGTAGTAATTTACTTGGTGACTTTTACTTGAGTCATTTTCTATTAAGGTGTCTTTCCTTTTACTCAGGTATGACAATTGAGTACTTTTTCCACCACTGCACATGGCTTAACGTGAATCCTTAAAGATATGGGTGGGGCTAAGCCCTAAGAGGGTGTGAACAATGCTGAATAGGTGTAGATAAAGAAGAGCTCTCCAGTTGGTGTACCAAAAACATTCAAAGCCATTTTCTCAAAAGTCAGGTTACAAGTTTATCAACTTTCAAAGCAGAATACTTTCCCATTATTCCTCAACTGCAGTGTATGATATACCCTTTTGTAGCTCGGAGTCTATACTTACAATCTTTAGGGATCTCGGACGATACGAAAGAGAGGTTGAACAGACTGGTAATAGGGGTTGCAACAATGGTGGCGGATAGTTTTAGACAGAGAGGGTCCAGATTGTCTAGCCCAGCTGATTTGTAGGGGTCCAGCTTTTGCAGCTCTTTCAGAACATCTGCTATCCGGATTTGGGTGAAGGAGAAGCTGGGGAGGCTCGGGCAAGTAGCCGCGGGGGTCGGAGCTGTTGGCCGGGGTTGGGGTAGCCAGGAGGAAGCATGGCCAGCCGTAGAGAAATGCTTATTGAAATGTTCGATTATCATGGATTTATCAGGGGTGACCGTGTTACCGAGCCTCAGTGCAGTGGGCAGCTGGGAGAAGGTGCTCTTGTTCTCCATGGACTTTACAGTGTCTCAAAACTTTTTGGAGTTAGAGCTACAGGATGCAAATTTCTGTTTGAAAAAGCTAGCCTTTGCTTTCCTGACTGACTTGCGTGTATTGATTCCTGACTTCCCTGAACGGATGCATATCGCAGGGACTATTCGATGCAATTGCAGTCCGCCACAGGATGTTTTTGTGCTGGTCAAGGGCAGTCAGGTCTGGAGTGAACCAAGGCCTATATCTGTTCTTAGTTCAACATTTTTTGAATGGGGCATGTTTATTTAAGATGGTGAGGAAAATACTTTTAAAGAACGAACAGGAGTCCTCGACTGACGGGATGAGGGCAATATCCTTCCAGGATACCCGGGCCAGGTTGATTAGAAAGGTCTGCTCGCAGAAGTGTTTTAGGAAGCATTTGACAGTGATGAGGGGTGGTCGTTCGACCGCGGACCCATAGTGGATGCAGGCAATGAGGCAGTGATTGCTGAGATCCTGATTGAAAACAGCAGAGGTGTATTTGGAGGGCAAGTTCGTCAGGATAATATCTATGAGAGTGTCCATGTTTACGGATTTAGGGTTGTACCTGGTGGGTTCCTTGATGATTTGTGTGAGATTGAGGGCATCTAGCTTAGATTGTAGGACTGCCGGGGTGTTAAGCATATCCCAGTTTAGGTCACCTTACAGAACGAACTTTGAAGATAGATGAGGGGCAATCAATTCACATATGGTGTCCAGGGCACAGCTGGGAGCTGAGGGGGGTCTGTAACAGGCGGCAACAGTGAGATACTTTCTGGAGAGATTCATTTTTTAAAATAGAAGTTCGAACTGTTTGGGCATAGACCTGGAAAGTATGACAGAACTTTGCAGGCTATCTCTGCAGTAGATTGCAACTCATCCCCCTTTGGCAGTTCCATCTTGACGGAAAATGTTGTAGTTGGGTATGTAAATCTCCAAATTTTTGGTGGCATTCCTAAGTCAGGATTCAGACATGGCAAAGACATCAGGGTTGGCGGAGTGTGCTAAAGCAGTGAGTAAAACAAACTTAGGGAGGAGGCTTCTGATGTTAACCTGTTAGGGCTAGGGGGCAGTATTGACACGGCTGGATAAAAAACGTACCCGATTTAATCTGGTTACTACTCCTGCCCAGTAACTAGAATATGCATATAATTATTGGCTTTGGATAGAAAACACTCCAAAGTTTCTAAAACTGTTTGAATGGTGTCTGTGAGTATAACAGAACTCAAATGGCAGGTCAAAACCTGAGAGATTCCTTTACAGGAAGTGGCCTGTCTGACCATTTATTGGCTTTCTTTGACATCTCTTTCCAAAATTTTGGATCTCTGCGGTAACGTGACACTTTCCACGGCTCCAATAGGCTCCCAGAGCCCGGGAAAAACCTGAATGTCGTCATTCCAGCCCCAGGCTGAAACACATTATCGCCTTTCTCAAGTGGCAGATCAAGGGACAGTGGGCTTAGGCGCGTGCACTGGCTTCCCCCGTCTTTCTGTTTTTTCCTCTGTTTACCGAAAAGGAGATTCCCGGTCGGAATATTATTGCTTTTTTACGAGATAAATTGCATAAAAATTGATTTTAAACAGCGGTTGACATGCTTCGAAAGTACGGTAATGGAATATTTAGAATTTTTTTGTCACGAATTGCGCCATGCTCGTAACCCTGATTTACCATTTCGGATAGTGTCTGGAACGCACAAACAAAACGCCGCTATTTGGATATAACGATGGATTATTTGGGACCAAACCAACATTTGCTATTGAAGTAGAAGTCCTGGGAGTGCATTCTGACGAAGACAACAAAGGTAATAACATTTTTGTTAAAGTAAATCTGATTTTGGTGAAGGCTAAACTTGCCGGGTGTCTAAATAGCTAGCCCGTGATGGCTGGGCTATGTACTTATAATATTGCAAAATGTGCTTTCACCAAAAATCTATTTGAAAATCGGACATATCGAGTGCATAGAGGAGTTCTGTATCTATAAATCTACATGCATGTATTGTATAACATAATGTCCTAGGGTTGTCATCTGATGAAGATCATCAAAGGTTAGTGCTGCATTTAGCTGTCTTCTGGGTTTTTGTGACATTATATGCTAGCTTGAAAAATGGGTGTCTGATTATTTCTGGCTGGGTACTCTGCTGACATAATCTAATGTTTTGCTTTCGTTGTAAAGCCTTTTTGAAATCGGACAGTGTGGTTAGATTAACGAGAGTCTTGTCTTTAAATAGCTGTGAAATAGTCATAAGTTTGAGAAATTTAATAGGATTTTTAAGGTATTTGAAAATCGCGCCACTGGATTACACTGGCTGTTGCGTAGGTGGGACGAATTCGTCCCGCCTAGCCCAGAGAGGTTAACATGCATGAAACCAAGGCTTTTTCGATTACAGAAGTCAGCAAATGAGATTGCCTGGGGATCCGCAGGGCCTGGGTTAACCTCCACATCACCCGAGGAACAGAGGAGGAGTAGGATGAGGGTACTGCTAAGGGCTATCAAAACTGGTCATCTAGTGCGTTGGGGACAGAGAATAAAAGGAGCAGATTTCTGGGCGTGGTAGAATAGATTCAGGGCATAATGTGCAGACAGTGGTATGGTGGGGTGTGGGTACAATGGAGGTAAGCCCAGGCACTGTGACAATAAGAGAGGTTGCATCTCTGGACGTGCTGGTTATACTGGGTGAGGGCATGTGTGGGGGGTGGGACAAAGGAGGAATCTGAGGCATGTGGAGTGGGACTAGGGACTCCACTGTAAACTCAAACAATGATAACTATCCTAAACAACAGTATACAAGGCATATTGACACCGACATAAAGCGAGGCATAAAGCAATCACAGGTGTTGATTGGGAGAGCTAGCTAAGACAACAACGGGTAAGACAACAACAACAACAACAGGTAAAATGGCGATGAATGGGCAGAGAGGGTCGGTTAACTACACACAGGGCCTGAGTTCGGGGCTAGGGCCGACAGATAAACAAAAAATAAAATGAAACAAAATGGATTACCGTGATAAATGAACTGTCCAGCAGGCATCAGCTATGTAGCCAAGTGATCATATGGTTACTTATGATTAACGAGACGTGGTGTGATCATAACAACATACAGGAACTGAAGTCCTTTTGTTCACCTGACTTAGAATTCCTCACAATGAAATGCCGACCGCATTATCTACCAAGAGAATTCTCTTCGATCATAATTACAGTCGTGTATATTCCCCCCAAGCAGACATATCGACGGCCCTGAAAGAACTTAATTCAACTCTATGTAAACTGGAAACCACATATCAAATCAAATCAAATCAAATCAAATTTATTTTTATATAGCCCTTCGTACATCAGCTGATATTCTCAAAGTGCTGTACAGAAACCCAGCCTAAAACCCCAAACAGCAAGCAAAGCATGTGAAAGAAGCACGGTGGCTAGGAAAAACTCCCTAGGAAAAACTCCCTAGAAAGGCCAAAAACCTAGGAAGAAACCTAGAGAGGAACCAGGCTATGAGGGGTGGCCAGTCCTCTTCTGGCTGTGCAGGGTGGATATTAAAACAGAACATGGTCAAAATGTTAAAATGTTAAAATGTTCATAAATGACCAGCATGGTCAAATAATAATAATCATAGTAGTTGTCGAGGGTGCAACAAGCACGTCCGGTGAACAGGTCAGGGTTCCATAGCCGCAGGCAGAACAGTTGAAACTGGAGCAGCAGCACGGCCAGGTGGACTGGGGACAGCAAGGAGTCATCATACCAGGTAGTCCTGAGGCATGGTCCTAGGGCTCAGGTCCTCCGAGAGAAAGACAGAAAGAGAGAAAGAGAGAATTAGAGAGAGCATATTTAAATACACACAGGACACCGGATAAGACAAGAGAAATACTCCAGATGTAACAGACTGACCCTAGCCCCCCGACACATAAACTACTGCAGCATAAATACTGGAGGCTGAGACAGGAGGGATCAGAAGGCTGAGGCTGCATTTATTGTAGCTGGGGATTTGTGTCCAAAGTGTCCAAAGAAGTGGCACAACAAGGCTAATCTGAAAACAAGGCTCCCTAAATTCTATCAGCATATCGATTGCGCAACCCAGGCTGGCAAAACCCTGGATCATTGTTATTCCAACTTCCGCGACGCATATAAGGCCCTCCCCCCGCCCTCCATTTGGAAAAGCTGACCACGACTCCATTTTGTTGCTCCCAGCCTATAGACAGAAACTAAAACAGGAAGCACCCGCGCTAAGGTCTGTTCAATGCTGGTCCGACCAATCAGATTCCACGCTTCAAGATTGCTTTGATCACGTGGACTGGGATATGTTCCGCATAACATTGAACAACAACATTGATGAATACGCTGATTCGGTGAGCGAGTTTATTAGCAAGTGCATCGGTGATGTTGTATCCACAGTGTCTATTAACCTGTTGGGGCTAGGGGGCAGTATTTGCACGGCCGGATAAAAAACGTACCCGATTTAAACTGGTTACTACTCTTGCCCAGAATCGAGAATATGCATATAATTAGTAGATTTGGATAGAAAACATTCGAAAGTTTCTAAAACTGTGTGAATGGTGTCTGTGAGTATAACAGAACTCATATGGCAGGCCAAAACCTGAGAAGATTCCATACAGAAAGTGCCCTGTCTGACAATTTATTGTCCTTCTGTAGCCTTTCTATCGAAAATACAGCATCTGTGCTGTAAACAGACATTTTCTAAGGCTTCCATTGGCTCTCAGAAGGCGCCAGAAAGTGTAATGAGATGTCTGCAGTCTCTGGGCTAAGTACAGCAGCTCTGTTTGTTACTGGCCTGCCTGGGGACAATGACACTGGAGATGCGCATCCACGAGACTACTCCATTTTGTTCTTTCAGTCTTTGAATGAACACAACGTCGCCCGGTTGGAATATGAATCGCTATTTTATGAGAAAAATCGCATAAAAATGGATTTTAAACAGTGTTTGACATGCTTCGAAGTACGGTAATGGAATATTTAGATTTTTTTGTCATGAAATGCGCTCGTGCGTCACCCTTCGGATTGTGACCTGAACGCACGAACAAAACGGAGCTATTTCAATATAACTATGGATTATTTGGAACCAAAACAACATTTGTTGTTGAAGTAGAAGTCCTGGGAGTGCATTCTGACGAAGAACAGCAAAGGTAATCCAATTTTTCTTATAGTAAATCTGAGTTTGGTGAGGGCCAAACTTGGTGGGTGTCAAATTAGCTAGCCGTGATGGCCGGGCTATCTACTCAGAATATTGCAAAATGTGCTTTCGCCGAAAAGCTATTTTAAAATCTGACACCGCGATTGCATAAAAGAGTTCTATATCTATAATTCTTAAAATAATTGTTATGTATTTTGTGAACATTAATCGTAAGTAATTTAGTAAATTCACCAGAAGTTTTCGGTGGGTATGCTAATGTAAAAAGCTGTTTTTTGATATAAATATGAACTTGATTGAACAAAACATGCATGCATTGTATAACATAATGTCCTAGGAGTGTCATCTGATGAAGATCATCAAAGGTTAGTGCTTCATTTAGCTGTATTTTGGGTTTTTGTGACATATATGCTTGCTTGGAAAATGGCTGTGTTATTATTTTGGTCTATGTACTCTCCTAACATAATCTAATGTTTTGCTTTCGCTGTAAAGCCTTTTTGAAATCGGACAATGTGGTTAGATTAACGAGAGTCTTATCTTTAAAATGGTGTAAAATAGTCGTATGTTTGAAAAATTTAAATTATTGCATTTTTGAGGTATTTGTATTTTGCGCCACTCTGTTCCATTGGATATTGGCTAGGCGTTCCGTTGTGTCAGATTTCAACAAAGCTTTACGGTGAAAGCACACCATGCGATAATCTGAGTACAGCACTCAGCCACCAAAACAAGCCATACAGATACCGCCATGTTGTGGAGTCAACAAAAGTCAGAAATAGTGTTATAAATATTCACTTACCTTTGATGATCTTCATCGGAATGCACTCCCAGGAATCCCAGTTCCACAATAAATGTTTGTTTTGTTCGATAAAGTTCATCTTTATGTCCAAATACCTCCTTTTTGTTCATGCGTTTAGTTCACTATTCCAAATGCACAAGGTGCGGGCACTAAGTCCAGACGTAAAGTCAAAAAAGTTCCATTACAGTTCGTAGAAACATGTCAAACGATGTTTATAATCAATCTTTAGGATGTTTTTATTATTTATCTTCAATTATATTCCAACCGGACAATTCCTTTGTCTTTAGAAAGGAAAGGGAACGAAGCTTGCACTCACGGCCGCGCGGAATCAACAACTAAAGGCTTTCGGCTGAAGCAGTTACTGTGACTGGTCTTATTCGCTCCCCAGTAGAAGCATGAAACAATGTTCTAAAGACTGTGGAAGTGGAAGCCTTAGGAAGTGCAATCTGACCAAATTTACACTGTATATTGGATAGGCAATCACTTGAAAAACTACAAAACTCAGATTTCCCACTTCCTGGTTGGATTTTTCTCAGGTTTTCACCTGCCATATGAGTTCTGTTATACTCACAGACATCATTCAAACAGTTGTAGAAACTTCAGAGTGTTTTCTATCCAAATCTATAAATAATATGCATATCCTAGCTTCTGGGCTTGAGTAGCAGGCAGTTTACTCTGGGCACGCTTTTCATCCAAACTTCCGAATGCTGCCCCTTCTCCTAGTGAGGTTAATAAAGAATTTCCCACGACAAGAGACACACACAAAGGTACAGACACACGCACAAAAGCGCTAGCACATGCACTCTACACACACGTACATTGTAATATTGTTGTATGGTGGTATTATACATCTTGTATTGTAGATATATAGTGGTGTAATAATGTTATATGATATACTGTTTTATCTTTTGTATTATATGTAATGTAAGTGCCTTAATGTGTTTGGACCCAGGGTAGAGTAGAGCTAATGGGGATCCCTAATAAATACAAAGAAGTATTAAATGCATTACCTAACTAACATTAGCTTGCAGTGAAAGCTAGCTAGATAACAAACAGGCAAACAAAGGTAGCCAACTTTGGGCAAATTGTCATACAATTGTTTTACTTTGCTTTAATGGGAACTGAGTAATATTTTACAATGTATGACTGTCGCAATCAATTGAGCTTCCAGTGTAAATACCATGGAAAAACAAAAGGCACTGGTCTGAAGCCAAAAAAGAAAGTAAACTCACAAGCACCAAATGCCTTCTCCACCCATGCTCTACAAAGGTTTTCCAGCACACGGCTTTCACCAGTGCATACACATTGGACAGTAGATATGTTGGTCTATTGTACTTCAAGCACTGTGTGTGCAGGTTGCTTAGGATTCAAACCTCAAACAACCTAATTCATACTCATACTCTAATGGACTTCACAGTGTCCTGCTATTAAAATGATATGCAGTACATATCATTAGGATGTATGTATTTTTAGATATATGCTGAATGTAAATGTGTATTATTGTAACTTCACCATCTTTATTGAAAAATAAATACAAATACACACAACTTTAAGCTACATAATCACTTGACAGAGGTAATGTACTGCCCATTGATCAGCACAGCAATTGATCAAACAGGACCATATGTCAATATTACACAGGTAAGCTAATGGTTACAGAAATCAGAAATGCAGATAGGCTCTATATATGACTGTGTCTAACACATGGAGTTATATTGGGCACCTACTGACCCAAAAAAGATTTTGTGAAATATGTATTTTTCTTAATGACATGTATTGCTAAAATAAAAAGGTTTAAGGAAATACAGGCAGGCACCACATTACTACAAGACAAAACAGCTCGCTCAATCAGGCATGACGGTCTTGTAAGTATAAAAGCAAAGCTTGTTTTCATATAATAACGAAAAAACTTGAAAAGCTAGTGGAATGGTATTAGTGTGGTGTGTGATGAATCCAATACTTTAACTTGTATGTGGCACCAATCACATTATTTTGGGATAACCTCCTCTAAGAGTATGAATTATACTGTTTGAGAAGGTTTGAATCCTAAGCAGCCGGCATAAACATTGTTTGAAGTACTATACAGTGCATACGGAAAGTAATCAGACCCCTTGACTTTTTCCACTTTGTTACATGCCTTATTCAAAAAATATATGTTTTTAAATCCTCTCATCAATCTACACACAATACCCCAAATGACAAAGCAAAAAAAGGTTTTTAGAAATGTGTGCAAATGTATAATAAAAAAAACTGAAATATCACATTTACAAAGTATTCAGACCCTTTACTCAGTACTTTTTTAAAGGCACCTTTCGCAGTGATTACAGCCTCGAGTCTTCTGTAACCATGTAACGGTCGTCGTAAGGAGTGGACCAAAATGCAGCGGGTATATTGATCATCTTCTTATTTATTAAAGAAAACACACTTAAACAAAACAAACGACGAAAACAGTCCCGTAAGGTGCACAGACTATACAGGAAACAACCACCCACAAAACACTAGAGAAAACAAACCCAACTAAATATGGCCTCCAATTAGAGGCAACGACAACCAGCTGTCTCTAATTGGAGGTCCTACCAAAACCCCAACATAGAAATAGCAAAACTAGATAAACGCATAGAAATAGAAAATGTAGAACATAAACCAAAAAAACCGAACCACACAAAACAAACACCCCCTGCCATGCCCTGACCAAACTACAATAACAAATAACCCCTTTCACTGGTCAGGACGTGACAGTACTGCCCCCCAAAGGTGCAGACCCCTAATGCACCTCAAAACAAAAACCCCACAAAAATAAACCCCAAACATAAAGGGAGGAAAGGGAGGGTGGCCACCGTCAACGACGGCTCCCATGCTACACCCCCCCAATCCTCCAACTATGGAGGTGGCTCTGGCTCTGGCCTTAGTCCCCATTCTAACCTGCCCACCCCCGCTGAAGGCTCAGGGCTGTTGACCACTGCTGAAGGCTCTGGGCTGAGGTGCGTCGCTGGAGACCTCGGGCTGAGGTGCGTCGCTGGAGACCTCGGGCTGAGGTGCGTCGCTGGAGACCTCGGGCTGAGGAGCGTCGCTGGAGACCTCGGGCTGAGGAGCGTCGCTGGAGACCTCGGGCTGAGGAGCGTCTCTGCAGGCTCCGGACTGTGGGCCGTCTCTGCAGGCTCCGGACTGTGGGCCGTCTCTGCAGGCTCCGGACTGTGGGCCGTCTCTGCAGGCTCCGGACTGTGGGCCGTCTCTGCAGGCTCCGGACTGTGGGCCGTCTCTGCAGGCTCCGGACTGTAGGACATCGCCGGAAGCACTGGACGGGCAACTGTCGCCGGAAGCTCTGGACAGGGAACTGTCGCCGGAAGCTCTGGACTGGGACTGCACACTGAAGGCCTGATGCGTGGGGCTGGCTTTGGAGGCGCCAGACTATTGACACGCACCCCAGGGCTAGTGCGAGGAGCAGGAACAGGACTTACTGGACTGGGCAGGCGCACTAGAGACCTGACGCGTGGGGCTGGCTTTGGAGGTGCCAGACTATTGACACGCACCTCAGGGCTAGTGCGAGGAGCAGGAACAGGACGTACTGGACTGGGCAGGCGCACTAGAGGCCTGACGCGTGGGGCTGGCTTTGGAGGCGCCAGAACTGTAACACGCACCACAGGGCTAGTGCAAGGAGCAGGAACAGGATACACTGGGTCTTGAAGACGCACTGGAGGTCTGGCGCGCACAGCCTGCACAACCCGTCCTGGCTGAGTTGTTACTGTAGCCCGGCACAGGCAGAGTGCTGGCACAGGGCGAACTGGGCTGTGCTGAGGAATGATGGCTGCCGTGCGTAGAGCAGGCACAGGGTAGCCTGGGCCTAGGAGACGCACTGGTGGCCAGATGTGCTGAGCAGGCATACTCCTTCCTGGCTGGATACCCACTCTAGCACGACACTTGCGGGGGGCTGGTATCGACCGCACCGGACTGTGCATGCAGATGGGTGAGACCGTGCGCACTTCCACATAGCACAGTGCTCTCCACGCCAAACGCTCCCCATAATAAGCACGGGGTGTTGGCTCAGGGCTAACCCTTGGCCCAGCCAAACTACCCGTGTGCCCAACCCAATTTTTTTTAGGGGGCTGCCTCCTCACCTCCTGAAATGGAGGATATAATGCCTCTTACCTCCGTCATTCTGTCTTTGCTGCCTCCAGTTCCTCCTTCGGTCGCCGGTACTCCCCAGCCTGCCTCCAGGGTCCCTTTCCATCTAATATTTCCTCCCGTGTCCATGACTCCAAGTAGCTCTTTTGCTGCTCCTTCCTCCGCTGCTTGGTCCTTCTTTGATGGGTGGTTCTGTAACGGTCGTCGAAGGTGTGGACCAAAATGCAGCGGGTATATTGATCATCTTCTTATTTATTAAAGATAACACACTTAAACAAAACAAACGACGAAAACAGTCCCGTAAGGTGCACAGACTATTCAGGAAACAACCAATCACAAAACACAAGAGAAAACTAACCCAACTAAATATGGCCTCCAATTAGAGGCAACGACAACCAGCTGCTTCTAATTGGAGGTCCTACCAAAACCCCAACATAGAAATAGAAAAACTAGATAAACACATAGAAATAGAAAATGTAGAACATAAACCAAAAAACCCAAACCACACAAAACAAACACCCCCTGCCATGCCCTGATCAAATTACAATAACAAATAACCCCTTTTACTGGTCAGGACGTGACAAACCATTAGCTTACCTGTGTAATATTGACATATGGTCCTGTTTGATCAATTGCTGTGCTGATCAATGGGCAGTACATTACCTCTGTCAAGTGATTATGTAGCTTTAAGTTGTGTGTATTTGTATATATTTTTACAATAAAGATGGTGAAGTTACAATAATACACATTTATATTCAGGAACTGGAGCAGGTTTCCATCAAGTATCTCGCTGTACTTTGCTCCGTTCATCTTTGCATGACTAGTCTCCCAGTCCCTGCTGCTGAAAAACATCCCCACATCATAATGCTGCCACCACCATGCCAGACTTGACGCTTGGCATTCAGGCCAAAGAGTTCAATCTTGGTTTCATCAGACCAGAGAATCTTGAACCTTTAGGTGCCTTTTGGCAAACTTCATGCGGGCTGTCATGTGCCTTTTACTGAGGAGTGGCTTCCGTCTGGCCACTACCATAAAGGCCTGATTGGTGGAGTGCTGCAGAGATGGTTGTCCTTCTGAAAGGTTCTCCCGTCTCCACAGAGGAACTCTGGAGCTCTGTCAGAGTAATCATCGGGTTCTTGGCCCTTCTCCCCTAATTGCCGGGCAGCCAGCTCTAGACTTGGTGGATCCAAACTTCTTAACGATGGAGGCCATTGTGTTCTTGGGGACCTTCAATGCTGCAGACATTTTCTGGTATCCTTCCCCAGTTCATCGACACGGTCCGGTCTCGGAGCTCTACGGACAATTCCTTTAACCTCATGGCTTGGTTTCTTCTCTGACATGCACTGTCAACTGGGGAACTTATATAGACAGGTGCCTTTCCAAATCACATCCAATGAATTGAATTTACCACAGGTGGACTCCAGTCAAGTTGTAGTAAGGATGATCAATTAAAACAGGACGCACTTGAGCTCAATTTCGAGTTTCATAGTAAAGGGTCTGAATACTTGTATTCATGTATTTCAGTTTTTTATTTTTAATACATTTGCAAACATGTCTAAAAAACGGGTTTGCTTTGCATTATTGGGTATTGTATGTAGATTGATGAAGACATTTTTTTATTTATCAATTTTGGAATAAGGCTGTAACATAACAAAATGTGGGGAAGGGGTCTGAATACTTTCCGAATGCACTGTAGACCAACATAACTACTATAGTAGGTCAAATCTGTGTGCTGGAAAATCTTGGTAGAGCATGGGTGGAGTAGGCATTGTGGTGCTCATGTAAATTTCTTGTCAATTAAAAACAAAAAACTATGTATAACATGATCTAACCTTGAAACACAGGTATCTATGTCTCCTCTGTTACTATCATGCTAATGGACACCAGGGGTCTGTCCCAAATGGCACCTTATTCCCTATATGTTGCACTACTCTGGTCAAAAGTACTGTACTATAAAGACAATAGGCTGCTCTATAGTACCAGGGGTGTTAATGTAGGCCTGCCGGTCTGTAAACTTACACTGCCTGTTGTATCGACACACTTGTTTGTTCCATTCAAAGAGGTGACTTCTGTTTAATGTTATCTACTGAGGGTTTTTCAAATGTTATTTAATATAGCCCCCTCAGGGGACTCCTTGTCCCATTGCCTTCTGGTTTTTATGTCTGTGTTTTAGGACTGTGGAACTGAAGGAGGGGAGTGGGGTCTGTTTTTCTAATTCCTTTTTCTTGGGAAGGGGGCAGCCATGAGGGTTCTTCAAATGAAGTGTGACACTTGGGGTTGTGTAACAGTATAGCTTCCGTCCCTCTCCTCGCCCCTAGGCACACGTCGACAACAGTCACCCTCGAAGCATCGTTACCCATCATGCCACAAAAGCTGCGGCCCTTGCAGAGCAAGGGGAACAACTACTGCAAGGTCTCAGAGCGAGTGACGTCACCGATTGAAACGCTATTAGCGCGCACCACCGCTAACTAGCTAGCCATTTCACATCGATTACAGTTGCATCCCAAATGGCATCCTTTTCCCTGTATAGTGCACTACTGCTGTGGTCAAAAGTAGTGCACTATATAGCGAATAGGATGCCAAATGGGGTGCAGAGCTGGTATAAAACACTGCTCTTCTGAGGACTCAAAGAGACCAGAGGCTAGTGCTGGATGGGGAGAGAGAGGCTGGCCATACAACAGCTCTACACCAACGTACTTTCCCTCATACTTCCGAACCTTGCAGAGTCTTGAACTTTAGGCTAATTCTGAGGGTGGTAGGGAGAGTTCTGGTTCTGAAACGTTCAGATTTCCCACACGACCTCCCCCCAGCCCATATCCCATTTTCCCTCTCCCCTCTCCCCTGCTGGCCAGGAGGTCAGACAAAACATGTGAGGGCCCTTTTCCTCCCAATTAGTCCCCTTGCTAATGAGGCCTAACCCTCCGCCTCACTTCCACCTCTCTCCCCCCTCCTCAACCCACCTCCTCAGCCACCCAGCCCTGAGGCCCGGGTCAGGGTCACCCCTCTCTAGCCCCATCTCACCTACCCAATGCCCCCCCACCCTACTGGGCGTAATTATCAGACAGCCGACTTCTTAAAATCCTGCAGCCAGGACCAGGCCCAGGACCAGGGAACTGGCTCCCTCTACAATGGCCTCCTCTACCCACTGTACTGTAGTAATCCTAAAGTACTACATACAGTACAGTCCTTACCCAGCATAACACAGATTGCATCCCAAGTGGCTTTCTATTCCCTTTATAGTGCACTACTGGCCAGGCCCCATAGTATAGATATACTGTACCTTGTACAGCCATTAGTCTACATCAGTCTATCAGAGAGATATTTTGTCAGAGAGAGCAGTGTTGCTCTCATCCTGGGTCATTTTCACTTGTAACCAAACCGGAGCAAAGAGACCTAGCTACCTGAATTTGTCCAATAACAAACCCTTGTTGTTTTCTGTTGTAAAACGTTTTGATATGGTCTGCTCTAATGACTACAACCCTGGCTTGTCTTTCCCAGTGTGAGAACTATAGTGGGACCAGCAGGGGCCGGGGTGGGCTGTCCTGTTGTCACTTGAGAGTCATACAGGACAGGAGTGTAACAGGAGCCTCCGCCAGGGTCACAGACCTTCTCTCTTTCTCTTTTGTTTAGGGGGGTGGGGGGGTCCTGGACCTGTCAGTATTACCTCTGTCTACCTCTCCCTACATTTTTTTCTCTTTGTAACTCTATTTCTCTTTCTTGCTCTCTTGCTCTCTTTCTCTCCCTCCCCTCTAGACTTGTCAGTGTTAGCATCCTCTCTGCCTCTCATCTCTCCCTCTACACCCTCCTCCCTCCACCCCTGCTGCGGTGCCAGTGCTCTTGGTAATAGCCCCGGGTCCATGGGAGGCTTGAGTCAACACAGGGCCTGTCCTTCCTCTCTCGCCCTCTCACCCTGTTTTTCTGAACTTAAATAATTATTTGATGGAACAGAAAATTCTGGAAATAATCATATGAATATTGTCAGAAAGGTGGGGTGGGCACACACCCAGTTTAACACAGGACTGGATAGCTGAGCTACAGCTCCTTTCCTCTTCTCCTCTGAGTTCATCAATTAGATTCAGCTGCGGGACAATTTTTTTATTGACCGGATGGTCAGGGCGCAGGAACATAATTCATCTGAAAATTTGGTTGGCCAAATAAAATCACCTGCGGAATTAACGATGCACTATGCAGAAATCGCTCCGCAATTTGCTGGTTACAAAAATTCTAATAGTTTGCCTAAATTCAGTTTATGTCACAAAATGAGAAAGTGTAGTGTAGAGAATCGTTGTACCTTCTAAACCACTGTAAAATATACAGTACATATTTTCAGCTGTTTGAAGCTGGTGTACGAAACCTAAAATAAAATATGAAAAAAACTAAACTTAAGAACTGGAAGCATAGAAATAATATTTTTGTCTATCTGAGATTTGCTGTCAGGGCCCAGGTCTGACAGAATCTGTGCAGAAGATTTTTCTCTCTCTCTCCCTTTTTCTCTCTTTTTCAAGGTATTCTACCGAGTCCCTGTAGCAGTGTGTCAGCCTGGTACTGCACGCATTTGTGATATTCTCTAATGATGATTATTTGCTACATCATGGGAGGACAGTATTATGGGATGGGTACTACTTTGGCATGTTGAATCATCCATGTCATTGAGACAAAGGAGTGGCCGACTCCTCTACACAGGCACCCTATTCTGTATTTAGTGAAGTATATTCCTTCATCCCCCTTACTTCACTCTCTCCCCTCGTTCTTTCTTTCTCAAATGTTTCCTCTGAGTTTCCTCTACTTGCGCCAATGCATTGTGAACAGTGCTGCATTGTGTTTTGTGTTGTTTCTTATTTGAATTTATGTTGCTGTTGTTTGAATTTGCTATGATTGTCAGAAAAGACTTCTCGCATTGCCTCATGCCAAACAGAATTTCTTTCAGATGAGCTCCAACATAACCACCCAACACTAAATTGAAATCGCTTGAATCATTTAAAAAATGTAATGGCTCTCCAGTTACAGCAGTGCTGGGTGATGCCTATAAAGGCCTGCAGGTTGTCCTCCGATCTATGTCAGATTTATTGAGCTGCATCTGTCGTGTTGCCCACAGTGACCATATGTGGAATACATGTCATGTGTGTGTAGCCATGACAGACGTTCTGGGGGTTTGGCCCTGCACTGGTTGAGCAATCCGCCACATGCTTGGGCTTTGTGTGAAGGCTTGTAAGTCCATGTATTTTAAAGAAATGTACTACTGTGTCTCTGTGTTTTAAAATAAAGGAAATACCATGTCCCTATGTCACGGAATGACCATAAATCTGTACTATGAAGGTAGTTACTTTGTCTCTGTGCTTTTATACCCCATTATAACAGAGTTAAGCCGTGGCCTCTGTATTATAGACGGTTCTGTCTATGCTCTGGCAGGTGGCTGAGGTTATACATCCCTCTTCACAGAACATACTCTAAACAGGGACAATGTTTTTCTCTCTTTCCTTCCACCTTTCTTTGTAGGTTTTGTTCTTAAATACCCCCGACCACATCTTTCACTCCCTACTTCTTTTTTACTTTTTAATTTGTTTGTGGGACACCCCTCCCCACCCAAAGTTCAACTGTGTTGCCAGACAACAGACCTCAGGAAGAAATTCCGAGCCCTCAGTAAATCTACTGAGGGTTCTGGCACACACACGCAAACATGATTATTTCTTAAACGAGAAAGTAAAGTGCATTAAACTCACTTCGTTCATAGGGGGGAAAGAGGGGAGAGGCCGTAGGCTTGTTTTTCATTGACTTCTGTTAAATAAGACCACTTTGTTCTTTGTGGAGATGACTCATTGCTGCAGCTGACTCAACAGAGAAGCCAGTATGAACATAGACAACACAGCCACAACAACCAAAAAACAACAATAACAAAGAGCTGTGTTTTTCACCATGAGGTGCTGTTTTGGGGTTGCTACTCACACAGCACAGCAATGCACCTTTTCTCTCAGGGTGGTCATAGGCCCTAATAGAATGCAGAATTTCCTATGGATCTTCCGAACCTATGAATCAGTGGTTGTCCATCCTCGGGCCCAAATAAACAAGCTTTTAGAAATGTTGTGGTCATCATCAACCATGTGTGGTCTCAATGTTGGGGATATGAATAGAGGTTTGTTGGGTTTGGCAGCCCTCCTTGGAGGAACACGTACTGCCTGCGTGTTCTCTCTCTAAAATGAGTTTGTGTCACTTGTAAATCCCAGATTGACTAGTTTGTATATGCAAACAGGGGCAGGGAACAGAGCTTGTTTATCTTTCAGACTGATGTAGTTCTGTGATTATCTCTAGGTTATATTCCAGCCCAGATATCAGTCAGACTTCTCTTTCTCTCATAAGACCTGTTAACACCTGGTTCTAACATGTGTCTTTTGTCCTTGTCCACATTCTGATTGTGCCTACATTTTTTGACACTTTGTGATCTGATTGTGATCAGATCTTCCTGACCACCTCCGGAGGTAGTCAGGGACACATTGTATATGGATATCAATCATGTGTAAACAGATCTGGAAAGTCAAACTATTTCAATCATCATCATACCGGTCTCTAAAACCATTGACAGGTAGCACCATTGACTTATGGCGTCAATAATTGTCTTCAAATAAATAAATCCATATTATTTTGAAAGAATATCTGTCAAATAATCTGCACCAGGAAATCTGGTCACAATGCAGACACATTTTGCTACCATCTGTAGATGTAACGGCTACAATATGGGCACAATCAGAATGTGGATAAGATCAGGACAAAGGACACATGTTAGTAAAAAGGTATAAATGAGGCTAAAGGGACGAAAATTATTAAGATCACTTGCTATCCCTGCCCTTATGGAGTGGCAGCACAAGAGCTGATTTCCATACTTTTGGAATATTTCCTGATAAATGTTTAATAAAAAATGTAGGTTATTGAGCCAACAATGATGGGAGCTGCACGCTTATGCAGACCGGGATCCAATTTGTTGGCCCCTGTAGATTTCTTGTTGTCTATTGCAAGCAAAGCATTTAGGACGTATTTTTCTGTAAATAGCCTAAAAGAGAAGCTTTACTATCATTTCTCTTATCATTCAGCAAGTTTCCCCTATCCGCATCGAGCCCAATATCATTGTGAATAGGCTTTGGAAGTTCTTTCAAAGACATAGCCTGCTGAAATAAAATGGTGATTAAATGCATCAATGATGGCATTTTTTATGTAATGGGCCAGTGTCTGAATTAATTTGTTGTGGCAGAGAGGAAGAAGTAGAACCTTTCAGGAATTTGACAGTTCTCCAGAATTTTGCCAGGTTCCCGTTACAATCCGAAAGATTTAGCCTTTCTGATGTCTTACACAATGATTCGTCGGTTGCTTAAAAGCTTGCCAGTCTGGGGCTAAGCCTGTGTTCCTGGCCTCGACCCAAGCATCATCTCTTCTATGAATGACTTTTCAAAATTCCGGGGTGTACCAGGCATTCGATCTACCTTTAACCCATAATTTGTTGAAGGGAGCATGATTATCCACAATAGTATTGAAAACATCTGCAAGAAGGCTGAAAGCTAAATCAGGTTCAGGAATAGCTTAAATACAATCAAGGTCACTAACATAAAGATCATGTGTAACGAAGTGCGCTGAGAGTCGCGAAGCAAGTTCAGGGAGTGAGTGATTTAATCAATAAACAAAACATCAAATGCAACACGAACAACGCACAGACATGAAACGAACAGAAACAATGACGCCCAGGGAAGGAACCAAAGGGAGTGACATATATAGGGAAGGTAATCAGGGAAGTGATAGAGTCCAGGTGAGCTTAACGATAGTGACAGGTTTGCGCCATAACGAGCAGCCTGGTGACCTAGAGGCCGGAGAGGGAGCACACGTGACATCATGTAAAAAAGCCTGTTCACTGAAGTTTTTAAAGTTCCTCTTTGTGATGACACGAGGCTTAGATTCTCACATCTCTAAATCAAAAAACTGGGCAATGGTAACTAATGTCTTGGCTGAAGACACCAGTAGAAATATATTTCTCTGGTGTATTCAATAAGATAAGATCAAGCAGAGTTGACTTTGAAGGATCTTTAGGGTTGGTTAGTGTAGGATTCGTCACAAGCTGGGTTAGGCTTAGATCATTACTCATGTCTTTTAGATTGTCTGAAGCCTGCATTTCCCGATCATAATTTAGGTCACCCAGGATAATGACTTCTGATTCAATAAAAGACAACAAACTTGTTAACTCCCTGATGGAAGACAGTACCTAAAATGTTTTGGCAAGGGAAATGGATTTCAGTAAAGAGACAGATAAATTATTATAACCCTCAATATTAATATAAAAGTCCAGAATGTCCCCAGAGATTCAAGTCTCAGACAATACCAGAATGTCCGGATTTGTCTACATACCCCAGATCTTGATGTAATCCATTTCCGGATGTAAGGTCCTAATGTTCAGATGTTCAACCCAAGGCCTTTGCAATTTTTAAAGTCACATGGAGTCTCCAACTCAAACAAACTATGTTCAATAGGCGGTTGCAGGCCATGTCTGATGGTTGATATTTATATTGTTGGTATGGCTATAAAATTGAATAGAACTGCACCATTTGGAATATCCCGATTAAGAATAGACGAAGGAGTAGAAATTTGAATTCCTTTTCAAAGGTTAGCCCCATAGGGCCTGTGTCACGACTTCCGCCGAAGTTGGTCCCTCTCCTTGTTCGGCGGCGTTCGGCGGTCGACGTCACCGGCCTTCTAGCCATCGCCAATCCACTTTTCATTTTCCATTTGTTTTGTCTTTGTTTTACACACCTGGTTTCAATTCCCCAATTACATGTTCATTATTTAACCCTCTGTTTTCCCCATGGTTTTTGTGCATGATTGTTTTATGTATGTTCGGTCCATTATTGTGGGCTCGGTATTACGACATGTTCTTGGAAATTTTGAGTGAAGTTACTTGTGTTACTCATCTCTGCTGTCCTGCGCCTGACTCCTCTGCACCAGCTACACCGAGACCACTACAGCTTGAGGCCACAGCCAAAGTCAATATGGGGAACTCTCAGAGTAACCAATGATGGAATGTTATAAACTGACTCTACGTGATTTGAAAACCAAGCGGGTATTCAAGTTTATGGAATTCACTTTTGAACTAAAAGCAATGAATCAATCAATTGTATTTATAAAGCCCTTCTTACATCAGCTGATGTTACAAAGTGCTATACAGAAACCCAGCCTGAAACCACAAGGCCAGAACCTAGGAAGAAACCTAGAGAGGAACCAGGCTATGAGGGGTGGCTAGTCCTCTTCTGGCTGTACCGGGTGGAGATAACAGAAAATGGCCAAGATGTTCAAATGTTCATAGATGACCAGCAGGGTCAAATAATAATAATCACAGTGGTTGTAGAGGGTGCAACAGGTCAGCACCTCAGGAGTTAATGTTAGTTGGCTTTTCATAACCGATCATTCAGAGTATCTCTACCGCTCCTGCTGTCTCTAGAGAGTTGAAAACAGCAGGTCTGGGACAGGTAGCACGTCCGGTGAACAGGTCAGGGTTCCATAGCCGCAGCAGAACAGTTGAAACTGGAGCAGCAGCACGACCAGGTGGACTGGGGACAGTAAGGAGTCATCATGCCAGGTAGTCCTGAGGCATGGTCCTAGGGCTCAGGTCCTCCAAGAGAGAGAAAGAAAGAGAATTAGAGAGAGCATACTTAAATTCACACAGGACACCGGATAAGACAAGAGAAATACTCCAGATATAACAGACTGACCCTAGCCCCCCGACACAAACTATTGCAGCATAAATACTGGAGGCTGAGACAGGAGGGTTGGGAGACACTGTGGCCCCGTCTGACAATAGCCCCGGACAGGGCAAAACAGGCAGGATATAACCCCACTCACTTTGCCCAAGCCAGAGACAGACCAAGACCACTCAGGTAACAAAGCACAGCCTCAGCACTGGGTGAGCAGACCACAGTGGGCTTCTCTTTTGAGCAAACAATAGCAGATCTAAGAGTGGAGTTCTAACGAATGGGTACAAGATTACAACTGACAACACCCCTGGCAGTATAGACAGCAGTACGATGATAACGCTTAAAGATGATCGGATGTGTTACCTGAGTGGTCTTGGTCTGTCTCTGAGTTAATATCTTAACCTCCCTGGGCTAGCGTCCCACCTAGTCAACAGCCAGTGGAATCGCGTGGCGCGAAATACAAATACCTCACAAATGCTATAACTTCAATTTCTCAAACATATGACTATTTTACACCATTTTAAAGACAAGACTCTCGTTAACCTGTTGGGGATAGGGGGCAGTATTTGCACTAAAAAACTTACCCGATTTAATCTGGTTACTACTCCTGCCCAGTAACTAGAATCTGCATATCATTGTTTGATTTGGATAGAAAACACCCTAAAGTCTCTAAAACTGTTTGAATGGTGTCTGTGAGTATAACAGAACTCATTTGGCAGGCCACAACCTGAGAAGATTCCAAACAGGAAGCGCTCTCTCTGACCATTTCATGGCCTTCTTGATCATCTCTAACCAAAACAGGGGATCTCTGGCATGACGTGACATTTTCTAACGCTCCCATAGGCTCTCCGAAGGCGCCAGAAAGATGAATGGTGGCTTTGCAGGCCCTGGCTGAAAAACATTAGCGCATTTTGTAAGTGGTCGATCTGAGGACAATGAGACTGGAGGCGCGTGCACGAGCCGACACCATGTTTACTTTCTCTCTCTTTGAACGAAAACAACGACTCCCGGTCGGAATATTATCGCTTTTTTACGAGAAAAATAGCATAAAAATTGATTTTAAACAGCGGTTGACATGCTTCGAAGTACAGTAATGGAATATTTATAATTTTTTTGTCACGAAACGCATCGGGCGCGTCACCCTTCTTTACCCTTTCGGATAGTGACTTGAACGCACGAACAAAACGCCGCTATTTGGATATAACTATGGATTATTTTGAACCAAACCAACATTTGTTATTGAAGTAGAAGTCCTGGGAGTGCATTCTGACGAAGAACAGCAAAGGTAATAACATTTTTCTTATAGTAAATCTGACTTTGGTGAGGGCTAAACCTGTTGGGTTTCTAAATAGCTAGCCCTGTGATGCCGGGCTATCTACTTAGAATATTGCAAAATGTGCTTTCACCGAAAAGCTATTTTAAAATCGGACATAGCGAGTGCATAGAGGAGTTCTGTATCTATAATTCTTAAAATAATTGTTATGTTTTTTGTGAACGTTTATCGTGAGTAATTTAGTAAATTCACCGGAAGTTTGCATGCTAATGTAAAAAGCTGGTTTTTGATATAAATATGAACTTGATTGAACAAAACATGCATGTATTGTATAACATAATGTCCTAAGATTGTCATCTGATGAAGATCAAAGGTTAGTGCTGCATTTAGCTGTGATTTGGGTTTATGTGACATTATATGCTAGCTTGAAAAATGGGTGTCTGATTATTTCTGGCTGGGTACTCTGCTGACATAATCTAATGTTTTGCTTTCGTTGTAAAGCCTTTTTGAAATCGGACAGTGTGGTTAGATTAACGAGAGTCTTGTCTTTAAAATGGTGTAAAATAGTCATATGTTTGAGAAATTGAAGTAATAGCATTTCTAAGGTATTTGAATAACGCGCCACGGGATTCCACTGGCTGTTACGTAGGTGGGACGAAATCGTCCCACTGGCCCTAGAGAAGTTAAGTCAAACGACACCGCTGGTCCTGCTTACATTGCCCTACCCTATGCTTTGACCACTTTCTCCCCTGTCTCTCCAGATGAAATCTTGCAACTTGTGACGGCCGGCCGCCCAACAACCTGCCCGCTTGACCCTATCCCTTCCTCTCTTCTCCAGACCATTTCCGGAGACCTTCTCCCTTACCTCACCTCGCTCATCAACTCATCCTTGACCGCTGGCTATGTCCCTTCCGTCTTCAAGAGAGCGAGAGTTGCACCCCTTCTCAAAAAACCTACACTCAATCCCTCTGATGTCAACAACTACAGACCAGTATCCCTTCTTTCTTTTCTCTCCAAAACTCTTGAGCGTGCCGTCCTTGGCAAGCTCTCTTGCTATCTCTCTCAGAATGACCTTCTTGATCCAAATCAGTCAGGTTTCAAGACTGGTCATTCAACTGAGACTGCTCTTCTCTGTGTCACGGAGGCTCTCCACACTGCTAAAGCTAACTCTCTCTCCTCTGCTCTCATCCTTCTAGACCTATCTGCAGCCTTGGATACTGTGAACCATCAGATTCTCCTCTCCACCCTCTCCGAGTTGGGCATCTCCGGCGCGGCTCACTCTTGGATTGCGTCCCACTTAACAGGTCGCTCCTACCAGGTGGCGTGGCGAGAATCCGTCTCCGCACCACGTGCTCTCACCACTGGTGTCCCCCAGGGCTCAGTTCTAGGCCCTCTCCTATTCTCGCTATACACCAAGTCACTTGGCTCTGTCATATCCTCACATGGTCTCTCCTATCATTGCTATGCAGACGACACACAATTAATCTTCTCCTTCCCCCCTTCTGATAACCAGGTGGCGAATCGCATCTCTGCATGTCTGGCAGACAGATCAGTGTGGATGACGGATCACCACCTCAAGCTGAACCTCGGCAAGACGGAGCTGCTCTTCCTCCCGGGGAAGGACTGCCCGTTCCATGATCTCACATCACGGTTGACAACTCCATTGTGTCCTCCTCCCAGAGTGCTAAGAGCCTTGGCGTGACCCTGGACAACACCCTGTCGTTCTCCGCTAACATCAAGGTGGCGACCCGATCCTGTAGGTTCATGCTCTACAACATTCGCAGAGTACGACCCTGCCTCACACAGGAAGCGGCGCAGGTCCTAATCCAGGCACTTGTCATCTCCCGCCTGGATTACTGCAACTCGCTGTTGGCGGGGCTCCCTGCCCGTGCCATTAAACCCCTACAACTCATCTAGAATGCTGCAGCCCATCTGGTGTTCAACCTTCCCAATTTCTCTCACGTCACCCGCTCCTCCGCACACTTCACTGGCTTCCAGTGGAAGCTTGCATCTGCTACAAGACCATGGTGCTTGCCTACGGAGCTGTGAGGGGAACGGCACCTCCGTACCTTCAGGCTCTGATCAGTCCCTACACCCAAAGAAGGGCACTGCGTTCATCCACCTCTGGCCTGCTCGCCTCCCTACCTCTGCGGAAGCACAGTTCCCGCTCAGCCCAGTCAAAACTGTTCGCTGCTCTGGCACCCCAATGGTGGAACAAGCTCCCTCACGACGCCAGGACAGCGGAGTCAAACACCACCTTCCCGGAGACACCTGAAACCCCACCTCTTTAAGGAATACCTGGGATAGGATTAAGTAATCCTTCTAACCCTCCCCCCTACCCTCCCCCCCAAAAGATATAGATGTACTATTGTAAAGTGGTTGTTTCACTGGATATCATAAGGTTAATGGACAAATTTGTAAGTTGCTCTGGATAAGAGCGTCTGCTAAATGACGTAAATGTAAAATGTAAATGTAATGCATTCGGAAAGTATTCAGATCCCACCATTTCTCCACATTTTGTTACATTACATCCTCAAATTGATGAAATAGTTTTGAATTGTAAATAGCCAAAGCCAACTCGTTTTTCAATGTGTGTTCATGTTTTAATCTCATTCACACATTTACAGGAAAGCAACCATAATACAGCAGTCAGCTACTCTAATTGGGTATATGTACAGCCCTCTTTTCCCCACTAAAACTAATGGGGCCAGGTTGATTGAAAGTCTTTGAGGTGTCCAGGAGATGAGTGTGTCTTTTTAAGGGTGAGAAGACAAAGTAGCCAGTGGTGGTTGTAGTTCTGGAGCCTGACCAGCTTGCACAGCTAACTGGTCATTCTGGGCAAGCTGCAGTGACAAGTGTCCAGTGGCAAATTTAGCATGTAAATCTTGGTGGGGAAAACGTCCCCCAATATTTTTTAGATGCATGCCAGCAAAGCCACTACACAGCACTAAACAATACATTAATTGCACTATAACAGCAAAAAATAGTGCCCACAAATGTTTAGGGAATACATAAAGCTGCCTCAACAGCAGAGCTTTCTTTCCAGCACAATGGAGTGAATCCTTACCACCGCTATACCTGGCTATCAGCTGAGCCTTGTCTGGCAGCGAAACAATTCAGCCTCGTTTACTGCCTTTTTAAAAAACATAGCTGATATGGCTGACCATATCTTCCTGGCATATTACATCATTTATGCAGCAGCATATAAGACATTTTTGGACTCACCTTGTTGTGTGCGGCGGTCCTTCGTTGGCAAATTTTGTACAATTCCGAGTTGGATGACCGTTCAAAACGTATTTTCCCAGTCTGACTTCCCAGTTGCAATGCTTGCGGTTAGCCACTGTCACCGATTACTTCCAAACAACTTATTGTTGAACTTGCGATTTTCAACTCGTTGTGCAATGTTTACGTCCAATGGCCGATGAGCACCGATACGTTTTATCTATATTTTCTCTTCATTATTTCTCTTCATTACAAAAAACGTGATTTGACGTCATTTCTGTGGCCAATGAACTTGAGCCTTCTTGGAAGGGCACTTGTAATATAACTCTATGGTAGGACCCAAAGGGCTGAAATTTTGGATGTCTACCATTACTAAAGGATTGAAGCTAGGTGACTGCCAAGGTCCCCATGAGTGACAGAATACTGAGCCAATCACGGCGCAATGCTCCTATTTTCTGATCACCCGCCCCACCACCACCACAGAAAGCACCGCGCTAGGCTGAAACACCTGCATTTTGGAGCTGCCTTACTTAAGAAAATAAAAAATAGACCATTATCTCAATTATATACACTGCCGTTCAAAAGCTTGGAGTCACTCAGAAATGTCTTTGTTTTTGAAAAACAGCAGTCTCAACGTCAACAGTGAAGAGGCGACTCCGGGATGCTGGCCTTCCAGGCAAAGTTGCAAAGAAAAAGCCATATCTTAGACTGTCCAATAAAAATAAAAGATTAAGATGGACAAAAGAACACAGACACTGGACAGAGGAAAGCTGCCTAGCCCAGCATCCCGGCATCTTTGTGATTGTCTCCACCCACCTCCAGGTGTCACCTGTTTTTCTCATTAGTCCCTGGGAACTTTTTCCTGTGTTCCCTGCTTGTCTGTTGCCAGTTCGTCTTGTTTGTCAAGTCAACCAACGTGGTTTTCCCCCGTTCTCCTGCGTTTTCCTTCTCTCTGTTTTTGCTAGTCCTCCCTGTTGTGACCCTTGCCTGTCTGGACTCTGAACCCGCCTGCCTGACCATTCTGCCTGCCCTGACCTCGAGCCTGCCTGCCTGCCACTCTGTACCTCCTGGATTCTGACCTGGTTTGATCTTTTGCCTGTCCATGACCATTCTCTTGCCTACCTTCTTGGATTATAATAAATATCAGCGAGTCAAACCATCTGCCTCCCGTGTCTGCATCTGGGTCTCGTCTTGTGCCCTAATACCCGGAGTCGCCTTTTCACTGTTGACGTTGAGACTGGTGTCATGCAGGTACTATTTAACCTCTTGGGGCTAGGTGGGACGCTAGCGTGCCACCCGTGGTGCACTCCATCAACAGCAGGTGCATTTCAAGAGCGGCAAATTTGAATCCAAATAAATGTCAAAATTCAAATTTTTCAAAAATACAACTATTTTACACCATTTGAAAGATAAACATCTCCTTAATCTAACTACGTTTTACGATTTCAAAAAGGTTTTACGGCGAAAGCATAAATTTAGAGTATGTTAGGACAGTACATTTACAAGAGTTGTGTGTAATGTTTTGTCAAGTCAAAGACAGGGTCACCAAAACCATAAAACCAGCTAAAATGATGCACTAACCTTTTACAATCTCCATCAGATGACACTCCTAGGACATTATGTTAGACAATGCATGCATTTTTAGTTCTATCAAGTTCATATTTATATCCAAAAACAGCGTTTTACTATGGCATTGATGTTGAGGAAATCGTTTCCCTCCAATAACCGGCAGTCAAGTCAGCGTAACAAATTAAATAATTAAAATTAGAAAACATTGGTAAAATATTATATTGTCATTTAAAGAATTATAGATTTACATCTCTTGAACGCAATCAACTTGCCAGATTTAAAAATAACCTTACTGGGAAATCACACTTTGCAATAATCTGAGCACTGCGCCCAGAAAAATACGCGTTGCGATACAGACTAGACGTCATGTTGGGGAGATCTAAAATCGAAAATACTATGTAAATAATCCATTACCTTTGATTCTCTTCATCAGATGTCACTTCCAGGTATCACAGGTCCATAACGAATGTAGTTTTGTTCAAAAAAGCTCATCATTTATGTCCAAAAATCTCCGTCTCGTTAGCACATGATGTAAGCCAGCCGGACTTCTCGTCATGAACGAGGGGAAAAAATATATTTCCGTTCGTTCAAACATGTCAAACGTTGTATAGCATAAATCATTAGGGCCTTTTTAACCAGAACATGAATAATATTCAAGGTGGACGAATGCATACTCTTTTATAACGTATTGGAACGAGGGTACCCAACATGAACTAGCGCGCCAGGTGTCTAATGGGACATCATCTTTCCATGGCTCTTGTTCGGTCAGATCTCCCTCCAGAAGACTCAAAACACTTTGTAAAGGCTGGTGACATCTAGTGGAAGCAATAGGAAGTGCCAAAATATTCCTAAACCCCTGTGTTTTTCAATGGGATAGGTTTAAAGTCAATACAACACATCAGGTATCCACTTCCTGTCAGAAAATGTCTCAGGGTTTTGCCTGCCAAATGAGTTCTGTTATACTCACAGACACCATTCAAACAGTTTTGGAAACTTTAGAGTGTTTTCTATCCATATATAATAAGTATATGCATATTCTAGTTACTGGGTAGGATTAGTAACCAGATTAAATCGGGTACATTTTTTTTATCCAGACGTGCAAATGCTGCCCCCTAGACCCAACAGGTTAATGAAGCTGCCTGTTGAGGATTTGTGGGCCGTCTGTTTCTCAAACTAGACACTCTAATGTACTTGTCTTCTTGCTCAGTTGTGCACCGGGGCCTCCCACTCTTTCTATTCTGGTTAGGGCCAGTTTGCGCTGTTCTGTGAAGGGAGCAGTACACAGTGTTGTACGAGATCTTCAGTTTCTTGGCAATTTCTCACATGGAACAGCCGTCATTTCTCAGAACAAGAATAGACTGACAAGTTTCAGTAGAAAGGTCTTTGTTTCTGGCCATTTTGAGACTGTAATCGAACCCACAAATGCTGATGCTCCAGATACTCAACTAGTCTAAAGAAGGCCAGTTTTATTGCTTCTTTAAATCAGGACCACAGTTTTCAGCTGTGCTAACATAATTGCAAAAGGGTTGTCTAATGATCAATTAGCCTTTTAAAATTATAAACTTGGATTAGCCAACACAATTTGCCATTGGAACACAGGAGTGATGGTTGCTGATAATGGGCCTCTGTACGCCGATGTTGATATTCCATAAAAGAATCTGCCGTTTCCAGCTACAATAGTCATTTACAACATTAACAATGTCTACACTGTAGTTCTGATCAATTTGATGTTATTTTAATGGACAAAACCTGTGCTTTTCTTTAGAAAACAAGGACATTTCTAAATGACCACAAACTTCTGAATGGTAGTGAATGTATTTGTCAGTCAAGCAAGAGTTATCAGTGTAGCCTATTAAATTAAATTTGATTAGTCACATGCGCCAAATACAACAGTGAAATGCCTACTTATGAGCCCCTAACCGACAGTGCAGTTTAAAAAAAATACAGATACGAATAAGAGATAACAGTAACAAGTAATTAACCTGTTGGGGACCTGATCCCGGTATTGGGATTTATTGTCAAGAGACCATGGCGGGAAATTCAAAACGGCAAGAATCTAATAATTTCAATTTCTCAAACAATCAACTATTTTTCACCATTTGAAAGATAAACATCTCCTAAATCCAACCACATTGTCCGATTTCAAAGAGGCTTTATGGCGAAAGCATAAAGTTAGGTTATGTTAGGAGAGTACGTTGAAAATAGCTGTGTGTAATGTTTTGTCGATTCAAAGACAGGCGTCACCAAAAGCAGATAACCAGCTAAATGCAGCACTAACCTTTGACAATCTTCCTCAGATGACACTCCTAGGACATTATGTTATACAATACATGCATTTTTTGTTCCATCAAGTTCATATTTATATCCAAAAACAGCATTTTACAGTAGCGGTGAAATTCAGAATTTTTTTCCCCTCAAATGCTTCCGGTGAATCAACGTTACAATTTACAAAATTACTATTCGAAAACATTGGTAAATTATAATATTGACATTCAAAGAATTATAGTTTAACATTTCGTAAATGCTACTGCATTGCCAGATTTCAAAATAACTTTACTGGGAAATCACACTTTGCAATAAACGGGGTGCTGTGCTAAGAACAATAGGCTAGGATATACAGGTTAGCACCATCTTGTAACCATCTAATATCAATAATACTATTGTCAATAATCCCTTACCTTTTATTATCTTCATCCATTGGCACTTCCAGGAATCCCAGGTCCACAACAAATGTGGTTTCTTTTGACAAAGTTCATAATTTATGTCCAAATAACTCCAAGTTGTTGCATGTTGTTAGCGCTTCGGTAGGCTACTCAAAAGTAGGGGGGGGAAGTCCCGACGAAAAGTAAAAAAAAAAATCTATTTACGTTCGTTCAAACATGTCAAACGTTGTTTAGCATCAGTCTTTAGGGCCATTTTTAACGTGAAACATCAGTAATGTTTCAACCCGACCTCTCCTGTGTCTTGAAAAACGTTTCTGAAAAATGTCTCGCCTCACATGAACTAACATGAATGCGCAGGTGCGTGCAATAATGAAGTGACGACATCCCAGGGACGTCAACTTCTCTTCCTTGTCATCCGGTCCCTGTTCATCATAGACGCTTCAAACAACTTTATAAAGATCGTTGACATCTAGTGGAAGCCGTAGGAAGTGCGAAATGAATCCTTTGTCACTGTGTGATCTATTAGCAATGACTCGAAAAATAGTACAGCCACAAAATTCTCATTTCCTGGTTGTATTTTTCTCAGGTTTTTGCCTGCCAAATGAGTTTTGTTATACTTACAGACACCATTCAAACAGTTTTAGAAAATTCAGAGTGTTTTCTATCCAAATCGGTTAATAATATGCATATCCTAGCTTCTGAGATGGTGTAGGAGGCAGTTAAAAATGGGCACATATTTTTTTCAAAATTCTCAATACTGCCCCCTAGCCCCAACAGAGGAGCAGTAAAAATTAACAATATATACAGGGGGGTGACTAGATGTTCAGGAGTCTTATGGCTTGAGGGTGGAAGCTGTTTAGAAGCCTCTTGGACCTAGACTTGGCGCTCCGATACCGCTTGCCATGCGGTAGCAGAGAGAACAGTCTACGACTAGGGTGGCTGGAACCTTTGACAATTTTCAGGGCCTTCCACTGACACCACCTGGTATAGAGGTCCTGGATGGCAGGAAGCTTGGCCCCAGTGATGTACTGGGCTGTTGCACTACCCTCTGTAGTGCCTTGGTGTTGGAGGCCGAGCAGGTGCCATACCAGGCAGTGATATTATCGTCTAGACATGACGTTGAAATATCTTCATGCCTACAATCAAAACTTCCAGGCTTCCGTCATAAGTCAATTCAATTTAAAACAAAATTAAGAATTACAGGGGGGCAGTTTGGAAAAACTAATCCTGCATGAATCATCCTCTGAAATTACGCACACGCTTGGATAATAATTACAAAACCAACTTCTCTAGTAATAACCATCCGAATACGGCTATGACATTGCAAAGAATAGGCTTATCAGCGTAGATTGGATCCGTAATGGCTGCACACAGCTGAAATATCACTGAAATATTATTGTTCCTACACTTCACCTTCTATATTCAAACAAAGTAGGCATTTTATAGGCAAATGGGCAGCATCATGTTCGTGTCAGTCCTCTAGAACGCATGTGTAGTCTTCCTAGTAGGACTCTGCAATAATGAGATGGTGTGCATGTGTCCGTGCATCCATTTCAGCGTGTTTTGGGAGTTGAGCAAGAGTCGACTCCTACGACTCCAACCACAGGAGTCAGATTCAACTCTAAAAAATACTGGAGTCGTGCACCATTAGGAACCACACCTGTGTGGAAGCACCTGCTTTCAATATACTTTTTACCCCTCATTTACTCAAGTGTTTGTTTTATTTTGGCAGTTACCTACATAGCCATTCAAGTAAATTAGGCCAATATGTAAAGTGGGATAGATAGCTACATACAAATAATCAGGTCAGGTTAGCTAAACATGGGAGCTTGATTTTATAAAATGTTTTGCAGTAACCTTTGCTCAATTGAATGTCTGTAACCATTAACTTACACAAAGCTACATTTGATAGCTATGGTCTGGTCTGTGTCACGTCCTGACCAGTAGAAAGGGTTATTTGTTAGTGTTGTTTGGTCAGGACGTGGCAGGGGGTATTTGTTTTATGTGGTTCAGGCTGGTTGTGTTTATAGGAGGGTGTTTGATTTATTATTTCAGGGTTTTGGGCACTGTTCTATGTTTATGTATTTCTATGTTTAGTCTAGTCATTTGTATTTCTATGTTTAGTTGATTGAGGGTCCTATAAATAGGTATGTGTTTGTATTAGCATTTTGGTGGGAGTATGTGCTGTGTATAGCTTTGTGCCTTACCGGCCTGTTATTCGTCATTGTGGTTTTTTTTTGTGTACGTGTTGTTTTGGTTTACCTTCTTTGTCCATTTAATAAAAGAAGATGAGTGCACATATTCCCGCTGCGTTTTGGTCCACTCTACCCTACGACAACCGTGACATAATCTCCCACCAACCAAGGACCAAGCTGCGGGGTAAGGAGCAACGGATAAATTATATGGACTATCAGGGGAATTGGACATGGGAGGAAATTCTGGACGGGGCTGGACCTTGGCATCAGGCTGGGGAATACCGTCGCCCACTGAAGGAGATAGAGGCAGCCAAGGCGGAGCGGCGCCGGTATGAGGCATTGTACGCGCCGAAGGGGAAGCACGAGAGGCACCCCCAATAAAACATTTTGGGGGGGCACACGGGTAGTTTGGCTGGGCCAGGCAGTAGACCTAAGCCAGCTCCCCGTGCTTTTTATGGGAAGCAGGTGGAGAAGAGAGCGCCAGAGTATGCGGACGATCTCACCCATACGCACGCACAGTCCGGTGCGAGTGATCCCAGCCCCTCGCAAGTGCCGTGCTAGAGTGGGCATCCAGCCTGGAAGGAGGATGCCTGCGCAGCGCATCTGGTCACCGGTGCGCCTCCTAGGTCCAGGCTACCCTACGCCCGCTCTACGCACGGCAACCATCAGGCCCCTGCACAGCCCAGTTCGCCCTGTGCCAGCACTTCGCTTGTGCAGGGCTACTAGTCATTTGTATTTCTATGTTTAGTTGATTGAGTGTCCTATAAATAGGTATGTGTTTGTATTAGCATTTTGGTGGGAGTATGTGCTGAGTATAGCTTTGTGCCTTACCGGCCTGTTATTCATCGTTGTGTTTTTTTTAATGTACGTGTTGTTTTGGTTTACCTTCTTTGTCCATTTAATAAAAGAAGATGAGTGCACATATTCCCGCTGCGTTTTGGTCCACTCTGCCCTACGACAACCGTGACAGTCTGATTAAACTAAAGGCAAAATCCTCATTGATTCTTGCAGATAATAATATACAGATTGCTAATGACCATAGCTATCAAATGTAGATTTGTGCAACATTCTTACCCCATCACAACCCAAAATATCTACCTAATTTTCAAACATTGCTATGGGCACAGCCAAACAATGGAAGTGATGGATTCAACCTCTGCTTTACTTCCCTACTGCAATGCTCCGGTGGCAAACTTGCCAAACTAAATTATTTGAAGGAGTCAATTTATAGAGTATAAATTCAAGTAAACAATTATAAGTGTAAGTGAATAAGTGTAATTTTATATGTATTTCATTCAAGTTTGCTAATGTTAGCTAGCTCCACTAGCTGGTTATGTTGTGATAAAAACGTTAGTTGTGTTGTGTCAGAGTTAAGGGCCGTCCACCAAGCCAAAAACTGTAAAACGTTGGTGAGAATCCACACTAGAGGAAACTGAAAGTTTATTGTCCTGCAGTCTTACACCTGTCAATCAACTGATGAACGCATCCTACTGCACGCTGCCTATTAATAAGATGGTAACACAAGACCATTCATGAGGTCTCTAACACAGATACTGGTCTCTAACACACAGACCATTTAGTGCTTTCAGGGTGTGTTCATTGTCATATTGACAACTGCAAAAAATACTTCACTATAAGTTACATGTAAGCCTAATGAAAATAATATAGTAACTAGTATATAAATCTTGCAATTCAACAACAAACTCTGTTTAGCCAGCGCATCTATTACGGCATGTCATTGCCTCATTGATCAAGTGATTTCCATTTTTCTAATGGTTGTCAATTCCTTTGGGTCCTCTTTTTCACTGTGCTCATATCTCTGTCTTTCCTCTGCAACTATTTGCACTGCATCAGTGCAACAATCTTATCATAACCGGCCAAAAGTTATCACACCAATGCACTTTCTCTCAACATTCCCCGACTGCATTTTTTATGCTATAAGCCTGTTTTACGTTCAGCAATTAACAAGTGCAAGCCTGCTTCTTTCCCCAAATAGGCTATTAGGCCTAGAATAAAAATTATAAACCTAAATATCCGATCGCTTTTCCTGGGATTTTACGAGAAGAGGAATGGCCTATTGCGGAGAGGCTTGCATAGCAGGGGTATGCAACCCTGTTCCTGGAGTGCCGCAGGTATTGCAGGATTTTGTTTCAACTAGGCACCATACCTGACCAACTGAGCTAATTGATCAGTTCAGTGATTGCCTAAATTCAACACACCTTGTCTTCCAGGTCGGTTAAATCAAAAATGCCTGCAACTCTCCAGGACCAGGGTTGCATATCCCTGCTATAGCCTGTTGCACACAGAAAAAGAGGGAAGAGAGGGGCTAGTGATATCGTGCCAAAGTGAGAATCTAAATATTAGCTAAATATTATGGCTATAGGCTAAATAGAAATCTGTCAAAGTGCAAGAAAAAAAGTTGAGTCTGTCCCTAACAGGTTTCCACTAGCGGAATGCCTCACCAATATCCAATGGTAGAGAGTGGCGCGAAATACAAATACCTTAAAAATGCTATAACTTCAATTTCTCAAACATATGACTATTTTACACCCTTCTAAAGACAAGACTCTCGTTAATCTAACCACATTGTCCGATTTCAAAAAAGGCTTTACAACGAAAGCAAAACATTAGATTATGTCAGGAGAGTACCCTGCCAAAAATAATCAAGTTCATATTTATGTCAAAAAACAGCTTTTTACATTAGCATGTGATGTTCAGAACTAGCATACCCACCGCAAACTTCCGGTGAATTTACTAAATTACTCACGATAAACGTTTACAAAATACATAAATTATTTTAAGAATTATAGATACAGAACTCCTTTATGCAATCGCGGTGTCAGATTTTAAAATAGCTTTTCGGCGAAAGCACATTTTGCAATATTCTGAGTAGATAGCTCGGCCATCACAGGCTAGCTAATTTGACACCCACCAAGTTTGGTGCTCACTAAACTCAGAATTACTATAAGAAGAATTGGATTACCTTTGCTGTTCTTCGTCAGAATGCACTCCAAGGACTTCTACTTCAACAACAAATGTTGTTTTGGTTCAAAATAATCCATAGTTATATTGAAATAGCTCCGTTTTGTTCATGCGTTCAGGTAACTATCCGAAGGGTGACGCGCGGGCGCATTTCGTGACCAAAAAAATAAAAATATTCCATTACCGTACTTCGAAGCATGTCAAACGCTGTTTAAAATCAATTTTTATGCTATTTTTCTCGTAAAATAGCGATAATATTCCAACCGGGTGACGTTGTATTCGTTCAAAGACTGAAAGAACAAAATGGAGTAGTCTCGTGGACACGCATCTCCAGTGTCACTGTCCTCAGCCTGACCAGTAACAAACAGAGCTGCTGTACTTAGCCCAGAGACTGCAGAGCTCTCATTCCACTTTCTGGCGCCTTCTGAGAGCCAATTGAAGCCTTAGAAAATGTCACGTTACAGCAGAGATGCTGTATTTTTCCACTGCAGGTGCCTCGATCTGGCTCTGATGCCACGGTGCCAGAACCAGCTGATAACCTAGTATACACTGAAACGGAGACAGGTTAGTGGAGGAGTGGCGGAGGGAATTTTGGGTCATCTCTGCCCAGGGGATGAAAACCGACCACTCCCCCGGCAAGTCCTGGCAATAAGACCGCAGAAACCTACCCACATCCTGGTTAACTCTCTCCACCTGCCCATTACTTTTGGGGTGAAAACCTGAGGTCAGGCTGACCGAGACACCCAGACGTTCCATGAATGCCCTCCAGACCCTTTTTATGAACTTGGACACTAGGTCCTCCGCAGTCTGTAGGGCCGTAGGGAGACCGGGCAAAGGAATGAGACGGCAAGACTTACAAAACCGATCCACAACAACCAAAATCGTGGTGTTTCCTTGTGACGGAGGAAGATCCGTCACGAAATCCACCGATAGATGTGACCACGGCCGTTGTGGAACGGGTAGGGGTTGTAATTTCCCTCTGGGCAGGTGTCTAGGTGCCTTGCACTGAGCGCACACTGTAAAGGAGGAAACATACACCCTCACGTCCTTAGCTAAAGTGGGCAACCAGTACTTCCCACTAAGACAGCGCATTGTCCGACCGATGCCAGGATGACCAGAGGAAGGTGACGCATGAGCCCAACAGATCAATCGATCACGAACATCAGACGGAACGTACTTACGTCCAACTGGGCACTGAGTGGGAGTGGGCTCCGCACGTAAAGCCCGCTCGATGTCCGCGTCAACCTCCCATACCACCAGTGCCACCAGGCAAGAAGCCGGAATTATGGGAGTGGGTTCCGTGGACCGTTCCTCTGTGTCATACATTCGAGACAGTGCGTCTGCCTTAGCGTTCTGGGAACCTGGTCTGTAGGATAGAGTAAACACAAAACGGGTGAAAAACATGGCCCACTTTGCCTGGCGAGGATTCATTCTCCTCGACGCCCAGATGTACTCCAGATTGCGGTGGTCAGTCCAAATGAGAAAAGGGTGTTTAGCCCCCTCAAGCCAATGCCTCCACGATTTCAGAGCCCCAACAACAGCCAACAGCTCCCGGTCCCCCATATCATAGTTTCGCTCCGCCGGGCTGAGCTTCTTCGAAAAGAACGCACGGGGCGTAGTTTAGGTGGCGTACCCGAGCACTGAGACAGCACAGCTCCTATCCCAGCCTCGGATGCGTCCACCTCTACTATGAACTGTAAGGAGGGATCAGGATGAGCCAACATAGGAGCCGAGGTAAACAGAGCCTTCAGTTGATTAAAAGCCCTGTCCGCCCCAGCTGACCACTGCAGTCGCACCGGTCCCCCCTTAAGCAGTGAGGTAATGGGAGACGCTACCTGCCCAAAGCCCTGGATAAACCTCCGGTAGTAGTTGGCAAACCCTAAGAACCGCTGCACCTCCTTTACCGTGGTTGGAGTCGGCCAATTACGCACGGCTGAAATGCGGTCATTCTCCATCTCCACCCCTGACTCTGACAGACGATACCCTAGGAAGGAGACGGACTGTTGGAAGAACAAACATTTCTCAGCCTTCACATACAGGTCATGCTCCAACAGTCGACCAAGCACCTTGCACACCAGAGCCACATGCTCGGTGCGTGTAGCGGAGTATATTAGAATGTCATCTATATACACCACTACACCCTGCCCGTGCAGGTCCCTGAAAATCTCCTCTACAAAGGATTGGAAGATGGATGGAGCATTCATCAACCCGTACGGCATGACGAGGTACTCATAATGCCCAGAGGTGGTACTAAATGCCGTCTTCCATTCATCCCCCTCCTGGATATGCACCAGGTTGTAAGCACTCCTGAGATCCAATTTGGTGAAGAAGCGCACACCATGCAATGACTCGGTCACACTGGCTATGAGAGGTCGAGGGTAACTATACTTCAGTGATCTGATTTTAACCTCTATAGTCAATGCACGTGCGCAAACCTCCATCCTTCTTCTTCACAAAAAATAAACTCGAGGAGGCAGGTGAAGTGGAAGGCTGAATGTATCCCTGTCCCAGAGATTCGGTGACATATGTTTCCATAGCCGCCATCTCCTCCTGTGACAGAGGATACACGTGACTCCTGGGAAATGCTGCGTCTACCAAGAGATTTATTGCACAATCCTCCCGTCGATGGGGTGGTAGTTGAGTCGCCTTCTTTTTACAGAAGGCGAGAGCCAAATCGGCATATTCAGAGGGGATGTGCATGGTGGAGACCTGGTTTGGACTCTCCACCGTAGTTGCACCTATGGAAACACCTATACACCTCCCTAAACACTGACGTGACCATCCCTTAAGAGCCTTCTGTTGTCATGAAATAGTGGGGTCATGATAAGCCAACCAGGGAAACCACAACACCACAGGAAACGCAGGAGAATCTATCAGGAAGAGACAAATTCTCTCCTCATGACCCTCCTGCTTTCTCATGCATAGTGGAGCCGTGACCTCCCTAATCAGACCCGATCCTAAAGGACGACTATCTAAGGAATGTACAGGGAAGGGCACATCAACAGGAACAATAGGGATCCCTAATCTATGAGCAAACAAACGATCAATAAAGTTCCCAGCTGCGCCTGAATCTACTAGCGCCTTATGCTGAGAATGCGGGAAAAACTCAGGAAATTCTATAGATATATACATGTGTACAACAGGAAGCTCTGGGTGAGTTGGGTGCATACTCACCTGGGATGATCCACCAGTGCCCTGCCTGCTGCCTCGACTTCCTGGGGTACCTCTCCAGCACCGACCAGCAGTATGTCCTCTGCGTCCACAGGTAGTGTAGGAAACAGCTCCCCCTCCGGTCCCCCTTAGAGCAGCACCTCCGAGCTCCATAGGTGTAGAATCGGAGGTGCTGGGGGACGGAATGGATGGACCCTGATCCGGACGTCCATGGGTAGCCAACAGGTTGGATGGATAAATCCACCAGCTGGTCGAGGGTAAGGGTGGTGTCCCTGCAGGCCAGCTCCCGACGGACATCCTCACGTAGACTACATCGGTAATGGTGGATCAGGGCCCCTTCATTCCATCCCGCGCTGGCAGCCAGGGTCCTGAAGTCCAGTGCGAATTCCTGTGCGCTTCTCATCCCCTGCCTGAGATGGAACAAGCGTTCCCCCGCCGCTCTCCCCTCAGGTGAATGATCGAAGACCGCCCGGAAACAACGGGTGAAATCCTCATAGCGGACCAACGTGGCGTCTATACTCCCCCATTCCGCGTTGGCCCACTCAAGCCGCTTTCCCAGACAGACAGGAGATGAGGGCGGACACGCTCTTGTATCCCGAGGGAACCAGGTGAACGGTTGCCATGTAGAGCTCCATCTGGAGCAGGAACCCCTGGCACCCGGCAGCCGTCCCATCATAAGCCCTTGGAAGCGAGAGCCGAATCCCACAGGTGACGGAGGGATGGACAGCTGTGGGGGTTGTGGTGTTGGTTGGAGTGATGTGGATGAAGTTGTGGGAAAAAAATACATTTTTCCCCATCGCTCCATGGTGAGCAGCACACGATCCATGGCTGTGGCAAGATGTTGTAGCATTGTCGTTTGCTGCTGACGCATTCCTCCACTGGTACCGGAGGAATGGATGCACCTGATGACTCCATAATTTTGGTGCGTGATTCTGTCAGATGTCAATTGTGCGGCGGTGAGGATAGAGTCAGGCACAGGACACAGAGCTGAGTAAAATAACGTACTTTACTCTCGGAGAAAATCATAAGCCAATAATCCACGCAGGGATAACAATCCTGACACAAACAACTAACACAAAGACAAGAAACAATCACGCACAAAACATAAATGAGAACCAGAGGGTTAAATAGGGAAATAATCATAATGAGATGGGAACCAGGTGTGAACACTCAAGACATAACAAATGGAAAAATAAACTTGGATCGGTGGTAGCTGGAAAGCCGGTGACGACGACCGCCGCCCGAACAAGGAGAGGCACCAACTTCGGCGGAAGTCGTGACAGCATTTTAATTTTGAAATAACTGCATCTAGCCTGTATGATTGGGCAATCATTTGGATCAGTTATGGGGTCCACGGACATTAGCAGGACGGTAATATGGTGTATTTTTTCAGGATGTGTCGGCTAACAGAAACATGCACAGAATCATTTAAACATTCACAGTGTAGGTTGGGAAAAGTATGTGAACCCTTAGGCTAATGACTTCCAAAAGCTAATTGGAGTCAGGAGTCAGCTAATCTGGAGTCCAATCAATGGGACGAGATTGATGTTGGTTAGAGCTGCCTTGCCCTATAAAAAAAACACACACAATTTGAGTTTGCTATTCACAAGAAGCATTGCCTGATGGGAACCATGCCTCGAACAAAAGAGATCTCAGAAGACCTAAGATTAAGAATTGTTGACTTGCATGAAGCTGGAAAGGGTTACTGAAGTATCTCTAAAAGCCTTGATGTTCATCAGTCCATGGTAAGACAACTTGTCTATAAATGGAGAAAGTTCAGCACTGTTGCTACTCTCCCTAGGAGTGGCCGTCCTGCAAAGATGACTGCAAGAGCACAGTGCTCAATGAGATTAAGAAGAATCCTAGAGTGTCAGCTAAAGACTTACAGAAATCTCTGGAACATGCTAACATCTCTGTTGACAAGTCCATGATACGTAAAACACTAAACAAGAAGGGTGTTCATGGGAGGACACCATGGAACTAGCCACTTCTGACCAAAAAAACATTGCTGCATGCCTGAAGTTTGCAAACGTGCACCTGGAAGTTCCACAGCTGTCACGGCGGTCTGAATGATCGGACCAAAATGCAGCGTGTTCGTAGTTCCACATATTTTATTTAACGTGAAACTGAAATGCAATACATTAATACTTGAAAAACAACAAACCGTGACGCAGAGCGAAAACTACTCAAAATATAGTCACCCACAAAAACAGGTGGGACAAACATCAACTTAAATATGACCTCCAATTAAAGGTAACGAGGATCAGCTGCCTCCAATTGGAGATCAACCCAAACAACACCAACATAGAAATACAAAACTAGAAACTGAACATAGAAATACAAAAACAGACAAACACCCCGTCACGCCCTTACCTACTCTACCATAGGAAATAACAACTTACTATGGTCAGGATGTGACAACAGCGCTAACGGCAAAATATTCTGTGGACAGATTAATCTACAGTTGAGTTGTTTGGAAGGAACACACAATACTATGTGTGGGGAAAAAACGCACAGCACATCAACATCAAGGGAGCATCATGGTTTGGGGCTGATTTGCTGCCTCAGGACTTGGACAGCTTGCTATCATCGATGGAAAAATAAATTCCCAAGTTTATCAAGACATTTTGCAGGAGAATGTTAGGCTCTCTGTCCGCCAATTGAAGCTCAACAGAAGTTGGGTGATGCAACAGGACAACGACCGAAAACACAGAAGTAAATCATCAACAGAATGGCTTGAACAGAAGATAATACGCCTTCTGGAGTGGCCCAGTCAGAGCCCTGACCTCAACCCGATTTGAGATGCTGTGGCATGACCACAAGAGAGCAGATCACACCAGACATCCCAAGAATATTGATGAATTGAAACAGTTTTGTAAAGAGGAATAGTCCAAATTTTCTCCTGACCGCTGTGCAGGTCTGATCCACAACTACAGAAAACGTTTGGTTGAGGTTATTGCTGCCAAACTAGGGTCACCCAGTTATTAAATCCAAGGGTTCACATACTTTTTCCACCCTGCAATGTGAATGTTTACATGGTGTGTTCAATACAAACATGAAACTGTATAATTGTTTGTGTTATTAGTTTAAGCAGACTGTGTTTGTCTATTGTTGTGGCCTTGATGAAGATCAGATCACATTTTACGACCAATTTATTCAGAAATCCAGGTATTTCCAAAGGGTTCACATACTTTTTATTGCCACTATGTCACACTAAACAACAGCCACAGCCTTCGACTGCTACTTCATATCCACCCTGTGGCTGGATCATGGATCAAATAATATTTGTGATGCATTAAGGCACGAGGGGAGTGGTATATGGCCAATATACGACGGCTAAGGGCTGTTCTTCGGCACGACGCATTCGCGGAGTGCCTGGACACAGCCCTTAGCCGTGGTATATTGGATATATACCACAAACCCCCGAGATGCCTTATTGCTATTAAAAACTGGTTTTCAACGTAATTAGAGCAGTACAAATAAATGTTTTGTCATACTCATGGTATACAGTCTAATATACCATGGCTGTCAGCCAATCAGCATTCAGGGCTCTAACCACCCAGTTTATAATAAGAAATATTTTTGTGCATGGTGATTATATATGGAGTTTAGTAAACGGCACTTGCTTTAGCCCTGACAATGTTTTTTTTCTGGAATTTCACGCACATCTTCGCCTTCCTCACATTTCAGGCAGTCACAAAGGCTGCATCCCAAATGGCACCCTATTCCCTATTTAGTTCACTACTTAGATACATATGTGTGTGTGATCTTATTTTATTGAACTCTTTCTTCTCTGCCTCCACAGCTGCTGCAGCTGGTAAGGGTGCCCCAGAAGCACTGGAGAGCCAGGGCAGGTGGGGGCCAGGTGGCGGAGGGACGCAGTAAGGGAAATGAGGAAGACGAGGGGTTCGAAAGTGGCGACTGTGATGATGAGGATAAATGTGCAGGGTTGTCGAGGCTTGGGCCGCCCCCTCGCTGTAAATGGTTCCGTATCTTTGCATGTCAGTCAGACACCCACCGCCATGTAATCTTTCAATTAAGACAGGGAGAAACATACTCAACCAAAGGTCACACAGATTAAGAATGCAGCAGTAAGAATGTTGGGAGAACATCCAGTGTTGGAGCAGTATCTTTCCACATTATCAGGAGCATGGAGAGGAAAGCGGCGTTGAGATCTCATGGTCCGGTCCTGCTGGAAGTGGTGGACCTGATGGATTCCTACTTTAACCCAGGCCTCTGGTCTCACTCTCTTGCATAGTGAACCCAAATCTCTGTCACAACAACCAACCCTGTCAAAAGGACAACTCCCTCAACCTGGGTGTTTGGTCAGCTGTACTGGCTTTGGGTCCATGTATCATAGCCCCTTGCTCTCTCAGTATTATCTCCTACATTTTCCACAATCTACCCATTTAAAGTCGGTCGACTTCTTCTCTAGGTGTGTGTGTGTGTGTGTGTATGTGTGAGCGAGCTTGTGTGTGATGCCTGCATGCCTATTTGTGCAAACCAGCAATGTTTGTACACCTTGGAGTGTCTCTGGTGCAGGCAGGTACAGAGATAGCTGCTGATAGCCTGTGACGCAGACCCCGGTGACCTGTCATCCTGTTTTGGTCAAACAGGGGGCTGGGGGTAAAAGGTCACGCTGCAGAGCTGGAGGCCCTAATATCTGTGCCTGGTGCTCTGAGATGGACGAGATGGATCTTGTTTCACAAAGCTGTCCACAGCAGAGGAGAAGAGAGAAGAAAAGACAGGGTCTACCAGAACCCAACCTCAACCCCCCCCCTCACCCCCCTCCCCAGGGCCTGGAAAAGGTGACAAAAGCCACAACAACAAGGTGCAGACAGAACACAGACAGAGCCTGGTCCCCGCTATGTCAAAGCTGTCAGCCTGATGACCACACAGTGGATGTTCAGAATGATCCAGGGTGATTGACCCCCATGCGTGGTCCCTGCTAATGTCTCCAGCTTGATTTTTGCCCCTGTAATGAATTAGGCCCTGTGATTACAACACACCATGCCCTCTCACACACACCTGGCTCTGCACCAACAATACACCTGCAGCTATACCTGCACCATCCTCACTGTAAACCCTCTGACCTTCTGCCATCAAAGCCCCTCACGTCTCATCACCTCCCCCCATATCCCCTCTCTTCCCTCTCTTCATAAGATCTACCAGAATAGAGCAAACAGTGCAGTCGTCGAGGCATAGACTATTCTTGATACACACGGAAAACTGTTGAGTGTAAAAAACCCAGCAGCGTTGACACAAACTGGTGCGCCTGTCACATGCTACCCTACCCCATTCAAAGGCACTTAAATATTTTGTCTTGCCCATTCACCCTCTGATACACAATCCATGTCTCAATTGTCTCAGGGCTTAAAAATCCTTCTTTAACTGGTCTCCTCCCATTCATCTACACTGATTGAAGTGGATTAAACAGGTGACATCAATAAGGGATCATAGCTTTCACCTGGATTCACCTGGTCAGTCTATATCATGGGAAGAGATGAAGTGCAGCTAATGGGGATCCAGAATAAATACAAAAGAGCAGGTGTTCATAATGTTTTGTACACTCAGTGCCATTGAAATATAACATGGGAACAGGTTTTTAAAGGAGGAAGGAATGTATAGACCCATATAAAATATAAAGTATTTTAACAATGTCAAAACCACAACATAAAAGTCTTGTAGATCCATAGGCGAAATTGCCACAGGGGATTGTTAACAGGTCAGTCTCTAAGAGCTTTCCACACCTGGATTGTGCAACATTTGCCCATTATTATTTTATAATTTCTTCAAGCTCTGTCAAATTGGTTGTTGATCATTGCTAGACAATCATTTTTAGTTTTTGCCATAGATGTTAAAGGAGATTTAAGTCAAAACTGTAACTCAGCCACTCAGGAACACTCACTGTCTTCTTGGTAAGCAACTCCAGTGTAGATTTAGCATTGTGTTTTACATTATTATCCTGCTAAAAGGTGAATTATTCTCCCAGCGTCTGGTGGAAAACAGACTGAACCAAGTTTTCCTCTAGGATTTTCCCCGGCTGGAGCTCAATTCCTTTTAGCACCATTCTGTTTATTTTAGATTTTTTTTTAATCAAGCTGGAGAAATTAGCAGGGACCACACACACACACACACACACACACACACACACACACACACACACACACACACACACACACAGGATAAAAAATAAACGATTGCAAGCATACCCATAACACAATACATAATGAAGCTACCACTATGCTTGAAAATATGGAGAGTGGTACTCAGTAATGCGTTGTACTGGATTTGCCCAAAACATAACACTTTCTTTTCAGGACAAAAAGTTAATTGCTTTGCAGCATTTTTTGTAGTACTACTTTAGTGCCTTGTTGCAAACAGGATGCATGTTTTGGAATATGTTTTGTCTGAACAGGATTCCTTCTCTTCACTCTGTAAATTAGGTTAGTATTGTGGAGTAACTACAATGTTGTTGATCCATCCTCAGTTTTCTCCTATCACAGCCATTAAACTTTGTAACTGTTTTAAAGTCATCATTGCCTCACCGGCAACTGAGTTAGGAAGGATGCCTGTATCTTTGTAGTGACTGGGTGTATTGATAAACCATCCAAAGTGTAATTAATCACTTCACCATTATCAAAGGGATATTCAATGTCTGTTTTTTGTTGTTGTTTTTTTTACCTATAGGTGCCCTTCTTTGAGAGGCATTGCAAAACCTCCCTGGTCTTTGAGGTTGAATCTGTGTTTGAAATTCGCTGCTCGACTGAGGGACCGTACTTATTTATCATGTTAAACACTATTATTGCACGTGGAGTGAGTCCATGAAACTTATTATGTGACTTGTTAAGCACTTTTTTACTCCTGAATTTATTTAGGCTTGCCCTAACAAAGTCAATACTTATTGACTCAAGATATTTCAGCTTTTAATTTTTAATTAATTTGTCAGCATTTTGAAAAACATAAATCCACTTTGGCATTCAAATCAAATCAAATGTTATTTGTTTAGCAGATGTTATTGCGGGTATAGCGAAATACTTCTGTTTCTAGCTCCAACAGCGCAGAAATATCTAACAAGTAATATCTAACAATTTCACAACAATACACATAATACACAGGCGCTGTTGTGCCTTCTTCACCACACTGCCTGTGTGGGTGGACCATTTCAGTTTGTCAGTGATATGGAACTTGAAGCTTTCCACCTTCTCCACTGCTGTCCTGTCAATGTGGATAGGGGGCTGCTCCCTCTGCTGTTTCCTGAAGTCCACAATCAGCCCCTTTGTTTTGTTGATGTTGGGTGAGAGGTTAATTTTTGTTGCTAGCTCACACCCTTGTGGGGCCCCAGTGTTGAGGGTCAGCGAAGTGGAGATGTTGTTTGCTACCTTCACCACGTGGGGGTGGCCCATCAGGAAGTCCAGGACCCAATTGCACAGGGCGGGGTTCAGATCCAGGGCCTCAAGCTTAATGATGAGCTTGGAGGGTATTATGGTGTTGAATGCTAAGCTATAATCAAAGAACAGAATTCTTACATAGATATTCCTCTTGTCCAGATGGGATAGGGCAATGTGCAGTGCGATGGCGCTTGCATCGTCTGTGGATCTATTGGGGTGTTAAGCAAATTGAAGTGGGTCTAGGGTGTCAGGTAAGGTAGAGATGATATGATCCTTGACTAGTCTCTCAAAGCACTTCATGATGACAAAAGTGAGTGCTACAGGGTGATAGTCATTTAGTTCAGTTACCTTTGCTTTCTTGGGTACAGGAACAATGGTGGACATCTTGAAGCATGTGGGGACAGCAGACTGGGATAGGGAGAGATTGAATATGTCCGTAAACACATGCTCTGAGGACGCGGCTAGGGATGCCGTCTGGGCCGGCAGCCTTGCGAGAGTTAACACATTGTCTTACTCACGTCGGCCACGGAGGAGGAGAATCCATAGTCCTTGGTAGCGAGCCGCATTGGTGGCACTGTGTTATTGTCAAAGTGGGTGAAGAAGGTGTTTAGCTTGTCCGGAAGCAAGACATCGGTGTCCGCGACGTGGCTGGTTTTCCCTTTGAAATCTATGATTGTCTGTAGACCCTGCCACATGCGTCTTGTGTCTGAGCTGTTGAATTGCGACTCCACTTTGTCTCTGTACTGACGTTTTGCCAGTTTGATTGCCTTACTGAGGGAATTTCTACACTGTTTGTATTCAGCCATATTCTCAGTCACCTTCCCAAGGTTAAATGTGATGGTTCGCGCTTTCAGTTTTGCGTGAATGCTGCCATGGTTTCTGGTTAGGGTAGGTTTTAATAGTCACAGTGGGTACAACATCTCCTATACATTTCCTGATAAACTCAGTCACCGTATCAGTGTTTTCGTCTATGTTGTACTCGGAGGCTACCCGGAACATATCCCAGTCCGTGTGATCAAAACAATCTTGAAGCGTGGATTCCGATTTGTCAGACCAGTGTTGAATAGTCCTTAGCACGGGTACTTCCTGTTTGAGTTTCTGCCTATAGGAAGGGAGAAGCAGAATGGAGTCGTGATCATATTTGCCAAAGGGAGGGCAGGGGAGGGCCTTGTAGGCATCCCGGAAATTGGAGTAGCAGTGGTCGGTAAAAGTTTTCTGAAATTTTCTTTGTTAAAATCCCCAGCTACAATAAATGCGGCCTCAGGATATGTGGTTTCCAGTTTGCATAAAGTCCAGTGAAGTTCTTTGACGGCCGTCGTGGTATCGGTTTGAGGGGGAATATACACGGCTGTTTCTATAACCGAAGAGAATTCTCTTGGGAGGTAATACCATCGGCATTTGATTGTGAGGTATTCTAGGTCGGGTGAACAAAAGGGCTTGAGTTCCTGTATGTTATCACAATCACACCATGAGTAGTTAATCATGAAACATACACACCCGCCCTTCTTCTTCCCAGAGAGATATTTATTCCTGTCTGCGGGATGAACTGAGAACCCAACTGGCTGTACAGACTCAGACATTATATCCCGAGAGAGCCATGTTTCCGTGAAACAGAGTATGTTACAATCCCTAATGTCTCTCTGAAAGGAAATCCTCGCCCTGAGCTTGTCAACTTTATTATCCAGAAACTGAACATTAACGAGTAATATACTCGGAAGCGGTGTGTGGTGTGAGTCGCACTAGAATTCCACTCCGAGTACCTCTTTTCTGCCGGCGGTGTTTTGGATCAGCCTCTGGAAAAACAGTTAAAGAATCAGTTTCGTTAAAGTCGTATTCCTGGTCGTAATGCTGGTAATGCTGGTGAGTTACCGCCACTCTGATATCCTAAAGTTCTTCCCGGCTGTATGCAATAACACAAAACATTTCCTGGGCTAATAATGTAAGAAATAGCACATAAAAAAAACAAAATACTGCAAAGTTTCCTAAGAGCTAGAAGCACGGCAGCCCTATGCATCAGCGTCAATTTATCAGGAGGTATCGTGTGAAGGCCAGTGAAACAAAATCTCAATTTAATCAATTTTAAATTCAGGTTGTAACAAAGCAAAATGTTAACTCAAGGGGTGTGGCTACTTTCTGAAGGCACTGTACAGTATCTATGGGTAACAGCACTGACTTGGTATGCTCAACACACTCCGTTTTCCATCACAAAACACCAGAAAACGGACAAAAACAGTAGAAGCAGCTCACCTGCTTTTACACTATGATTTGACTATTAGATGTTCAATGTTTGTTTGAATTTTTTTTTTATTAATAGTTTACAATATTAAAATGAGAGTTCAGTTCATGCAACAGTGTTGACCTTAAGACCTTAAATCTGAATGACAAATGTAAATTAATCACTAATTAAACAAATTAAATAATAGTCTTCAGAAATGAAATTGACAAAGCAACAAAATAACTAGGGCTTTACAATGATAACTTGTGGGAAGTTTAAGGTTAAGTGGGTTAAAATCTTCGTAAAAGTTGAACAAACAAGACATTGGAAATGCCAAAAGAAAACTTCTAATTTATTTGAATGACAACACACTTTTGGAATTTCTAACATGGTTGAGTTTAGTTTGAGTGTAGATGTGATTCAACAGTTAAATTGACTGTTTTTAAAAAATGTACACACAATGTCTGAAGGAAAATAAAGGTACTCTATTCATGGAACGACCCGTATAAGGCGCATTGTCTTAGTTCAGATAGCCCAAGGAATCGTCTGCGCTTCTGCAGGCACTAAAAAGTAGTACACTATATTAATATGGGACGCACCCTCATACAATGTTGAAGTGATATCTTCAATATAACACCACTATAAACCTTTCCCGGACAGACTTAACCTGTATCTGGGAACCGGGCACATAAAGTCTGAGGTCTAAATCGTGTTGAGGGAAAAGAACCAGGGCCTTTCTGCTGAGCTTGATTGACCCTGGGTCTCTGTCTCTCACCGCCTGCTCTGCACAGTTCCCAGCATGGGTTCTGTGAATAGAGCTCTTGTTATTTTCCAGTCCTCAGACATTCGGTCACTGTAAACACAAAAAAAGCTGTTTTTTGCATTGCTCTTGAGACTTTTACCAGGGGTTAGCAAAATACAAAGTGTAAATATGCTGGCAATGTGAAACACACCACAAAAGATAAGACAGGGGTCAACTATCAGGTCTGCTTCACATTTATGGACGGACAGAGGGACGGAGTTGATGAGGAGACAAGGAGAGGAAGTGAGGCAGCGTAAAAACATTCTCCTCTCCCTATGGGTAGAGTTAACAGCCAGCCGTATTGCCAGTTTAGAATCTGGAATGCTAAATCCAGATGGAGCTAATGCTAATTAGCTCCAGGTGTCACCTTTGACCCCTCACCACCTGATAGGTGAGTCACACGGCGCCGACCACACGTCTCCATCGAAGCAGCCATACATACACCAAACACTATATAGGGAATTTGGGACACACTCATAATTAACTGTGCTTCATCTGGATACAGCATTTATCAATGTTTACATAAAGAGCTGTAGGCTCATTCACAGATGTGTGTGGGGCTATAAGCTTGGCAAGCGAGGTTACAATGTATGTGAATATGTACAGCCATGTGTAAGGTAGATGGATAAGTGTGTTGGACATGTGGTAGATGTGTAGAGGGCATGTGCGCTGCAGGTTGGTTGGTGTGAGACGGGAAGAGCTAACAGGCAGGCTGACAGGCAGCAGATGTGAGGAGGGGTTGAAAAACACACAGATGCTCCTTGGCTGGAGGATGGATGGTTGCCCAAATCTAACTAATCTAACTAAAAGACACAGGACTTACCCCTTTACCTCCTCCTCTATGGCTCCACACCTCTCACAAAAATAATGAAACAGGCTTTGGGTTGGTGTGTGTGTGCGTGTGGGTGTTTCTGTCTGTCTGTCTGTCTGTCTGTCTGTCTGTCTGTCTGTCTGTCTGTCTGTCTGTCTGTCTGTCTGTCTGTCTGTCTGTCTGTCTGTCTGTCTGTCTGTCTGTCTGTCTGTCTGTCTGTCTGTCTGTCTGTCTGTCTGTCTGTCTGTCTGTCTGTCTGTCTGTCTGTCTGTCTGTCTGTCTGTCTGTCTGTCTGTCTGTCTGTCTGTCTGTCTGTCTGTCTGTCTGTCTGTCTGTCTGTCTGTCTGTCTGTGTAGGAGCCTCTCTCCCCATAGTGGCGCTGACCATAGGACCCATGTGTGCCCCTTTGTGTGGAGAGGAGAGGAGAGCAGATGGAAAAAGCAGAGAGGAGAGGAGATGGACAGAGGGGATGAGAGAAGCGGTGAGAAAAGGAGGGGAGGGGAAAGAAAAGGAATGGAGAGTGGTAACTGGTAAAAATAGGAAAGAAAATGAGAAGACATATGGTCGGAAAGGAAAGCTGCTGTTGAAAGAAATAGAGAAGTGTGTATGAGAGGAAAAGAGAGGAGGCTCATTGGACCGCCATGGAGCTGCTTTTCTAAATTGATCTGGGGATAAAAGCCTTAAAAGCGGCCAGAGGGGCGGGAAGAGGGGTCTCAGTTGGAATTCAAATGACACCAATCTAAGAAAATAAATGGGAACCATAGTTCCCAGTTTCGACAGTAAAGGAGGGCCCCACTGATCTCCCATTTTTCCCTAAGCATTTTTGGTGTGTTTGTGTGTGTGTGTGTGTGTGTGTGCTTCCTGAAAAAAAGTTGTTTATTTAAGAGCTTTATTTACATTCACAGGCACTTTTGGATGCGCAAAATTTATTCCAGACTCATTCCTGGGTCTTGTCTGTCAGCTCCGCCGCAGTCCATAAACACTCAGCACACAACGGTACCTACATGAAAAAATACTATAGTAGTGTAAGTGTGTAGCTTCCGATTCATGATCCAGAAGTGTTTGTAAGTCGTGGGAAATTATTGCACGAACATTCTGAGCAAACAAAGTAATATTTAATGCAAATAGATTATATTTGTCCAGTAGGTTTCCTCAAGGAGAAAGCCCCCACTTCTATGTCAAAGATAATAAAACAAAAACACTATAGTAAATACTACAGTACACTACAGTCCAAAAAAACACTAGTACTTTTACTATAGTAATACTACAGTATTTATACTATATTAAACTATAGTATTTTTTCATGTGGAAACCACAGCCTGACCACTAAAAAGGTTCAAATGGATAATTTGGCAGCTCAACAGGAGCTCTACATGTACTGTCAGACAACCTCAAATTGTTTCCCCCACCAAAATCTATGTTGCCCCACCATGACAGGAAAAGAATGGGGTTAGGGTCTATGTATTTATTGTTAGGGACACTCGTCAAATAAGTTATTCACATCTAAATAGCCCAACAGTACTTTCTGTGTTGAAGCAAGTATGTATGACAACCCAAACAGGTAATGACTGACATGTTATTATTATGGCCCGGGGGAGTTTGAGATTTAGGTTGAGGTTGGCTAGGTTGTCAGCATTTCTGTATATGAAGGTTAAGCATTTTGCATTTGAGATCAGACTTTGTTCCTCAGGTTTTCAATGAGGTCTGGTTGACTAACAATAGAAAAGAAGTGTTCCTGTCTTGTTAGCTCTGTTGAGTTCTATAGAGGGTCAAAGGAGAGGCCAGAGGCCTGGTCCCACCCAAGGCCATCCAGAGTCTTAAGCATGGCTCCAGGTCTTCTCCCTCATTCCTGCTCCATGGACTCCGCTGTTAGGAGAGTCTCTCCCCTCTCTCTCACCCTCTAGCCTTTCTCTCTCTCTCTCTATCTCATCCTCTGCAGTGCAGTGAGTGCTGGGAGATTTACTTGCCTGGCCTGCTCTGTAATGTTACATAGCCCCTGCCACAGTCTCAAAGCCTCAGCACAGAATCAGCTCTTTGTATGATGGATTTGTTATGGTTTTTACCTCTCTACGCTCTCCGCTCCTCTATGCCCAGCTCTCACACAGATTTTCCACCTCCTCGCCCTGCCTGGAACGGTAACTGGCTCCAGAAGAATTTGTGTTAGAATTCAAGTCTGTCTCACTTTCTCCGTCTCTATCTCTTTCTGTATCTCTCTGTCTATCTGCTCTCTGAGGCTGTGGTCTATAAATACATGGAGAGAAAATTGAGAGAAAGCAAGAGAGAGAGAGAGAAGGCATATTGGCGCTGTATACTGGTCATCCCATCTCTGACACCACTGGGACTCACCCAGGCTGCATCCCAAATGGCAATCTATTCCCTATATAGTGCACTACCTCTGAAGGGCCCACGGTCCTGGCCAAAAGTAGTGCACTATATAGGGAATAGGGTGCCATTTGGAATGCATACAGTCCCACATTGGCCATTTTAATTAATAGGTGTTGACTTGCATTTATCCTACAAAGCCACCATTGATAGGGCAGTCTGGAATGTTGGCTTGGAGCTGATACAGCCATGGGTGTCCCTCCTTAGCAGAGCAAAATAATCAATTATCACTAACTCATACATACAGTCATACTGTCATGTTAGATGAGGATACAGCGAGGCAGACATAGGAATCTATACCTCTGCTCTCTTAACCCTCTCACCCCTCTTTATCTTTAACTCCTTTCCCTTTTTATTGCCAGTGTTTCTCCTGACTCTCCTTATCTCTTCTTGTTTTCTCCACCCTCCTCTCTCCCTCTCTGCCTCATCCCCATTTTCTCTCTCTTGCTCCCTCTCCTCTCTTTCTTCTACTCCCTCTCCACCCTCTTCATCCCCCTGCCATGCCCTTGGTGTGGGAGGGTTCCTCTGCTACAATAACAGTAAGTGCTGTGGAGGTGGAGAGGCCAGAGAAGAGCAGAGCTGAGCTCACAGAGCCAGTGTTGTTGCAGGCTGCTATGTGGCCCGCGGAACGCCCTCCTCTGGGCAGCTCGTTGTTCTTGGCTCAGGCCTTCCCAGCCTCTCCGTGCGCCCCTGTGTACAGCCCGTGTGTGTGGAGGCAGACGAACAGACACCCGGCTCTGCAGACACTCCCAACCAGCGACAGCCCCAGCTGGGCCTGTCTGTTCGATCACATGCCCTGAACAATAACTAATGGAATGTGGCCAAAGCTTTTACACAAGGCTATAAACACACACATACAATTCCTTCAAAAAGTATTCACACCTCTTGATGTTGTCCACATTTTGATGTGTTACAGCCTGAATAAAACATTGATTAAATTGTGATTTATTGTGTAGTTATGTTTTTCAAAATGTTTACAAATTAATTAAAAGTGAAAAGCTGAAATATCTTGGCAATAAGAATTCAACCTCTTTGTTATGGCAAGCCTAAATAAGTTCAGGAGAAAAATGATGTTAATAAGTCACATAATAAGTTGCATGGACATTGTGTGCAATAATAGTGTTTAACATTATTTTTGAATGACTACCTCATCTCTGTACCCCACACATACAATTATCTGCAGTGAATTTCAAACACAGATTCAACCACAAAGACCAAGGAGCTTTCCTACGCCTCGCAAAGAAGGACACCTATTACTAGATGGGTAAAATGTAAAAGCAGACATTGAATATCCCTTTGAGCATGGTGAAGTTCTTAATACACTTTGGATGGTGTATCAATACACCCAGTCACTACAAAGATTTAGGCGTCCTATATAACTCAATTGCTAGAGACGAAGGAAACCGCTCAAGGATTTCACCATTAAGCCATTGGTGACTTTAAAACAGTTACAGAGTTGAATGGCTGTGACAGGAGAAAACTGAGGATGGATCAACAACATTGCTTTCACGTATACTCCCTCTCCGGCGCACACCTCTCACCATCGTTACGCGTACCAGCGCCTCATCAGACTCACCTGGACTTCATCACCTTCTTGATTACCTTCCCTATATCTGTCACTCCCTTTGGTTCCTTCCCCAGGCGTTATTGTTTCTGTTCAGTTGCTTCATGTCTGTACGCTGCTCGTGTTTCTTGTTTTGTCCATGTTCATTTACTAAAATGATTCACTCCCTGCACTTGCTTCCCGACTCTCAGCGAACACGTTAAAATTGTAGTTACTCCACAATACTAACCTAATTGACAGAGTGAAAACAAGGAAGCCTTTACAGGATAAAAATATTCCAAAACATGCATCCTGATTGCAACAAGTAATACTGCAAAAGACTGTGGCAAAGCAATTCACTTTTTGTCCTGAATAAAAAGTGTTATGTTTGGGGAAAATCCAATACAACACATTACTGAGTATCACTCTTCATATTTTCAAGTATAGTGGTGGCTGCATCATATTATGGGTATGCTTGTAATCATTAAGGACTGGGGAGTTTTTCAGGATAAAAACTAAATGGAATGGAGCGAAGCACAGGCAAAATCCTAGAGGAAACCTAGTTCAGTCTGCTTTCCACCAGATACTGGGAGATGAATGCACCTTCAAGCAGAAAAATAACCTAAAACACAAGGCCAAATCTACACTGGAGTTGCTTACCAAGAAGTTAACCTCTCTAGGCTAGGCGGGACGAATTCGTCCCACCTACGTAACAGCCACGGCTATCCTGTGGCGCGATTTTCAAAACCTTAAAAATCCTATTACTTCAATTTCTCAAACATATGACTATTTTACAGCCATTTAAAGATAAGACTCTCGTTAATCTAACCACACTGTCCGATTTCAAAAAGGCTTTACAACGAAAGCAAAACATTAGATTATGTCAGCAGAGTACCAAGCCAGAAATAATCAGACACCCATTTTTCAAGCCAGCATATAATGTCACCAAAACCCAGAAGACAGCTAAATGCAGCACTCACCTTTGATGATCTTCATCAGATGACAACCCTAGGACATTATGTTATACAATACATGCATGTTTTGTTCAATCAAGTTCATATTTATATCAAAAACCAGCTTTTTACATTAGCATGTGACGTTCAGAACTAGCATACCCCCGCAAACTTCCGGGGAATTCGCTAACATTTTACTAAATTACTCACGATAAACGTTCACAAAAAGCATAACAATTATTTTAAGAATTATAGATACAGACCTCCTCTATGCACTCGATATGTCCGATTTTAAAATAGCTTTTTGGTGAAAGCACATTTTGCAATATTCTAAGTACATAGCCCAGGCATCACGGGCTCGCTATTTAGACACCCGGCAAGTTTAGCACTCACCATAATCATATTTACTATTATAAAAATGTCATTACCTTTTGTTGTCTTCGTCAGAATACACACCCAGGACAGCTACTTCAATAACAAATGTTGGTTTGGTCCAAAATAATCCATCGTTATATCCGAATAGCGGCATTTTGTTCGTATGCGTTCCAGACACTATCCGAAATAGTAAAGAAGTGTCACGCGCTTGGCGCAATTCGTGACAATAAAATTCTAAGTATTCCATTACCGTACTTCGAAGCATGTCAACCGCTGTTTAAAATCAATTTTTACGACATTTTTCTCGTAGAAAAGCGATAATATTCCGACAGGGAATCTCCTTTTCGGCAAACAGAGGAAAAAAATCCCAAAGGCGGGGGCGGTCGGGGTCACGCGCATAAGCTAGTGTCTCTTGATGGGCCACTTGAGAAAGGCGATAATGTGTTTCAGCCTGGGGCTGGAATGACGACATTCTGTTTTTTCCCGGGCTCTGAGCGCCTATGGACGACGTGGGAAGTGTCACGTTAGAGCAGAGACCCTTAGTAAATGATAGAGATGGAAAAGAAGTTCAACAAATGGTCAGACAGGCCACTTCCTGTAAAGGAATCTCTCAGGTTTTGACCTGCCATTTGAGTTCTGTTATACTCACAGACACCATTCAAACAGTTTTAGAAAATTTAGGGTGTTTTCTATCCATATGTAATAAGTATATGCATATTCTAGTTACTGAGTAGGAGTGGTAACCAGATTAAATCGGGTATGTTTTTTATCCAGCCGTGTCAATGCTGCCCCCTAGCCCTAACAGGATAATGAATGTTCCTTAGTGGGCGAGTTACAGTTTTGATTTAAATCTACTTGAAAATCTATGGCAAGCAGAGACCCACCTGTTTTGAGACCCACATTTTTAGCAACAAAAAATATATCTATACGCAAATTCCAAGATGGCGTAGCAGTCGGACTTGTGTTTTGTCTTGTCCCGTCCTGTCCCGTGTTTATATCGCTTTCTTCGTATATATTTTAATCTCACTAACCATCTACGGACTGAATATACTCCCCTGCAACCCGCCTCACCCAATGTGGTACAGATTATTTTTATACTTTAGAACCGGAAGCCCCATCAGAAGCTAACCAGCTAACTAGTAGCTAGTGTTGGATTCGAGCTAAACTTTGAACATTGAGATATTAAAGACATGATAGATCAGACGCATAGTATATAAAGGAGTGAGATCTGTAGAAAGACAGTGGCTGTGGAATGTGCTGGGTGGATGGGTGGAGATCACAGGACTGCTATAGGGGAGCTGATGGACATCTGTGGATGGCGAAGGAGGGGTTGAGGTCAAGAGGTCAGGTCAGATCCCCTGAAGGGAGTAATAAGGGTTTAGTATCCTGTTACCCTCTTCCTGTGGAACCATAAGATGTACAGATTGGAGAGAAGGAGGAGTGTCTAAAGTGGGGTATATATACTTGTGATGGTGAGAACATGTTTTTGTCTGAATACAGCTGTGTCGACCCTTTGAGAAGAATTAAAGTTGGTCAAGCTTCTCTAGTGTCTGTGAGTTATTTACTCTGAAAAATAAGAACCTAACTACTAGCTAGTAGTCAGTTAGCCACTGCTAGCGGTCTTCACCGTTAACTCGGATACCAGGCAGCCTCAGCTCGGTCAATACTTGCCAGTCTGCACAGATATGCTCTCAACCCAGAGCATATCGGACTGCTTTTCTCTACCACATCTCCGGATTCCTACTGCAAGCTCTGAACCTTTACACCGGATCATCGCAGCGAGCTAGCTGCAATCCAAGTGGCTACTCCTGGCTAATGTCTCTGTCCTGAAGCAAGCACCAGTTAACCTTGAGCTAGCCTCGAGCTAGGCCCATTTCCCGGCTTGCTGAAGAGGTCCACCAGCTAATTCTTGGGCTACAATACCTCTTTTGCCAATTGGCCTGGACTCTTACTGCCGACACGGAGCCCCGCCGATCCATCACGACTGGTCTGTCGATGTAATCGTCCAAGGTGGTTTCAACAGGCTCTTCCGTTGCGACGTCGCCGAAAGCCCATCTGCTAGACCAGGCCTCTAACTTTCTGAATCGAAGTGTCTCCAGCTCGCCTAGCGTAGTAGCGACTACTGAATTGGCTCCCTCACTCACCTATTGCTGCTCATTGGACTCTATTACCACTCGGCTACACATGCCTCTCCCTTGTGTCAATATGCTTTGTCTATTGCTGTTTTGGTTAGTTATTATTGTCTTATTTCACTGTAGAGCCTCCAGCCATGCCCAATATACCTTAGTTAGCCCTTTTGTCCCACCCCCCACACATGCGGTGACCTCACCTGGCTTAACTGGTGACTCGAGACAAAACCTCTCTCATCGTCACTTAATGCCTAGGTTTATCTCCACTGTACTCACATCCTACCATACCCTTGTCTGTACATTATGCCTTGAATCTATTCTTCCACGCACAGAAATCTGCTCCTTTTACTCTCTGTTCCTGAATGCACTGGACGACCAGTTCTTATAGCCTTTAGCCATACCCTTATCCTACTCCTCTGTTTCCTCTGGTGATGTAGAGGTTAACCCAGGCCCTGCAACCCCCAGCGCCACCCCTATTCCCCAGGCACTCTCATTTGTTGACTTATGTAACCGTAAAAGCCTTCGTTTCATTCATGTTAACATCAGAAGCCTCCTCCCTAAGTTTGTTTTATTCACTGCTTTAGCACACTCTGCCAATCCTGATGTCCTAGCCGTGTCTGAATCCTGGCTATGGAAGGCCACCAAAAATCCTGACATTTCCATCCCTAACTACAACATTTTCCAACCAGATAGAACTGCCAAAGGGGCCGGAGTTGCAATCTACTGCAGAGATAGCCTGCAGAGTTATGTCATACTATCCAGGTCTGTTCCCAAATAATCCGAGCTTCTACTTCTAAAAATCCACCTTTCCAGAAACAAGTCTCTCACCGTTGCCGTTTGTTATAGACCCCCCTCAGCCCACAGCTGTGCCCTGGACACCGGCCGTCATACTATCTAAGCTAGATGCCCTCAATCTCACACAAATGATCAAGGAACCTACCAGGTACAACCCTAAATCCAAAACAATGGGCACCCTCTTCGATATCACCCTGCCAAACTTGCCCTCTAAATACACCTCTGCTGTCTTCAACCAGGATCTCAGTGATCACTGACCACACCTCATCACTGTCAAACGCTCACTAAAACATTTCAGCTAACAGGCCTTTCTAATCGACCTGGCCCGGGTATCCTGGATGGATTGACCTTATCCCATCAGTAGAGGATGCCTGTTAGTTCTTTAAAAGTAATTTCCTCACCATCTTAATAAATAAGCATGCCCATTCCAATTTTTTTTAAATAAGAACAGATATAGCCCTTGGTTCACCCCAGACTTGACTGCCCTTGACAAGCACAAAAACATCCTGTGGCATTCTACATTAGCATTGAATAGCCCCCGCAATATGCAACTTTTCAGGGAAGTCAGGAACCAATATACACAGGCAGTTAGGAAAGCTAAGGCTAACTTTTTCAAAAAGAAATTTGCATCCTGTAGCACTAATTCCAAGAAGTTTTGGGACACTGTAAAGTCCATGGAGAGTAAGAGCACTTCCTCCCAGCTGCCCACTGCACTGCGGCTAGGAAACACTGCCACCACCGATAAATCTATGATAATTGATCATTTCCATAAGCATTTCTCTACGGCTGGCCATGCTTTCCACCTGGCTACCCCTACCCCGGTCAACTGCCCGGCAGCCACCACAGCAACCCGCCAAAGCCCCCAACATTTCTCCTTCACCCAAATCCAGATAGCTGATGTTCTGAAAGAGCTGCAAAATCTGGACCCCTACAAATCAGCCGGGCTAGACATTCTGGACCCTTTCTTTCTAAAATGATCTGCCGAAATTGTTGCAACCCCTATTGCTAGCCTGTTCAACCTCTCTTTCATATCGTCTGAGATTCCCAAAGATTGGAAAGCTGCCGCGGTCATCCCCCTCTTCAAAGGGGGTGACACTCTAGACCCAAACTGCTACAGACCTATATCTATCCTACCCTGTCTTTCTAAGGTCTTCGAAAGCCAAGTTAACAAACAAACTACCGACCATTTCGAATCCCACCATACCTTCTCTTCTATGCAATCTGGTTTCAGAGCTGGTCATGGGTGCACCTCAGCCACACTCAAGGTCCTAAATGACATCATAACCGCCATCGATAAGAGACATTACTGTGCAGCTGTATTCATCGACCTGGCCAAGGCTTTCGACTCTGTCAATCACCACATTCCTATTGGCAGACTCGACAGCCTTGGTTTCTCAAATGATTGCCTCGCCTGGTTTACCAACTACTTCTCTGATAGAGTTCAGTGTGTCAAATCGGAGGGCCTGTTGTCCGGACCTCTGGCAGTCTATGGGGGTGCCACAGGGTTCAATTCTCGGGCCGACTCTCTTCTCTGTATACATCAATGATGTCGCTCTTGCTGCTGGTTTTTCTCTGATCCACCTCTATGCAGACGACACCAATGCCATACAACTCTCCTTCCGTGACCTCCAAATGCAAGTTAAACTAAATGCATGCTATTCAATCGACCATTGCCCGCACCTGCCCGCCCGTCCAGCATCACTACTCTGGACGGCTCTGACTTAGAATACGTGGACAACTACAAATACCTAGGAGTCTGGTTAGACTGTAAACCAGACTCACATTAAGCATCTCCAATCCAAAATTAAATCTAGAATCGGCTTCCTATATCACAACAAAGCATCCTTCACTCATGCTGCCAAACAAATCCTCGTAAAACTGACCATCCTACCGATCCTCGACTTCGGCGATGTCATCTATAAAATAGCCTCCACTCAACAAATTGGATGCAGTCTATCACAGTGCCATCCGTTTTGTCACCAAAGCCCCATACACTACCCACCACTGCGACCTGTACGCTCTCGTCGGTTGGCCCTCGCTTCATACTCGTCGCCAAACCCACTGGCTACAGCTCATCTACAAGTCTCTGCTAGGTAAACCCCCACCTTATCTCAGTTCACCGTTCACCATTGCAGCACCCACTCGTAGCACGAGCTCCAGCAGGTATATCTCACTGGTCACCCCCAAAGCCAATTCCTCCTTTGGTCGCCTTTCCTTCCAGTTCTCTGCTGCCAATGACTGGAACAAACTGCAAAAATCACTGAAGCTGGAGACTCATATCTCCCTCACTAGCTTTAACTTCTATGGGCTAGCGTCCCACCCTAGTCAACAGCCAGTGGAATCGCATGGCGCGAAATACAAATACCTCAAAAATGCTATATCTTCAATTTCTCAAACATATGACTATTTTACACCATTTTAAAGACAAGACTCTCGTTAATCTAACCACATTGTCCGATTTCAAAAAGGCTTTACAGTGAAAGCAAAACATTAGATTATGTCAGGAGAGTACCCTGCCAAAAATAATCACACAGCCATTTTCAAAGCAAGCATATATGTCACAAAAACCACAGCTAAATGCAGCACTAACCTTTGATGATCTTCATCAGATGACACTCCTACGACATTATGTTATACAATACATGCATGTTTTGTTCAATCAAGTTCATATTTATGTCAAAAAACAGCTTTTTACATTAGCATGTGATGTTCAGAACTAGCCTACCCACCGAAAACTTCCGGTGAATTTACTAAATTACTCATGATAAACGTTCACAAAATACATAACAATTATTTTAAGAATTATTGATACAGAACTCTTTTATGCAATCGCTATGTCTGATTTTAAAAAAGCTTTTCGGCAAAAGCACATTTTGCAATATTCTGAGTACATAGCTCGGCCATCACAGGCTAGCTAATTTGACACCCATGAAGTTTGGTGCTCACTAAACTCAGAATTACTATTAGAAAAATTGGATTACCTTTGCTGTTCTTCATCAGAATGCACTCCCAGGCCTTCAACAACAAATGTTGTTTTGGTTCCAAATAATCCATAGTTATATTCAAATTGCTCCGGTTTGTTCGTGCGTTCAGGTCACTATCCGAAGGGTGACGGGCGAGCGCATTTCATGACAAAAAATGTAAAAATATTCCATTACCTTACTTAGAAACATGTCAAACGCTGTTTAATCTTACATCTAGACGTTCCGCTAGCGGAACACCTGCTCCAATATCCAATGATAGGCGTGGCGCGAATTACAAATTCCTCAAAAATACAAAAACTTCAATTTTTCAAACATATGACTATTTTACAGCATTTTAAAGACAAGACTCTCCTTTATCTAACCACACTGTCCGATTTCAAAAAGGCTTTACAGCGAAAGCAAAACATTAGATTATGTCAGCAGAGTACCCAGCCAGAAATAATCAGACACCCATTTTTCAAGCTAGCATATAATGTCACAAAAAACAAAACCACAGCTAAATGCAGCACTAACCTTTGATGATCTTCATCAGATGACACACCTAGGACATTATGTTATACAATACATGCATGTTTTGTTCAATCAAGTTCATATTTATATCAAAACCCAGCTTTTTACATTAGCATGTGACGTTCAGAACTAGCATACCCCCCGCAAACCTCCGGTGAATTTACTAAATTACTCACGATAAACGTTCACAAAAAACATAACAATTATTTTAAGAATTATAGATACAGAACTCCTTTGTGCAATCGAGGTGTCCGATTTTAAAATAGCTTTTCGGTGAAAGCACATTTTGCAATATTCTGAGTAGATAGCCCAGCCATCACGGCTAGCTATTTAGACACCCAGCAAGTTTAGCCCTGACCAAACTCCGATTTACTATTAGAAAGGTTTGATTACCTTTGGTGTTCTTCATCAGAATGCACTCCCAGGACTGCTACTTCAATAACAAATGTTGGTTTGGTTCAAAATAATCCATTGTTATATCCAAATAGCGGCGTTTTGTTTGTGCGTTCAAGACACTATCCGAAGTGTAAATAAGGGTCACGCACACGACGCATTTCGTGACAAAGAATTTCTAAATATTCCATTACCGTACTTCGAAGCATGTCAACCGCAGTTTAAAATACATTTTTATGCCATTTTTCTCGTAAAAAAGCGATAATATTACGACCGGGAAAGCGTGTTTACGTACAAAAGAGAGAGAAAATAAAAGCATGGGATCCCCTCGTGCACGAGCCTGAGTCTCATAGTACTGTGACTGGCCACTATCCAAACGCGCTAATGTTTTTCAACCAGGGGCTGCCTCGATATCATTCAGCTTTTTGCCGCCTTCTGAGAGCCCATGGGAGCCGTAGGAAGTGTCACGTAACAGCAGAGATCCGCTGTATTGGATAGAGATAATCAAGAAGGCCAAGAAATGGTCAGACAGGGTACTTCCTGTACAGAATCTTCTCAGGTTTTGGCCTGCCAAATGAGTTCTGTTATACTCACAGACACCATTCAAACAGTTTTAGAAACTTTGGTGTTTCTAAACTTTGGTGTTTTCTATCCAAAGATAATAATTATATGCATATTCTAGTTTCTGGGCAGGAGTAATAATCAGATTAAATTGGGTACATTTTTTATCCGGCCGTGAAAATACTGCCCCCTAGCCATAACAGGTTAAAAAAACATTTTATGCTATTTTTCTCGTAAAAGAGCGATTTATATTCCAACCGGGCAACGTTCTATTCATTCAAAGGCTGAAAGATTTTTTTTTTGAATTCTCATGAACGCGCATCTCAGTGTCACTGTCCCCAGGCTGACCACTCACAAACAGAGCTGTTGTACTTTGCCCAGAGACAGCAGACACCCCATTCCACTTTCTGGCGGCTTTAGAGAGCCAATGGGAGCCTTAGAAAGTGTCACGTTACAGCACAGATGCTGTATTTTCGATAGAGATGCAACAGAAAGACAACAAATTGTCAGACAGGGCACTTCCTGTATGGAATCTTCTCAGGTTTTGGCCTGCAATATGAGTTCTGTTATACTCACAGACACCATTCAAACAGTTTTAGAAACGGCCGTGCAAATACTGCCCCCTAGCCCCAACAGGTTAAGCACCAGCTGTCAGAGCCGCTCACAGATCACTGCACCTGTAAACAGCCCATCTATCTATCTATCTACCTACCTCATCCCCATACTGTATTTATTTATCTTGCTCCTTTGCACCCCAGTATCTCTACTTGCACATTCATCTTCTGCACATCTACCATTCCAGTGTTTAATTGCTGTATTGTAATTACTTCGACCATGGCCTATTTATTGCCTTAACTCCCTTATCTTACCTCATTTGCACTCACTGTATATAGACTTTTTGTTTTCTTTTGTTCTACTGTATTACTGACTGTATGTTTTGTTTATTCCATGTGTAACTCTGTGTTGTTGTATGTGTCGAATTGCTATTCTTTATCTTGGCCAGGTCGCAGTTGCAAATTAGAACTTGTTCTTAACTAACCTATCTGGTTAAATAAAGGTGAAATACATTTTTTTTTTAAAAGCCACCTAGTTAACGTTAGTGACAACAAATTGGATTTCATAACATATCGATGAAATGGATGATGGACATCCACAAATTAATACATACCATCCTAATTGGAGTGGCCTGGATTTACATGTGCTATGTTACGCCTACCCCTAAGTCCAGGTTGCAGCAAACATTTATCCGACACTGGGACAAGACCTGGACACTCAATATGGCGTCTGGACACCGGACTATAACATTGGTGCTGGTTAATCTCTCCTTTAATTATGAAGCATCTGACAGACAGCAGTGCTGCTGTGGTTGTGATTGAACATCAGGCCTGGAATGGAGAGAGGAGAGAATGGAGGTGGTGGTGTCATAGAAGACTGTCTGTCATCCTGTGAATGAGATTTCCTTGCGTGCCCATTCATCTCCACCGCCTGCCACAGCGCCAGTACTCCACACTACACACCTATGCTGAGTCCTAAATGGCACCCCGTTCCTCATATAAAATACTGCACTACATAGGGAATAGTGCCATTTGGGATACAGCCCTTGTACTCCACTACACACCCAGTTTGCAGAACTGTGTCACATTTCAAGACAGGGAGCAATACTTTGAAAGCAACCAACCTTCTCCCCGGCTGTAGATCTTTACCTGTGTTTGTTGCTGTCTGGGGGCTTTGAAGCTGAGACCTTAGAATACAGGGGATTTGTCAATTGTTTGAAAGTGAGTCACACACAGGGCAGCATATGTATCTGACATTCTATACATCTGTGCCTATGGGAAGTTATGATGCTGTAGAAGTGGTCAACAGTGGATTTCAGAGAGTAATTGGGTGAGATTAGATGTGGAAAAGGTTTGGTAGAAATAAATGTTTTTCAGAGGCCAATACTTACTAATGGACAAAAGAGTATCACATTCAACAGAGACAAAAATATTATGGAGGCAAGTAGCCTACAGCAGGGGTTTTCAAACTGGGGTCTGCAAAGGTACTGTCAGGAAGTCCAGGATCCAGTTGCAGAGGGAGGTGTTTAGTCCCAGGATCCTTAGCTTAGTGATGAGCTTCGTGGGCACTATGGTGTTGAACGCTGAGCTGTAGTCAATGAACAGCATTCTCACATAGGTGTTCCTTTTGTCCAGATGGGAAAGGGCAGTCTGGACTCCGATTAAGATTGAGTCATCTGGGGATCTGTTGGGGCGGTATGCGATTTGGAGTGGGTCTAGGGTATCCGGGAGGACACTGTTGGTGTGAGCTATGACCAGCCTTTCAAAGCACTTCATGGCTACCGACGTGAGTGCTACGGGGTGGTAATCATTTAGGCAGGTTACCTTCGCTTCCTTGGGCACAGGGACTATGATGGTCTGCTTGAAACTTGTTGGTATTACAGACTCAGTCAGGGAGAAGTTGAACATGTCATTGAACACACTTGCCAGTTGGTCCGTGCATGCTTTGAGTACACATCCTGGTAATCCATCTGGCCCCGCGGCTTTGTGAATGTTGACCTTTAAAGGTCTTGCTCACATCGGCTACCGAGAGCATTATCACACAGTCATCTAGGACAGCTGGTGCTCTCGGGCATGCTTCAGTGTTGCTTGCCTCAAAGCGAGCATAAAAGGCATTTAGCTCATCTGGTAGGCTCGCGTCACTGGGCAGCTTGCGTCTGGGTTTGCCTTTGTAGCCTGTAATAGTTCTCAAGACCTGCCACATCCGACGAGCGTCAGAGCCGGTGTAGTAGGATTCTTAATATTCTATTGACGCTTTGCCTATTTGATGGTTTGTCTGAGGGCGTAGCGGGATTTCTTATAGGAGTCCGGATTAGAGTCCCACTCTTTGAAAACGGCAGCTCTAGCCTTTAGCCCGATGCGTGGACGACGTCGTCGATGCACTTATTGATGAAGCCGATGACTGAGGTGGTATACTCCTCAATGCCATTGGATGAATCCTGGAACATATTCCAGTCTGTGCAGCAAAACAGTCCTGTAGCGTAGCATCCACTTCCGTATTGAGCGAGTCACTGGTACTTCCTGCTTTAGTTTTTGCTTGTAAGCAGGAATCAGAAGGATATAATTATGGTCAGATGTGCCAAATGGAGGGAGAGCTTTGTATGCGTCTCTGTGTGTGGAGTAAAAGTGGTCTAGATTTTTTCCCCCTCTGGTTGCACATATGACATGCTGGTAAAAAAAATGTTAAAACTGATTTAAGTTTAAAGTTAGAGTCCCCGGCCGCTTGGAGCACCGCTTCTGGGTGAGCATTTTCTTGTATCTTTATGTCCTTATAGAGTTGGTTGAGTGCGGTATTAGTGCCAGCATCGGTCTGTGGTGGTAAATAGACAGCTACAAATAAAATAGATGATAACTCTCTTGGTAGATAGTGTGGTCTACAGCTTATCATAAGGTACTCTACCTCAGGCGAGCAATACCTCGAGACTTCTTTAATATTAGACATTGCGCACCAGCTGTTATTGACAAAAGGCCACACACCCCAACCCCAACACCCCAACCCCTAGCTTCTCTGTTCTGCCGGTACATTGAAAATCCCTCCAGCTCTATTTTATCCGTGTCGTCATTCAGCCACGACTCGGTGAAACATAAGATTTTACAGTTCTTAATGTCCCGTTGATAGGATAATCGTAATCGTAAGTCATCAATTTTATTTTCCAAATTCAAAGGAGGTCCCTGGATCGCTGGTTTGCCGGGGCAGGGGTCCCTGGGCAAGAACAGTTTGAAAACCCCTGGAGCCTCATTTATCAATCATGGCTAGGCACAAATCTGAGAGTAAACCATTTCTGCACAGTGTGAGATTTATTACAATGAACATTTGCTTGACAGTGTGCATACATTTACACATAGCCATGTCCATGCATATCCATACATAAACACAGTGTTAATTAACCTGTTGGTGACCCCTTCCCGTTCTCATCCCATTAACGTGATTGATTTTGACAACAGCCAGTGGAAAATCAGAGCGCCAAATTTAAAACAGCTAAAATCTCATAATTCCATTTTCTCAAACAATCAACTATTTTACACCATTTTAAAGATAAACTTCTCGTTAATCTAACCACATTGTCCAATTTCAAAAAGGCTTTAGGACATAAACTTCACAAGAAACACCACACAGTCATTTTCCAAGCAACTAGATGCATCACAAAAACCCAAAACACAGCTAAATGAAGCACTAACCTTTGACAATCTTCATCAGATGACACTCCTAGGACATTATGTTTCACAATACATGTATGTTTTGCTCGATAAAGTTCATATTTATATCCAAAAACAGCATTTTACATTGGCGCGTAATGTTGAGAAATGCTTTCCCTCCAAACCTTCCGGTGAATGAGCACAATGAGCACACATAGTACGTAAATTCTCATCAATATAGAAGTGTTATGCACAGAATTATAGATACACTTCTCCTAAATGCTACCGCTTTGTCAGATTTCAAAAAAGGTTCACGGCGAAAGCACAATTTGCAATAATCTGAGTACAGCCCAGATGACACTAACAACTAGCAAACAGAAACCCGCCATCTTGGAGTCAATAAAACTAAGAAATTACATTAGAAATATCTTTAATATTAGACATTGCGCACCAGCTGTTATTGACAAAAAGCCACACACCCCAACCCCAACACCCCAACCCCTAGCTTCTCTGTTCTGCCGGTACATTGAAAATCACTTACCTTTGATTATCTTCATCAGAAGGCACTCCCAGGAATCCCAGCTCCACAATAAATGTTTGATAAAGTTCATATTTATTTCCAAATAATCCATTTTGTTTGCGCGTTAGGTTCACTATCCAAATCCACTACGCGCGTGCTTACTTAGTCCAGACGAAAAGTCAAAAAAGTTATACTACAGTTTGTAGAAACATGTCAAACAATGTATAGAATCAATCTTTAGGTTGTTTTTATCATATACCTTGAATAAAATTCCAACCGGACCTATCCGTTCTCTTTAGGAGTGAATATGAACTCAGGTCGCTCCCAAGTCCTTGCTCGTGACTTGAGCCCATGCCTTATAATGGGACACCAGTTTACCACAGCTGGTATTCTCTTAAAATTTACCATAGAATCTTCAAACACCGTTCTAAAGACTGCTGACATCTAGTGGAAGCTTTAGGAAGTGCAAAATGAACCCTAAGTCACTGTATACAGTCAAGGCAATCACTTGAAAAAACTACAACCTCAGATTTTCCACTTCCTGCTTGACTTTTTCTCAGGTTTTTGCCTGCCATATGAGTTCTGTTGTACTCACAGACACCATTCAAACAGTTTTAGAAACTTCAGAGTATTTTCTATCCAAATCTACTAATAATATGCATATTCTAGTTTCTGGACCTGTTTAACTTGGGTACGTTTTGGGTACGTTTTTCATCCGGCCGTGAAAATACTGCCCTGACATTTTGTCCATACCAGCCCACGCCATTGTGTGCCCCGCCATCTCATCCCCCATCAGCCACTACCCAGACCCAATCACAGACGTACATCTACACCAGGCTTGAGCCCTCTGTCTGACATTCAGCGTCCACTTAAGTGATAATGCCCGAGAAGCCGGTGTTTGGAGGATACGTTGGCACGGTGTTAACCTCTATGGGCTAGGTGGGACGCGTCCCACCTACGTAACAGCCACTTGCAGCCTGTGGCGCGATTTTCAAAACCTTAAAAATCCTATTACTTCAATTTCTCAAACATATGACTATTTTACAGCTATTTAAAGACAAGACTCTCGTTAATCTAACCACACTGTCCGATTTCAAAAAGGCTTTACCACGAAAGCAAAACATTAGATTATGTCAGCAGAGTACCAAGCCAGAAATAATCAGACACCCATTTTTCAAGCCAGCATATAATGTCACCAAAACCCAGAAGACAGCTAAATGCAGCACTCACGTTTGATGATCTTCATCAGATGACAACCCTAGGACATTATGTTATACAATACATGCATGTTTTGTTCAATCAAGTTCATATTTATATCAAAAACCAGCTTTTTACATTAGCATGTGACGTTCAGAACTAGCATACCCCCGCAAACTTCCGGGGAATTCGCTAACATTTTACTAAATTACTCACGATAAACGTTCACAAAAAGCATAACAATTATTTTAAGAATTATAGATACAGACCTCCTCTATGCACTCGATATGTCCGATTTTAAAATAGCTTTTTGGTGAAAGCACATTTTGCAATATTCTAAGTACATAGCCCAGGCATCACGGGCTCGCTATTTAGACACCCGGCAAGTTTAGCACTCACCATAATCATATTTACTATTATAAAAGTTTGATTACCTTTTGTTGTCTTCGTCAGAATGCACACCCAGGACTGCTACTTCAATAACAAATGTTGGTTTGGTCCAAAATAATCCATCGTTATATCCGAATAGCGGCGTTTTGTTTGTGCGTTCCAGACACTATCTGAAATGGTAAAGAAGTGTCGTGCGCATGGCGCAATTCGTGACAATAAAATTCTAAATATTCCATTACCGTACTTCGAAGCATGTCAACCGCTGTTTAAAATCAATTTTTACGCCATTTTTCTCGTAGAAAAGCGATAATATTCCGACAGGGAATCTCCTTTTCGGCAAACAGAGGAAAAAATCACAAAGGCGGGGGCGGTCGGGTCACGCGCATAAGCCCAGAGTCCCTTGATCGGCCACTTGAGAAAGGCGATAATGTGTTTCAGCCTGGGGCTGGAATGACGACATTCTGTTTTTTCCCGGGCTCTGAGCGCCTATGGAAGACGTGGGAAGTGTCACGTTAGAGCAGAGATCCTTAGTAAAAGATAGCGATGGAAAAGAAGTTCAAGAAATGGTCAGACAGGCCACTTCCTGTAAAGGAATCTCTCAGGTTTTGACCTGCCATTTGAGTTCTGTTATACTCACAGACACCATTCAAACAGTTTTAGAAACTTTAAGGTGTTTTCTATCCATATGTAATAAGTATATGCATATTCTAGTTACTGGGTAGGAGTGGTAACCAGATTAAATCGGGTATGTTTTTTATCCAGCCGTGTCAATACTGCCCCCTAGCCCTAACAGGTTAATAGGCACCGAGATTTTTTTATTAATTTTATTTCACCTTTATTTAACTAGGTAGGCCAGTTGAGAACAAGTTCTTATTTACAACTGCGACCTGGCCAAGATAGAGCAAAGCAGTGCGACACAAACAACACAGACTTACACATGGAATAAACAAACCTACAGACAATAACACAATAGAGAAAAAAAGTATATATACAGTGTGTGCAAATGTAGTAAGATTAGGGAGGTAAGGCAATAAATAGGCCAAAGTTGCGAAATAATTACAATTTAGCAATTAAACACTGGAGTGAAAGATGTGCAGAAGATGAATGTGCAAGTAGAGATACTGGGGTGCAAAGGAGCAAAAAAATAAATAACAGTATGGGGATGAGGTAGTTGGGTGGGTGGGCTGTATACAGATGGGCTTTGTACAGGTGCAATGATCGGTAAGCTGCTCTGACAGCTGATGCTTAAAGTTAGTGAGGGAGATATACAGTTGAAGTCGGAGGTTTACATACACCAAATACATTTAAACTACATTTTTCACAACTCCTGACATTTAATCCTAATAAAAATGCCCTGTCTTAGGTCAGTTAGGATCACCACTTTATTTTAAGAATGTGAAATCTCAGAATAATAGTATTGAGAATAATTTATTTCAGCTTTTAATTCTTTCATCACATTCCCAGTGGGTGAGAAGTTTACATACACTCAATTAGTATTTGGTAGCATTGCCTTTAAATTGTTTAACTTGGGTCAAATGTTTCGGGTAGCCTTCCACAAGCTTCCCACAATAAGTTGGGTAAATTTTGGCCCATTCGTCCTGACAGAGCTGGTGTAACTGAGTCAGGTTTGTAGGCCTCCTTGCTCACACACGCTTTTTCATTTCTGCTCACAAATTTTCTATGGGATTGAGACCAGTGTAGCAACAGGCTAACAATATCGGCGGATCATTTTAGAAAGAGAGGGTCCAGATTGTCTAGGCCAGCTGATTTGTAGGGATCCAGATTAGTAAAGTGTTGGTCCCATGTTTAATAATCTGAAATAAAAGATCCCAGAAATGTTGCATATGCACAAAAAGCTTATTTCTCTCAAATGTTGTGCACAAATTTGTTTACATCCTTGTTTTTGAGCATTTCTCCTTGGCCAAGATATGCCACACTAGTCAGGTGGATGGATTATCAAGAAGCTGATTAAACAGCATGATCCTTACACAGGTGCACCTTGTGCTGTGGACAATAAAAGGCCATTTTAAAATGTGCAGTTTTGTCACACAACACATGCCACAGATGTCTCAGGTTTTTAAGGAGCATCCAGTTGGAATGTTGACTGCAGAAATGTCCACCAGAGCTGTTGCCAGTGAATTTAATGTTAATTTCTCTACCAAAAGCCGTCTCTAACATAATTTTAGAGAATTTGGCAGTGCGTTCAACCGGCCTCACAACCGCAGACCATGTGTAACGACACCAGCCCAGGACCTCCACATTCGGCTTCTTCACCTGCGGGATTGTCTGAGACCAGCCACCCGAACAGCTGATGAAACTGAGGAGTATTTCTGTCTGTAATAAAGCCCTTTTATGGGGAAAAAAACATAGTCTAATTGACATGTGAAATAGATTAGGGTCTAATGACTAATTTCCTTCTATGAACTGTAACTCAGTAAAACCTTTGAAATTGTTGCATGTTGCGTTTATATTTTTGTTTAGCAGTTGGAAATGAATGTACTTCTGGTATACCAAAACGCAACGATGCTGTCTCAATTACACCAACAGCGTATTGCGTTTTGGTACACCAGAAGTACATTTAATTTCCAATGGAATGCTGTGTTTTCCTTGCAGCATTGCGTTGCAGAGGCGCATATGTTGGATTTATTGAACTTATGTATCAAGTTGTATGTGTAAAAGGCTTGAAGGAAATGGTAGCAGAAGGTAGTGACATGCCTTGATCACACCAATAGTGTTTAGCTCAAAATAGTATGCAGCATCATCTGGAAATGATAGCAATACACCTTGATCACACCAATATTGATGAGCAAATAGTAGGCAGCATCATCTAGATATGTGTGCAACAAAAGTTAAACATTCACCTTCGGCTACCATTTCTGTCAAGCCGTCTATGCATACAGTTTGACGCATACCTATGCACCAAACAGAACGCCCAACTGCCTCTGCAACGCAATGCTGCGTATTTCTGGTGTTACAAATGCCAACCTCTATCGGTGTGATCGAAGCGTAAGGTCCGGTCCATGCTCCACCCCGGGCATTTTGTGTTGCCAAGTCTTTGTCCGGAACTCGCAATTCTAGCTATCCACTGGGACTTTGCTATGTGCTTAGCCTCAGGACTTTAGCACGCCCAGCGTAGAATACAGTCTAGTGTCCTGTCTGTAAAGGAACTGTAGCTCGCTGAAGATTGCAAACATTTTTGGTCAACTTAATTTTTTTCACTTTCCCCCATCATTGTCCTTCGTTGGAACCGAAGTCGAGGTGGATGCAACTTTACAGACAAATTGTAAAAATAAGTTAGGCTGTTTTCGTTTGGTTGCCTATTTTAGGGAAATTGTAATAAGTTTGAAACAAATGTTTTGTTCCCTGCTTTTTGTTTCTATGGGAGAGTCTGGAACTCGAAAAACATTTTGAAGACTAAACGATACTTTTTTTTTTACAACATTGTCTTCATGTTTCCCATATGTATAGTTTTAAGGTGGCCTAAGCAAGTTTATTAAGAATCCGGTTAGCTAGTCAACCAAGTTGGTAACTTTTAGAGTTATCTAGTAGCCAGCGAAGTGCAAGGAAATCCGGGTCTCCATGAAGAAATCCCAACGTGCGAGTTGAAACTGTCCTAGTAACTTAATACAGCTGAACGCGTTTCTCGTGTTTTGTGTGCCCATAATATATATATTTTTAATTTAACCGACTCAATGAACACGATGTTAGTGTTCTCTACGGTTTATACATTGGCCCTGCTTTTTGTTTCGACGAAGGCTGAGCCCAATTCGAAAAGCTGCAATGAAGTTAGGGCTGCATACAGTTCCAAAGGCTTCAACGTCAATGACGTTCCCAACAAAGGGGTACACGGTAAGTTTACCTTAAATCTTGTTCATGAGTAATTTTAACGTTGTCTATTTCATTTAGGCCAGAACCATATGATGCTACTGTTAAGTGTGTTTGTTCGTTCATTTAGGTGTGATTGTCTGTGTTACGTTTTTTTCCATGAAGATCATTTACGCGCGAATTGTCACATTTTAAAGCTAAAATGTTACAATCAAGTTCACTTGTAACGTTATTATGTAACGTTTGTGAGTTTAAAGTAACACCCATCTGAAAATAATTTGATAGGTTTAGGCTGTTAAACTTGCTTATCGTTTTACAATCTCCCACCGAAGTTAGGGGATTTGAAATTAACAAACAGTGGTCCTAGTATTCATATGACAATCATTAATTAAAAGCCTAATTGGCTTAAAAATAACTAAACTCCTTTAATTATAAAATCGGTGGTTTGAGTTAAAAAGGTATTACGGGGACTGTCCAGCTCGATAATCACCGAAATAAGAGCTAGATTGAATACGGCCTCCGGACCAAATTAGTTTGACACCCCTGGGCTAAACTTGCATGACTGTTGTTGCCTTATGTTGCATTTAGTCAAGGGACGCAAAAAACGTTAGAACAGTTGGCGGGAAAGCAAGAAACACTGACTGCAAAAGCAAGACGGTATTCGTTGCTATGGTGATGTTAGTAAACAAACGCTATGGCAGAAGGCAGAAGTTAATAAAATATGTGTACCGTGGCGGCTGACAAAATTCACCGCCAGCCTCAATGGCATTTACCTTATTTCTCTAATTGACAACAATAACATCTGGTTTACCGCTATATCATACCATCTAAACGCAGCATTACTTTTGTTTTCACTATATTCCACAGCAAAAATAAACAGCAAATATATATATATATATATATATATATATATATATATATATAAAAATTCCCCTTTATTTAACCAGGGAGGCAAGTTGAGAACAATTTATCATTTACAACTGTGACCTGGCCAAGATAAAGCAAAGCAGTTGGACAACATACAACAACACATGGAGTAAAACAAACAGACTTATTTTCTACTGTATTATTGACTATATACAATGTGAGCAAATGAGCTGAGATAAGGCAGGTAAAGGCAATAAATAGGCCATGAAGTAAATACAATATAGCAAGTAAAACACTGGAATGGTAGATTTGCAGTAGATGAATGTGCAAAGTAGAAATACTGGGGTGCAAAGGAGAAAAATAAATAAATACAGTAGGGGAAGAGGTAGGTGTTTTGGCTATTTATAGATGGGCTATGTACTGGTGCAGTGATCTGTGAGCTGCTCTGACAGCTGGTGCTTAAAGCTAGTGAGGGAGATAAGTGTTTCCAGTTTCAGAGATTTTTGTAGTTCGTTCCAGTCATTGGCAGCAGAGAACTGGAAGGAGAGGTGGCCAAAGGAGGAAATGGCTTTGGGGGTGACCAGTGAGATATACCTGCTGGAGCACGTGCTACGGGTGGGTGCTGCTATGGTAACGACCCATCGCATGCATGTTGATTTTGTCCATCCACACCAGACGTGATCAGGACACGCAGGTTGATATATCAAAACGAAATCTGAACCAACTATATTAGTTTGGGGACAGGTCGAAACACATGAAACATTCATGGACATTTAGCTAGCTTGCTAGCTAGCTAGCTTGCTGTTGCTAGCTATTTTTTGCTTGCTGTTGCTAGGTAATTTTTGTTGCTAGCTCACACCCTTGTGGGGCCCCAGTGTTGAGGGTCAGCGAAGTGGAGATGTTGTTTGCTACCTTCACCACGTGGGGGTGGCCCATCAGGAAGTCCAGGACCCAATTGCACAGGGCGGGGTTCAGATCCAGGGCCTCAAGCTTAATGATGAGCTTGGAGGGTACTATGGTGTTGAATGCTGAGCTGTAGTCAATGAACAGCATTCTTACATAGGTATTCCCTCTTGTCCAGATGGGATAGGGCAGTGTGCAGTGTGATGGTGATTGCATCATCTGTGGACCTATTGGGGCGGTAAGCAAATTGAAGTGGGTCTAGGGTGACAGGTAAGGTGGAGGTGATATGATCCTTGACTAGTCTCTCAAAGCACTTCATGAAGACAAGTGAGTGCTACGAGGCGATGGTCATTTATTTCAGTTGCCTTTGCATTCTTGGGTACAGGAACAATGGTGGCCATCTTGAAGCATGTGGGGACAGCAGACTGGGATCGGGAGAGATTGAATATGTCCGTAAACACACCAGTCAGCTGGTCAGCGCATGCTCTGAGGATGCGGTTAGGGATGCCGTCTGGGCCGGCAGTCTTGCAAGGGTTAACACGTTTAAATGTCTTGCTCATGTCGTGGCTGGTTTTCTTTTTGTAGTCCGTGATTGTCTGTAGTCCCTGACACATACGTCTCGTGTCTGAGCTGTTGAATTGCAACTCCACTTTGTCTACTGATGTTTTGCTTGTTTGATTACCTTGCGGAGGGAATGACTACTCTGTTTGTGTTCTGCCATATTCCCAGTCACCTTGCCATGGTTAAATGCGGTGGTTAACACTTTCAGTTTTGCGCGAATGCTGCCATCTATCCACGGTTTCTGGTTAGGGTAGGTTTTAAAAGTCACAGTGGGTACAACATCTCCTGTACACTTCTTGATAAACTCAGTAACCGTTTCAGTGTACACGTCAATATTATTCTCGGAAGCTACGGGAACATATCCCAGTCCACGTGATCAAAACAATCTTGAAGCATGGAAAAAATGTTTCTCTGTGCACAGCACTTCTAAAAATGAATGTCTCAGTCTGCGCTTCACATGCGTAAAACCCCCAAACAGGCAGTGTTGCAGTGCGAGGTGGGATAGGCTAGGATTCATAGTTCTTTGGCTTTGTGCGATTAACTTACCAGCTATGAAAAAAAATGGCAGAAATCCTTTGAAAACTGCTACTGCAGCATTTGACTATGAATGTGATCATACTTGACTATTTTTTAAATTCACAAATGCGAGTGAAATGCTCACACTGTGGAGCCCTGACCACCCGCCAATGTGGCTGGTGAAATAAACATCTTACCCGCCAATGCCAAAATCAACCCGCATTTGGAAGCTGTCAGGGGTTAATTTTAGGCCCTGATTGCTTTCCAGGCTCTTTGTCTTTGGTTGTCTGTCATTATCATGAAAAATGTAATTGAGTGTTCCCCAACATGTTTGCATGTATTGTGTGTGATATCTGTGTTGCGCGCGAGTGCACACACACACACACACACACACACACACAAAGACTCCCAATATATACGCCTGGCCCCAATGCAGGGCCAACTTCAACGAACACCTCTGTTGTTGATAGAGGCAGAGATCATTTATCCAGGGAGTGTTACAAGGTCTACTGTAGTCAAATAGGGTTGGGGCTCTGAAAAAGTGGAGGGGAACACAAAAGCCCCTGCCTTCCTCGTAGGATTTTTTTTGTTTGTTGTGTTTCTAGGGAGGAAATTGCTCAGAGGTGACATCTAATTGAGCTCCCCTCCATTCTGGTCTTTCAGAGTTCCGCTGCACTTCACATTGCAGTGAGTCAAAACATCTATTCTCCTTGGCCCACTTTAAAATGGTCGATTTCTGAATCGTTCCAGGCATCACGTTGGACATGGTATACACACAGTCAACGTATGCATGAAATTGTCTCATCGCTGCCAATTCAACTACCCCTTCCCTCCCAGCGATTAATCAGCAAGGGTAGTATTATTATTTAAGTACACTTAAATTCTTCCTACACTACATTACAGGCCATTCCAAAAGCCCCTAAAAGGCTCTGTGTCACTGGAAATAGCAGTGTTTGTTTATCTGTTGTCTCCTCTGATATTATGGCCATAAATCAGAGATTGGTGGAATTCACTGCTTATTGCATATGTAGCCCTTAACATCGGCAAACACCTCGTTACAAACATCTCGTTACCTTGTTAAGGGGATAAATGTTTGTAACCATGCAAATTAGGTCCACCCACACAGACAGTGTGGTGAAGAAGGCACAGCAGTGCCTCTTCAACCTCAGGAAGCTATACCGACTAAGATTCAATATAGTTGTTTTAATGTAATCAAACTGTAATAGAAAACTCATAAATGCTCAAGCATTGGCAGATATTGAGTAACAGCAAAGTCCATTGTTAAATGGTTTCTTGATCCCATGGTCTGTCTTACAACCTTCACAAGTAAATGTGACCTATTGGTTAATTTTGAAGTATGTGTTAGATGTTTGTGGTATCTGTTGTTAGGACCGGTATACCATATTTTACTATATAGTGGTATTGATGCACAGAGCGTTTTTTTACTTTACCCTCTGTAACGGTATTTGAATGTTTGGTTAAAAGGATCCGCCCCTTTTTAAAAATTTTCTCCTAAAATGACATACCCAAATCTAACTGCCTGTAGCAAGGATATGCATGTTCTTGATACCATTTGAAAGGAAACACTTTGAAGTTTGTGGAAATGTGAATTGAATGTTGGAGAATATAACACATTAGATCTGGCAAAAGATAATACAATGAAAAAAACATGCATTTAAAAAATATATATAATTTTACCATCTTTGAAATGCAAGAGAAAGGCCATAATGTATTATTCCAGCACAGGCCACTAGATGGCAGCAGTGTATGTGCAAAGTTTTAGACTGATCCAATGAACCATTACATTTCCTTTCAAAATGTTGTGAAGACTGCCCTAATGTGCCTAATTGATGTATTAATACATTTTAAAGTTTAACTGCACTCTCCTCAAACAATAGCATGGTATTCTTTCATTGTAATAGCTACTGTAAATTTTGACAGTGCAATTAGATTAACAAGAATTTAAGCGTTCTGCCCATATGAGATATGTCTATGTCATAGGAAATGTTCGTGTTACTTACAACATCATGCTAATCAGATTAACCTATGTTAGCTCAACGTCCCACCGATCCTGTAGAGGATAAATGTAACATGCCTTGTGTGATGCACATTTTTATAGTTTACTCCGCTACTTCAGTCATCCATCTCCGCTCTCTCTCTCAATGCAGCTTACCACACAGACCTAGCCCCGCCCCCTGTCACTCAAGGAGCGCATTTGTTCTTGCTTGACCACAAGACACTTGTGTTCAGTCTGTATGGTCAATACAGCACATGCAACAATGTTTCCAATTTGCTTCTAAATATGAATCCACAAGTGTTCTATAACTACACAATTAGTTAGATTTTCTTACATCTGCAAACAGCTAGTTTGTCGTTTCTTAGCAAGTTTTAGCTGAATTGTGTCAGCCACTAATGCTAATCGCTTTGATTATAGTCACAGCCGTGTATATCCCCCCCCCCCAAGCAGATACCCCGACGGCCCTGAAAGAGCTTCACTGGTTGTTCTAAACTGGAAACTATATATCCTGAGGCTGCATTTATTGTAGCTGGGGATTTTAACACCGCTAATCTGAGAACAATGCTTCGTAAATTCTATCAGCATATCGAATGCGCGACATGAGCTGGTAGCTTTCTGGACCATTGCTACTCTAACTTCCGTGATGCATACAAAGCCCTCCCCACCCTCCCTTCGGCAAATCTGACCATGACTCCATTTTTTGGCCCCCAGCCTATAGACAGAAACTAAAACAAGAAACGCCCGTGCTTAGGTCCATCCAATGCTCGTCTGACCAATCGGATTCCACGCGTCAAGATTGCTTCGATTACATGGACTGGGATATGTTCCGGTAGCCTCAGACAACAATGCGTATACGCTGACTCGGTGAGCGAGTTTATTAGCATGTGCATCGGTGATGTTGTACCCACTGTGACTATTAAAACCTTTCCTAACCAGAAACCGTGGATTGATGGCAGCATTCGCGCAAAACTGAAAGCGCAAACCACTGCTTTTAATTATGACAAGGCGAGTGGAAACATGACAGAATACAAACAGTGTAGCTATTCCCTCTGCAAGGCAATCAAACAAGCAAAGCGTCATTATAGAGACAAAGTAGAGTCGCAATTCAAAGGCTCAAACACGGGACGTATGTGGCAGGTTCTACAGTCGATCACGGATTACAAAAAGAGAACCAGCCCCGTCGAGGTCATCGATGTCTTGCTCCCACACAAATTAAACAACTTCTTTGCTCGCTTTGACGACAATACAGTGCCGCTGAAACGGCCCGCTACCAAAGCCTGTGGCTTCTTCACTTTGGCCAACGTGGGTAAAACATTTAAATGTGTTAACCCTCGCGAAGCTGCCGGCCCAGACTGCATCCCTAGCCGCGTCCTAACAGCATGTGCAGACCAGCTGGCTGCTGTGTTTACGGACATATTCAATCAATCCCTATCCCAGTCTGTTGTGCCCACATGCTTCAAGATGGCCACCATTGTTCCTGTTACCAAGAAAGCTAAGGTAACTGAACTAAATTACTATCGCCTCGTAGCACTCACTTTTGTCATCATGAAGTGCTTTGAGAGACTAGCCAAGGATCATATCACCTCCACCCTACCTGACACCCTAGACCCATTCCAATTTGCTTACCGCCCCAATAGGTCCACAGACGATGCAATCGCCATCACACTGCACACTACCCTATCCCATCTGGACAAGAGGAATACCTATGTAAGAATGCTGTTCATTGACTACAGCTCAGCATTTAACACCGTAGGTCTCGACACCCTGTGTCTCGACCCCGCTCTGTGCAACTGGGTACTGGACTTTCCTCAGCGTACACATCATGGACAAACTGAAATGGTCCACCCACACAGACAGTGTGGTGAAGAAGGCACAGCAGCGCCTCTTCAACCTCAGGAAGCTGAAGAAATTTGTCTTGTCACCTAAAACACTCCCAAACTTTTACAGATGCACAATCGAGAGCATCCTGTTGGGCTGTATCACCGCCTGGTACGGCAACTGCTCCGCCCACAACCGCAATGCTCTCCAGAGGGTAGTGCAGTCTGCACAACACATCACCGGGCGCAAACTACCTCCCCTCAGGACACCTACACCACCTGATGTCACAGGAAGGCCAAAAAGATTGTCTAGGACAACAACCACCCGAGCCCCTGCCTGTTCACCCCGCTATCATCCAGAAGGCGAGGTCAGTACAGGTGCATCAAAGCTGGGACCGAAAGACTGAAAAACAGCTTCTATCTCAAGGCCATCAGACTGGTAAACAGCCATCACTAACAGAGTGGCTGCTGCCAACATACAGACTCAAATCTCTGGCCACTTGAGTATCTTTATTAAATCCATTTATTAAATGTATCACTAGTCACTTTAAATAACGCCACTTTAAATGTTTACATATCCTACATTGCTCATCTCATATGTATATACTATACTCTATACCATCTACTGCATCTTGCCTATGCCGTTCGGCCATCGCTCATCCATATATTTATATGTACATATTCTTATTCATTCCTTTACACTTGTGTGTATAAGGTAGTCGTTGTGAATTTGTTACTTGTTAGATATTACTGCACTGTCAGAACTAGAAGCACAAGCATTTTGCTACACTCGCATTACCATCTGCTAACCATGTGTATGTGACAAATACATTTTATTTGATTTAGTTAGCTGGCTAGCGTGCAAATAAATGTTCTGAGTCAGAGCAAACATGGCTAGTTAACACAGCCAGATACCAGTGCTGGTGTCGGCCTAAATCATCATGTTTGTACAGCAGTATCTTCTAAATCAAAGAGGAATAGGTAAAGCATGACTATGTTGGCTACGTGAAGAAACATTTAATGTAGCTAAAGATTATAGGGTCCCTAGGAAACATTGACCATCACTTTGGTTCCTACCCTGTCACAATAACTCCTCCCTGGCATTTTAATTCATTGTCATGTCAAACACTGTATTCAAAGTGCCTGTTATTATTATTATTCATATTCTAACTATAGAATTATAATAGACTTTCTATTTCCATGATTTCGACAGTCCACCCAAGTGTTTTGATCTAAATCGCAAGTCAAATCGCAATTTCAACATTTGGTTAAAAATAAGCCCAAGTCCTTTTTTTGTTGTCCATATCGTGCAGCAGTGTGGAGATTATCTCAAATGAGTGCAGGAAATACAGAAATTGATGGAAATGCAGGAAATTATTTTTGGTTGAATTGAACAGTATAAAACAATCAGAATGGAGAAAGACCCATTGAAATCACTTAGAATGTATGTGTTGCCACCGTAGGGTCACGCTCTACTCAGAAAGCAAATTTAGAACATTTATCATTCAAAAACCTGAAATACTGTCCAACATTGGAAAAATACTCTTATGATATGGCCAAAATATTATTATTTGTATTTATTATTCTAAAGAAGAACATACTTTGAGCACATGGCATTCTATTCTACAAAGAACAATGCTGTTGTCTAACAGTCATAGAATCTTACTGAGGGGAAAACATCCACCCTATAGACAATCAGGGACACCTCATAGAGACAAATTCATACAGAGAACTTTGTCACAAGCAGCAACATTCAGGCCCTAGGCCTTCTATATGGAGTACCCTGTCTGTCTGCTACAGAGAGATGTGTGTTTGTTTTTGTGTGTGTGTGGGGGGGGGCATAAAATCACTGGCAGTGTAAACCTCCGACTTCAACTGTAAGTCTCTCAGTCCCAGCTTTGATGTACCTGTACTGACCGTGCATTCTGGATGGTAGCGGGCTGAACAGGCCTTGGCTCGGGTGGCTGAGGTTCTTGATTTATCTTTTTGGCTTTCCTGTGACACCTAGGGCTGTAAATGTAAATGGGCAGACCGCACCACCCTTTGGAGAGCCCTGCGGTTGTGGATGGTTGCCGTACCAGGTGGTGATACAGCCCGACAGGATGCTCTCAATGGTGCATCTGTAAAAACGTGTGATGTTCTTGGCGGCCAAGCCAGATTTCTTCAGCTTTCTGAGGTTGACGAGCCGCTGTTGCACCTTCTTCACCACACTGTGTGAGTGGACCATTTCAGATTGTCAGTGATGTGTACGCCGAGGAACTTGAAGCTTTTCACCTTTTCCACTGCAGCTCCGTCGTTGTGGATGGGGGCGTGCGCTCTCTGCTGTCTCCTGAAGTCTACGATCAGGTCTGGGCAGCTTTTATAGCTGCCAGGCCAGTGTTGGTGTGTGGGCTCTTCTACTCCCGTACTGGTTACAGTTTTAACATCTTTAACTAATTAAAAAAACCAGACTACATCCAACATGACACTAGCTATCACGGTGCCATCCGTTTTGTCACCAAAGCCCCATATACTGCGCCTTTCCTTCCAGTTCTCTGCTGACAATGACTGGAAAGAATGGCAAAAATCACTGAAGCTGGAGACTTATCTCCCTCTCTAACTTTAAGCATCAGCTGTCAGAGCAGCTTACCAAACACTGTACCTGTACACAGCCTATCTGTAAATAGCACACCCAACTACCTAATCCCCATATTGTTTTTTTGCTCTTTTGCACCTCAGTATCTCTACTTGCACATCATCATCTGCACATCTATCACTCCAGCGTTCATGCTAAATTGTAATTATTTCGCCACTATGGCGTATTTATTGCCTTACCTTCTTAATCTTCTACATTTGCACACACTGTACATATACTTTTCTATTGTATTATTGACTGTATGTTTGTTTGTCCCGTGTGTAACTGCTTTGCTTTATCTTGCCCAGGTTGCGGTTGTAAATGAGAACTTGTTCTCAACTGGCCTACCTGGTTAAATAAAAAACGAAAAAAATAACATTTTCCCTTATTAAGGTCAGTAATTTCTGTGAAACATTAAGAGACTTACCTAACCTCAGTGTTAAGGGAAACAGAACCACAAAACAAGTGACCTGCTTTCATTATTGCGGAGATAGTGTACCTAGCCTAGTTAGTGTCAGATAGCCTAATCAGTAGAACTTGTTTTCTTCCTTGTATTGATTTTATATCATTTTCCCATGTATGTTTATTCTATGTTACCAACGTTTTCCCCATAGTTCATGGCACAAAAATCACGCTGTGTATCTACCATGAGACAAACCATGTTTGTCGAATGATAATTGTCATTACATGCCAAATACTTCAATATTTATCAGGAGGAATAGGTATTCTGAAGCTGGAGAGGAGTTTTGCTTGTGTGTGTGTGAGACTGGCTTGCCTGACCTGGGGTGGTCTGGGGGCTAGTGCACACGCCTGCTGGCTCAGTGGTGTAGTAGCAGCCTTATCAGTTTCCTGTCCCGTGGTGGCCTGGCGGGACGGCAGCACTGTGACCTGTGTTCCTCCTGGCACCCGCCGCGTTACTGCTTCCAGCCGCTCGCTGCCTTATCCACATTCACAGACAAATAAGCATTCATTCCCACCACAAACAAATTATATTTGTCCCAAATGGCTCCCTATGTAGTGCACTCATTTTTGACCAGGGTGCCATTTGGAATGCATCCCAAGCCTGCCTGAGCATTGCACCTGGCAGACCTGAACCAACAAACCGAGTACTTGTAGTTAGGTTGTGCCGGTCTTGTACAGTAGCTAAATTATTTTAGGTCTGACCTGCCACAATGGCTGGTGTTCAATTTATCTCAAGTATGTTATTTTTTTCCACATGCTGATCCTTTAATGTAACATTAGTACGACATTGATATTGATTGTTATTATTTATTTAACCTTTATTTAACCAGGCAAGTCAGTTAAGAACAAATTCTTTTTTACGATGACGGCCTAGGAACAGTGGGTTAACTGCCTTGTTCAGGGGCAGAACGACAGATTTTTACCTTATCAGCTTGGGGGTTCGATCTAGCAACCATTCGGTTACTCTACCTGCCGCCCCAATGATTACTGCATTGTTTGGTTTAGAGCTAGCAAGAAAGGCATTTAACTGTACGTGTGCACGTGACATTAAAACTTGAAACATTGAGACGGATGACGTGTATTCCCATTTATAGATGTCAGCATTTGTTGTGGTATATCAGTAGCATCAGTGGAATGGCCCTGTGTTTTGTCTATCTATGGATTAAGAGGTCACACTGCCATCTCTCACTATCCCTCACGCCATCCGGCTGGCCCAAACCTCACCCCACTGCACCAGTGAGCGACAGATCAGTGGGGAGTGGAGGCAGTGTGTGGGAACAATGGGGCACCCTCTTTTTTTTTTTAGGCCAGTCTGCCTCCCTCCATGCAACATTCCACACAAGACCCCCAAGACCCACCACAGGGTCCCTGGAGCTGGGAACAACAACAACAACAGAGGGAGAGCGGCCCGGAGTGACAGACTGAGGCACACACAGAAAGAGAGGGGCATTTGACTTGCAGAAAAAGAAGAGGGGGAAAGGGATTTACTGGGTTACCAAGAAACCAAAACTCTGTGTGTGTGTATGAGGGAGTGAGCGGCGAGCATGTGACACAGAGCTCAGGGATTTTAAAGAACATGGTCCTGGGTGAGATGCATGTGCTCTTATGACTCTCTCTCTCAATCTCTCAATGTCAATTTAAGGGCTTGATTGGCATGGGAAAAACATGTTTAACAAAAGTTAAATAAACAATAAAAGAATTAACAGTAAATATTACACTCACAAAAGTTCCAAAATAATAGACTTTTCAAATGTCATTATGTGCAAGTAAAGTAGAAAAGGGCAAATAAATAAACATAAATATGGGTTGTATTAACATTGGTGTTTCTTCTTCACTGGTTGCCCTTTTCTTGTGGCGACAGGTCACAAATATTGCTGCTGTGATCGCACACTGTGGTGTTTCCCCCAATAGATATGGAGTTTATCAAAATTGGGTTTGTTTTCAAATCAATTGTGGGTAAGACCCCTTTCCTTTTACCACATTTTGTTACAGCCGTTTCTAAAATGGATTTAAAAAATCCTCATCAATCGACAAACAATACCCCATAATGACAAAGAAAAAAAATGTTTTTATATTTTTTGCAAATGTATTAAAAATAGAAAACGTACCGTATTTACGTAAGTAATGGCCGATTTAATTAGGGCCGATTTACAAGTTTTCATAACAATCGGTAATCTGTATTTTTGGATGCCGATTATGGCCGATTGCACTCCACGAGGAGACTGCGTGGCAGGCTGACCACCTATTGCGCGAGTGCAGGAAGGAGCCAAGGTTAGTTGCTAGCTAGCATTAAGCTTACCTTATAAAAAACAATCAATCTTCACATTATCATTAGTTAACTACACATGGTTGATGATATTACTAGTTTAACTAGCTTGTCCTGCGTTCCATATAATCAATGCGGTGCCTGTTAATATATCAAATCACAGCCTTCTTCGCCAAACGGGTGATGATTTAACCAGCGCATTCGCGAAAAAAGCACTGTCGTTGCACCAATGTACCTAACCATGATCATCAATGCCTTTCTTAAAATCAATACACATTTTTTTTTAAACCTGCATATTTTGTTAAAAGAAATTCATGTTAAAAGGCAATATTAACTAGGGAAATTGTGTCACTTCTCTTGCGTTCTGTGCATTCAGAAATGGTTAGGTATGTGAAGGGTCATCAAGTTATAGCAGCAATCTACCTCACCAAGCAAAGTGAGAAGAATAAGCACCACATTGAAGCTGCCCAGCAACACCTGTTGGGGTGGTGTTGTCATCATGTTTGACAGTCTCCTGGAGGGGAAGGAGTCTCCAAGAAATGGCCATATCAGTCTGCCCATATGGACAGCCCCATCAAGAGGATCCTCCTGGATGATGTATTTTGGGAGAGCGTGCAAGCAGCCTGACTCCTGAAACCTATAGCAGTAGCCATTGCACGGCTTGAGGGAGACAATGCCATCCTGTCCGATGTTCAGACTCTGCTTGCAGATGTAAGAGAAGAAATCCTTACTGCCCTGCCCACTTCACTGTTGCTCCAAGCAGAGGAAACTGCAGTTATGAAATACATCAAAAAGCATGAAGACTTCTGCCTGAAGCCCATACGCGCCACAACGTGCATGTTGGACCCCAAGTATGCTGTCTTGTGCAGAGATCAACAAGGCCTATGGTGTCATCACTACTGTGTCTTGTCACCTTGGCCTGGATGAGGGCAAGGTTCTTGGCAGTCTGGCGAAGTACACTTCCAAGCAAAGGCTTTGGGATGGAGATGCAATATGGCAGTCGTGCCAACATATCTCATCAACCACCTGGTGGAAGGGACTTTGTGGATCTGAGGCTCTTTCCTCTGTTACCTCCATCATCCTCCGAATCCCACCAACATCAGCCGCCTCAGAGCGCAAATGGTCCTTGTTTGGGAACACACACACAAAAGCACGCAATAGGCTGACCAATACAAGGGTTAAAAAATTGGTGGCCATCCGGGCAAATTTTGGGCTTTTTGAGCCTGACAACGAGCAATCTTAAACAAGGTTGGAAAGAGACAGTGAAGATGAGGCCTCAGAGTCTGATGTTCAAGAGGTGGACATTGAGGAGGTCCAGGGAGAAGACATTGAACCCTGAGAGGAAGACAACCAAAGCTTTCGTTTCTGGACTATCATTTTACAGATGTATGTTGAAAACGTTTTTGGGAGATGCGATGGATCATTGGGGATTGTTCAATATTCCCTTTTGTTGTTCATTTAAATCATCCCATGTGAAGAGTCAACTCATTTAATTAAAGTTCAGTTAGTAACTAAATCGTTTTTTTATATATTGGAAGGATTTAATCATTTGCGATTATGTCAACTTATGATAAGGTTCAAGTTTTATGTTTCTGTCTCCATATGATATGGTATTTATATCCAATGCAAAAAACATCTACATTTAAATGGTATTAATGTTAATTTGTATATAATTCCATTAATTCCCATATATTCCCACGGAAAGTTTCCACCTCTGAATATTCTCCGAAATGTGCAACCCTATACAAGAATATAATCTTGCTACATAAAATATAAAACGTTTAGAAAATTTGAAATTAAATGAGAAAAAAGGCTAATCAAAGCCTCAATCTTTTTAAATGAAGGTTTGAAAATCTACAAATAGTTTGGTCAGTAGGTTTGAGGATGGTGGTACTCCCTGAAAGAAAAACTAGGCATTGTGAGAACTGGAGACTGCCATTTGGGACACAGAACATGTTACACTGTTGGGAAAACTTGACCCATCTGATAGTCGCAGTGATTTATTGACACATCCTCTCCAGAGTTGGTTCGGCCATGACTAAAGCCCAATTAAACCATTTGCATTTAGGTTTAGTCTTTCCCAAACTCTCTTTGACAGTTGGCTATGAGTAATTTTCTTCCCACCGCCCTGGTTGGTGTCCAGTGTCCCCATGCCCAGCAGGAATATCAGAATCATTGTTGCTTTGAGTGCCCAGAAACCTGATCTTGTACCTGACCTCATTCAGCCTGGGCGGCTTTACCGGGCGGCCGCAGCGGCCGGGCCCTGTCCTGTTCCTGCCCCAAAATCTGGTGGACCTCTGTTCAGCTGTTTTTATACGTCTGTTATAAATATTGTCACGGGCTGCCTATCCCTGGTAGTGGCAAGCCGGCCCATTTCATCTTTTACTAACAAGGATGCAATTTATTTTTAGTGCTAACATTTTTAAACCATTCATTTACTTCTGATTGACAGTTCAACATGGGGTTTGTGTAAGGCTCCCATGGTAAAGCACATGGCCTTAAGTAAAGTGTTTTTCTCCTTTTAATGTCTCATTTGTGTGCTGTGAGTCAGTGGGAAGTACGGCAGGTGGAGGGATGAGTCAGGAAGGTTTTTTTGTGCCTGTTTTTTTTTTAATCCTCTGCTTCTATCTTCCCATGGGATAATCATGCTCTGCTGTAACCTGTTATCTGCAAATCTGGGGAGATGATGTACACACCCACATCCACACATTCTTTAGCACACGCCCAGATCGTAAAGGTGGAATCCAACGTTGACAGAACTCAACGGCTCATAAAGAGCACATACCTGGAAGAAAGACGCAGTGAGAATGTTGTCTTCCCACTCTCCCAAGGATGCAATATTGTTTGTTGCTTAACTAGCTGCTGAGGGTTTTGACCCATTATTTTAAACTGATGGCATTGCTTTGCCCACCTGTGTGTGTATTTGTTGGCCCTGGGCCTTGCAGCAGTCAGAGCTCCTGCTAGTATCTCTACTACTACTACTACTAAGAGTACTTAGACTACTATGTTTAATACCATTGTTAATGCAATCATACTTGGCCAGTCTCGCTACTACTATTTTCTATATAGAGCCATCAGGGCTCTGGTCAAAAGTAGTGCACTCTTGAGAATAGGGTGCCATTTGGGAGTCAGTTCAGAGACTTTAGGTAAATGTGTTCCACACTGCATAGTAATGCACTTATATGGAGCTATATTTACACCACGCTGCTCTACATTCACAGATGCAAAGATTGCCCTTCCATATTAGTTGCCCGTTATGAGACATTGATACAATTATAAACATGTGACACAAGTCTGGATAGTTTCCCACTAGTTCCCTATAATAGTTTGACTGAGTAGTCCCTGTGGTAAGTCCTGGTAGCTAGCCGACTTTCTTTTGAAACGTATGTGCGTGGAAGTGCAGGAGCTAGTTCAATCATTGACAAAGCACTGACCTTGGAAGTAGTGTAGCGGCGAGCTTTTGTGTGGGGAGACAAAGGTAGAGACGGTGGGCTGAGCTAGGGAGGGAGAGAGAGGGGAAAAGACACAGAGCTGTGGAATCTCCCCAGGGGCTTCTGGGTAAATGTTCATGGATGACAGCATTTTGGAATAGTATGGAAATGGATAGTTTTAATTGGCCAAAGGCCCCGACTGGTTTAGCCATCAGAGATGGACTCTCCGGTGGCAGGGGGTTAGGATTTATGGGTCGCTGTGTGTGTTCTTGTTTGTGTAAGTCTCTCTCTCTCTCTCTGTGTGTGTGAGACTGGATTAATTTACATTTGAGGATTGTTTTTTTGAACTCTAGCAGTATGTCAACAATTCAGGAAAATATATTAGCCTGCTGATGGTCTTTTCCATAGCCTTAGGAAATGCCATGGCTGTTTGCAGTCCTGTTTTAACCTGTTACAATGCCTATAGCTGTGTCAGTGCCGTGTTGTGGTGCTGTTAAACAGAAAAGAGACTAGTATTGAGGTTTCACCCTGGCCTCAGCGTACATGTCTCCATTCAATGTTGTCATTCAAAAAGCACATCTTGGCACGTTGGTGTTTTGACAGCTGTGTTTTGGAAGAGATTTGAATCCCTGATTTATTTAAGGAAACAATTTTGCACCGATGCATTCCAAAGTCTTGCGGCTGGCTGCTTAAGTGTAGAATATCTCTCTCCAAATTGAATTCTCCTTAACCAAAGCTCCTGATCTCATAATGGAATGTTGAGCATTCTTTTAAATTGATTATTGGGTCAGTCAAAGGCTCATCTTACAGGCAAGGCTAACATTGCTCAATGCTTGCCCACTAATGTTGAGAAGTTGGTTTGTTTGGCATGGTTGTTGGACACCGATATCCTATTAAATTAGTTAAGTTCTACATGTAATTCTGATGTTGGAGTTGAGCTGTTTCCTGTCACTTTTAGCACAAAGGCAGGCAGCCATGAATTTATGGTAATGAATACTAGTCATCATATGATTATCTGTGACAGATGACTGGTCAGAGATTACCCAACATTGCAGTTAATCAATGCTGTTCTATGAGTTGGTTGCTTTAATTGAGTTAAAACATTTCTTTTTTCTGACCAATCGATTGGTTGAAATTTTAAAACATGTATTTTTCCAATAATAGACACTTCCTATGTGTTTTAATCAAATCAACTATATGCAGCGACCACTATAGAACTTCAAGTGTTTGTCAACTGTCCATGTTGTTGAAGCTTGAACATAATTATAGCCATTTATTACTGAAAAGATCTGTTACCAAAATCCCTAATTTTTTAAATAAAAATATTCCCTCAAACCTTGCTCCCTTTAAGTGACACATGTATCCATCGCATGCACGTGACCAATAGGGCCTGACCTATAGCATATCATAATCGCATCAATAAATTGGTTCTAACAAACTCCGAACACGTGACTCTAAAATGTATACAGACCATGTGACAAATAAACTCGAAACGGGGAAATGTTTACCGGTTGCTCACGAGGTAAAAGGGAAGTAGGATGTGTGGAATAAATGTCACTAGTTGTGGAAAATACTGGAGAGCAAGAAAAATAAGATGGAGAGCGAGCACTGCATGCATATTATGTGTGCCAAACAGGTGCTGTTGGATTACAATAACATTTTTCTTACTGTTTGGAAAAATGTAAATGCCACTAAATAAATTATAAGTGTAGCAGAGGGTCTTATGTTTTTTTGTAAAGCCTTTATTATAGCAAAGACTAAAAACAGTCGCATTAATTTGTGAAAGCAATTTCCAGAATGGAACAGTTTATTTAACAGGCACATTTAACAGTTAGGCTATTGATTATTGACTTAATTAAGTTGGCGTTTCCTGTCTTCACTTTTCTTAGACAAAACAGCACTTGCCTGACTTAATTGTCTTCTAACTCCGTTGCTGCCTCCGCCACATTATTCTCAACACCAATATGCTGGTTAACTTTGCTATTATGCACATAGCAACATGGTCTAGGAAAAGGCACCAATTCAACATCTATCGATTGCAGGAGAAAGATTAGAATTTTTTTCTTTCTAAAATATTTTTATTAGTGTTGCACCATTGTTCTTAGGTAATATAACCATATACAATTTCAGTAGCACATGTCTTAGTGATGGACTGCCATCCCCATCGGCCTCCACAATGGATCAGTCCACTCAAACAGGCACCATGACATTGTCTTTTTTTTGCTACTGCTCCACTAAAGAAATCTTGTTCGACCAACAGCCTATCGACAAACCAGTCGCCTCAATGGGGTCAGCCCTAATTCAGATACCAATACATGGTGCTAATTGGAACTGATTGGTTGCTGATTGGCAACCGCAGTGAGATCTGTAGCGTACTGAGTTCCTATAGGGGGATGAGCCAGAGCAGGGTAGAGTAGGGCTGTGTCCCAAATGGCACCCTATTCCCTTTATAGTGCATTATTTTTGACCAGAGCCATGTACTGCGCTCCTCCCATAGTCTGTTCTGGACTTGGGGATTGTGAGGAGACCTCTGGTGGCATGTCTTGTGGGGTATGCATGGGTGTCCAAGCTGTGTGCTAGTAGACAGCTGGTACATTCAGCTGGCTGGGTTGTCTGTGTGCTGAAAGCGGCTTCCTGCCAGCCGGCGCCTGCTAGGGTCAGCATGTTTATGCGGCCTGGGATATCCTGCTCGTTAGCACACTTCCTCGTTAACACAGCACCCACCCTCCCTGTCGGGGAAAGAGGCGATATCTGTCTGGCCAATCATTTGCCTGCTGACCGCTCGCATCATGGTGGGCATTAATACTGCCAGGATCATTAAGTAGAGGTCGATGGTCACCTAGGCTGAAATGAGTGTTCGGTGTCAAAGACTTTCTCAGATACCCATTGAATACTGTTATCGAATGAATGATATTTTATTTTTGTGTCAAATTGCCTATTGGCAACCCATCCCTTATGGGATTAATTGACACATAAACAAACATTACAATAATTCACTGTGATAATTAAATAATTGTTCCGGCATTCTCTGCATTGTGCATCACATAAAGAGTGAAAAAATAAAAAGTAAATCAAAACATAATAGTAAATAAGGTTATCCAAACCATAATTACATCCCTAGAACAGTAAAATAATATACAGACAGACAGATAAATACAGAAAAAAAGAAACAGAAGTCAGTTGAACCCAGTCTGGCACAAAGAGAAGATTCATATGGGAGACAAGCCTATACACAATCTATATACACACCTGCCATTTTCCACATAGAAGCTAAATATTTTTACTATTTAATTATAGGTAGCCCTTTCTTTTATTCCAGGCTTTATTTAAATATTGTGCAAATGGAAATAATGGACAAAAAACATTTCAGTTTCTCCTCATCACTCACATAATGCCAGGGTATATCTGCTGTGCTTTCTGGAATAAGAGCAAGTGTATATCGTGGTAGAAAGGGCAATAGAGGATAAAATGAGTTTCATTCTATATTTCTTCGAGGTCACAATAGTTACATAGTCTTTCCTCTTCCATTTCACCACAATACCGACCTGTTTGAAGACGCAGAGGCAATATCCCTGATCTGACCTGTTTGAAGACGCAGAGGCAATATCCCTGATCTGACCTGTGCACATAGCGATCTTTTGCTTTAGGTAGATTATACATAATTACATTTACATTTAAGTCATTTAGCAGACGCTCTTATCCAGAGCGACTTACAAAATGGTGCATTCACCTTATGATATCCAGTGGAACAACCACTTTACAATAGTGCATCTAAATATTTTAAGGGGGGGGGTTAGAAGGATTACTTTATCCTATCCTAGGTATTCCTTAAAGAGGTGGGGTTTCAGGTGTCTCCGGAAGGTGGTGATTGACTCCGCTGTCCTGGCGTCGTGAGGGAGCTTGTTCCACCACATAATATATCTCTCACACACGAATTCATCCTTAATCAAAGAAAAGGTTCTCAATTTGGGTTTATGATTAATCTCCTCCACCCATTTTCTTTTTCATATTGCATCAACAGTTGTTTTTTAATCATATCTATGTCTCCCTTGATTTGGTTTCCATACAGATGTTGACAGTCAGACGGTTGAAAAAGGTCAGACATTTCAGTTGTCCATGCTCCCCCTATGGATAGATCCCATTGAAAAACTTGACTAGCTATTCTGGCAGTTGGCATATCCAACAATCTATTCCAAAGTCTCACTATACACACCTTCCATTTCACCCCACAGGGTTCCCAGCCCATGTCCCCAGTTATTGCAAGTGTAGGTGCAAACTTGTGGACACCTAAAAAGTAACGTACTGCTCTGGTATGGACATGTTCATTTTTTAAATTCCTCTTAGCACCTCACACTCCTGCTGAATAGTCCAGAACAGGACGCACGCATGTCTGATACAGTTTGCAATACGTAGCATAACCAATATCTTTGAGTGTTTTTGTTTTTCTTATAACTCCCCCAAGAGCTCTACTTGCTGAGTCGGCCAGGGCAGATGTTGTGTGTAGAAAGGTAATATGTTCATCAATAAAAAGACCCTGATATTTATAAATGCTAGTAAACTCCAGAACGTCTTCACTGAAAACCACTTCTCTTAGTAGCTGGTTTTCTAAAGTCATTATCTGTGTTTTTGTCTGGTAGTCATGAGTCTCCATCTTTTACACCAAGTCATTATCTGTGTTTTAGTCTGGTAGTCATGAGTCTCCATCTTTTACACCAATTGACTGCACATAACATCATGTTCTGCAGGTGTTGTTCAGTTTCTGCCATCAAAATAATATCGTCAGCATATTAAAGGATACTTAGCATTTCATCATCATATCTTACTCCAATATTTAACTGTTTCATTTCTTTTGCCAAACCATTTATAAACAAAGCAAACAAAGTCGGTGATAAGGCGTCTCCTTGTTTAACACCTGAGGGTGTGGGAAATCAATCTGTACGATATTCATTAACACGCACACAAGCAATTGGTGCTTTGTAAAGAGACTGGATTGCGTTATGACATTTCCCATCAAAGCCTGTCTTTAACCAACTATAGGCTAAAAGATCACTATTTACAAAATCAAACGTTTTCTGGAAATCTTCGCGTAATCTATTTCTAATTATTGTACAGACCGAGAACATATGATCTATACAGGCTCTGGATTTATGAAAACCATTTTGTTCTTCCACCAGAATGTTTTGATCCTCCAAAAATGTAATTAGCCTATTGTTGAGGATGGATGAATATCATTTATAAACTGTACTAAATAAACTTACGCCTCTGTAGTTCAGTGGCACTCTCGGGTAATTTTTTTTAAGATTTGGGAATTGTATTTACTATAGACTTATACCAAATGGATGGCAGTATAATGTACTCAAAACACATTTGGAGCAAATCATATAGGACTTCAATTAATTTAGGGATTTTAAAACCTCATTATGCAGTTCATCAATGCCAAATGCTTTCCCATTTTTTGCAGCGTCAATCACCTTAACTTCTGCCACAGGCAGCTCCTCATTTAACTATTAGTTACATATATAACAGGGTTCTAACATTGAATTTTCCTGTTTAGTTCTCAGGGAACATGTCTTAAAATTATTCCTCAAAATATGCCACATTTTCATTACCTGACAACAAACTAGCAAACCCCTTCTCCCGCTCCTTAAATACCTGTGTAATATCAGAGTTCAGCCCCCCCTGTTCTTCCCTGACTTCCATTGGAAGTTATATCTCAGGTATTTGTGGGAAGAAAAAAAAAATCTACTCTATTTGAAACACAGTTGAGAAATAGTCTGATTTCAGAAGCTCTAACCTTGTAACAATTGATACTTTCTGCTGAGATGTGCAGTGACTGTTGCCCTTAATCTTACAAAGGAAATGGAGAAAGTGAAAACTGCAGATATGCTCACTCGGTGATGCCTACCATATTGTTAAGAATCTCCTGGCTAATGAAGCTGGTTTGACTCCTCTTTTTTTAAGTTGGACCTGAAAAGCATTACTGGAGTTGGCAAAAATGCTGTAAACTTGTCATGCCAGTATTTTAGCGTGGGGGAGTGTAGGAGGAGGAGAAAGTAAGTTGAAGCTCTAATAATGGTTTCCGGTTACAGTGAAACCCTGTTGAACATTTCCCCACTTGCGTTGATGACCTTGTGTGTGTGTACATGTGCTCTCATACCTTCACATAAAATGGGTATTATTAATAGTTGTCCAGCAGTTTCTTTATGAGCGGGACTGTGGTTCCTGGTTCCTGATCATGCTTTTAAAATCTCCAATCAAATCAAAGTTTATTTGTCACGTGCGCCGAATACAACAGGTGTAGATCTTACCGTGAAATGCTTACTTACAAGCCCTTAACCAACAATGCAGTTTTAAGAAAAGGAGTTACTAAAATATTTACTAAATACTCTATAGAAGAAGATAAAATGGAATCAATCAAAAGGTAACACAATACATTTACATAAGAATAAAAAGGCTATATATATATATAGGGGGTACCGGTACTGAGTCAATGTGCGGGTGTACAGGGTAGTTGAGGTAATTTGAAAAAAAGTGACAGCGAGTAGCAGCAGTGTGGGGGGGGGGTTGTGTTTCAATGTAAATAGTCCGGGTGGCCATTTGATTAGTTGTTCAGCAGTTTTATGGATTGGGGCTGAAACTGTTATGGAGCCTTTTGGTGCTAGACAGGCACTCCGGTACTGCTTGCCGTGCGGTAGCATAGAGAACAGTCTGTGACTGGAGTCTTTGACAATTATTGGGGCCTTCCTCTTACACCTCCTAGTATACACAGTTGAAGTCTGAAGTTTATATACACCTTAGCCAAATACATTTAAACTCACAATCTTCACAATTCCTGACATTTAATCCTAGGAAGAATTCCCTGTTTTAGGTCAGTTAGGATCACCACTTTATCTTAAGAATGTGAAATGTCAGAATAATACTAGAGAGAGTGATTTATTTCAGCTTTTATTTCTTTCATTACATTCCCAGTGGGTCAGAAGTTTACAAAAACTCAATTAGTATTTGGTAGCATTGTCTTTAAATTGTTTAACTTGGGTCAAACGTTTCAGGTAGCTTTCCACAAGCTTCCCACAATAAGTTGAGTGAATTTTGGCCCATTCCTTGAGGCAGAGCTGGTGTAACTGAGTCAGGTTTGTAGGCCTCCTTGCTCACCCACACATTTTCTATAGGATTGAGGTGAGGGCTTTGTGATGGCCACTCCAATACCTTGACTTTGTTGTCCTTAAGCCATTTTGCCACAACTTTGGAAGTATGTCTGGGGTCGTTGTTCCATTTGGAAGACCCATTTGCGACCAAGCTTTAACTTCCTGACTGATGTCTTGAGATGTTGCTTCAATATATCCACATAATTTTCCTTCCTCGTAATGCCATCTATTTTGAGAAGTGCACCAGTCCCTCCTGCAGCAAAGCACCCCCACAACATTGCGCTGTCACCCCCGTGCTTCACGGTTAGGATGGTGTTCTTCGGCTTGTTTTTCAGTGGCAGGGACTGGGAGACTAGTCAGGATCGAGGGAAAGATGAACGGAGCAAAGTACAGAGAGATCCTTGAGAATACATAAGTGTTCAGGCCTGTACCCCTCAGAGGGCTTCTATTGATGTGAGTCCTCAAGGAGGCTCAGAAAAGGCTGGACGTCCATGGTCATTATTATAGGAATTATAGGACTATTTCTCTCTCTCTACGATTTGTATTTCATATACCTTTGACTATTGGATGTTCTTATAGGCACTTTAGTATTGCCAGTGTAACAGTATAGCTTCCGTCCCTCTCCTCGCTTCTACCTGGGCTCGAACCAGGAACACATCGACAACAGCCACCCTCGAAGCAGCGTTACCCATGTAGAGGAAGGGGAAACAACTACTCCAAGTCTCAGAGCGAGTGATGTTTGAAACGCTATTAGCGCGCACCCCGCTAACTAGCTAGCCATTTCACATCGGTTACACCAGCCTGATCTTGGGAGTTGATAGGCTTGAAGGGGTGGGTATAATTTGTGGAACGTTCCAACAGGAATCTGTTCCAAAAAACGTAAAGTAAAAGGTTACCAACCAACAACGCATATAAAGTAGCAACGCATACAAACCTAGCTAACTAGCTGCCGAATAGGCATCAACTCACCACGTAGCTTATTCTTAATGTTTGTCCATAGGCAAACAGACATGTGAGGACAGACATTTTTCGGAATAAACGTGATGTGTGAAAAACGCAATGAAATAGACCACTCCCTACCCGGTATCTTATTCTGCCGCTATACAACTTTGTATGCGTTATTTTTTGGAAACCTTGTTATTTACAAAGTTTTTGGAATAGATTCCTGTTGGAACGTTCCACAAATTATACCCGCCCGGGTTGAAGTCATTAACCTGTTGGGGACCCCTTCCGGCTCTAATCCCGGTATTGGGATTTATTGTCAAGAGACCATGGCAGGAAATTCAAAACTGCAAGAATCTAATAATTTCAATTTCTCAAACAATCAACTATTTTTCACCATTTGAAAGATAAACATCTCCTAAATCCAACCACATTGTCCGATTTCAAAGAGGCTTTACGGCGAAAGCATAAAGTTAGGTTAACCTCTTACATCTAGACGTTCCGCTAGCGGAACACCTGCTCCAATATCCAATGATAGGCGTGGCGCGAATTACAAATTCCTCAAAAATACCAAAACTTCAATTTTTCAAACATATGACTATTTCACAGCATTTTAAAGATAGGACTCTCCTTTATCTAACCACACTGTCCGATTTCAAAAAGGCTTTACAACGAAAGCAAAAAATTAGATTATGTCAGCAGAGTACCAAGCCAGAAATAATCAGACACCCATTTTTCAAGCTAGCATATAATGTCACAAAAACCCAGAAGACAGCTAAATGCAGCACTAACCTTTGATGATCTTCATCAGATGACAACCCTAGGACATTATGTTATACAATACATGCATGTTTTGTTCAATCAAGTTCATATTTATATCAAAAAACAGCTTTTTACATTAGCATGTGACGTTCAGAACTAGCATACCCCCCGCAAACTTCCGGCGAATTCACTAAGAATTTACTAAATTACTCACGATAAACGTTCACAAAAAGCATAACAATTATTTTAAGAATTATAGATACAGAACTCCTCTATGCACTCGATATGTCCGATTTAAAATAGCTTTTTGGTGAAAGCACATTTTGCAATATTCTAAGTACATAGCCCAGGCATCACGGGCTAGCTATTTAGACACCCGGCAAGTTTAGCACTCACCAATATCAGGTTTACTATTATAAAAGTTTGATTACCTTTTGTTGTTTTCGTCAGAATGCACTCCCAGGACTGCTACTTCAATAACAAATGTTGGTTTGGTCCAAAATAATCCATCGTTATATCCGAATAGCGGCGTTTTGTTCGTGCGTCCCAGACACTATCTGAAATGGTAAATCAGGGTCGCGCGCATGGCGCAATTCGTGACAAAAAAAATCTAAATATTCCATTACCGTACTTCGAAGCATGTCAACCGCTGTTTAAAATCCATTTTTATGCCATTTTTCTCGTAAAAAAGCGATAATATTCCGACCGGGAATGTCCATTTAGCTAAACAGAGGAAAGTAAACAAAGCTTTCGGTCGACGCGGGCACGAGCCTGAGTCTCACAATACTGTAACCAGCCACTACCCAAACGCGCTACTTTTTTTTCAGCCAGAGCCTGCAAAGCCACGATTCAGCTTTTTACCGCCTTCTGAGACCCTATGGCAGCCGTAGGAAGTGTCACGGGACAGCTAAGATCCTCACTCTTCAATAAACAGAGACAAGAAGAACGACACCTTGTCAGACAGGCCACTTCCTGCCTGAAACCTTGTCAGGTTTTTGCCTGCCAAATGAGTTCTGTTATACTCACAGACACCATTCAAACAGTTTTAGAAACTTTAGGGTGTTTTCTATCCATATGTAATAAGTATATGCATATTCTAGTTACTGGGTAGGAGTGGTAACCAGATTAAATCGGGTACGTTTTTTATCCAGCCGTGAAAATACTGCCCCTTAGCCATAACAGGTTAAGTTAGGAGAGTACATTGAAAATAGCTGTGTGTAATGTTTTGTCAATTCAAAGACAGGCGTCACCAAAAGCAGATAACCAGCTAAATGCAGCACTAACCTTTGATAATCTTCCTCAGATGACACTCCTAGGACATTATGTTATACAATACATGCATTTTTTGTTCCATCAAGTTCATATTTATATCCAAAAACTGCATTTTACAGTCGCGGTGAAATTCAGAATTTTTTTCCCCTCAAATGCTTCCGGTGAATCAACGTTACAATTTACAAAATTACTATTCGAAAACATTAGTAAATTATAATATTTTCATTCGAAGAATTATAGTTTAACATTTCGTAAATGCTACTGCATTGCCAGATTTCAAAATAACTTTACTGGGAAATCACACTTTGCAATAAACGGGGTGCTGTGCTAAGAACAATAGGCTAGGCTATACAGGTTAGCACCATCTTGTAACCATCTAATATCAATAATACTATTGTCAATAATCCCTTACCTTTGATTATCTTCATCCATTGGCACTTCCAGGAATCCCAGGTCCACAACAAATGTGGTTTCTTTCGACAAAGTTCATAATTTATGTCCAAATAACTCCAAGTTGTTCCATGTTGATAGCGCTTTCGGTAGGCTACTCAAAAGTAGGGGGAGGGGGGGGGGGGGGGAAGTCACGACGAAAAGTAAAAAAAAAAAAATCTATTTACGTTCGTTCAAACATGTCAAACGTTGTTTAGCATCAATCTTTAGGGCCATATTTAACGTGAAACATCAGTAATGTTTCAACCCGACCTCTCCTGTGTCTTGAAAAACGTTTTTGAAAAATGTCTCGCCTCACATGAACTCACATGAATGCGCAGGTGCGGGCAATAATGAAGTGACGACATCCCAGGGACGTCAACTTCTCTTCCTTGTCATCCGGTCTCTCTTCATCATAGACGCTTCAAACAACTTTATAAAGATCGTTGACATCTAGTGGAAGCCGTAGGAAGTGCGAAATGAATCCTTTGTCACTGTGTGATCTATTAGCAATGACTCGAAAAATAGTACAGCCACAAAATTCTCATTTCCTGGTTGTAATTTTCTCAGGTTTTTGCCTGCCAAATGAGTTTTGTTATACTTACAGACACCATTCAAATAGTTTTAGAAAATTCAGAGTGTTTTCTATCCAACTCTGTTAATAATATGCATATCCTAGCTTCTGAGTTGGTGTAGGAGGCATTTAAAAATGGGCACATATTTTCTTTTTTATTCTCAATACTGCCCCCTATCCCCAACAGGTTCAGCGCAATGCTTGAAGCACAGCGAAGGGCTGTTTGAATGAATGCTTACGAGCCAGCTGTTGCCTACCACCGCTCAGGCAGACTGCTCTATCAAATCATAGACTTAATTATAATATAATAAACACACAGAAATACGAGCCTTAGGTCATTAATATGGTCCAATCCGGAAACTATCATCTCGAAAACAAAAGTTTTTTTTCTTTCAGTGACATACGGAACCGTTCCGTATTTTATCTAATGGGTGGCTAAGTCTAAATATTCCTGTTAGGCATTGATGTTTATGGTTAGGTACATTGGTGCAACGACAGTACTTTTTTCGCAAATGCGCTTGTTAAATCAACACCCGTTTGTCGAAGTAGGCTGTGATCCAATGAAAATTAACAGGCACTGCATCGATTATATGCAACGCAGGACATGTTAGATAAACTAGTAATATCATCAACCATGTGTAGTTAACTAGTGATTATGTTAAGATTGATTGTTTTTTTATCAGTCTAATGCTAGCTAGCAACTTACCTTTGCTTCTTGCTGCCCTCGCGTAACAGGTAGTCAGCCTGTTAATCCTTGTGGAGTGCAATGTAAGGCAGGTGGTTAGAGCGTTGGACTGGTAACCGAAGGTTGCAAAAACGAATCCCCCCTGAACAAGGCAGTTAACCCCCGTTTCTATGCCGTCATTGAAAATAAGAATGTGTTCTTAATCTGACTTGTCTAGTTAAATAAAGGTGTAAAATTAAAAAAATAATAATAATTATCGGCCAATCGGTGGCCAAAAATACCGATTTACCGATTGTTATGAAAACTTGAAATCGGCCCTAATTAATCGGCCATTCTGATTAATCGGTCGACCTCTAGTCTATAGTACGTAGCTTGTTTGAGTTGGAGGTTCCCATGTGACTTTATAAATCGCAAAGGCCTTGTGTTGAACAGCTGAACATTAGGAGCTTACTTCCTAAACTAGATTGCATCAAGATCTGGGCTATGAAGAAGAATCTGGATATTCTGGTATTGACTGAAACTTAGATCTCTGGGGACATTCTGGACTCAGATATTAGTATTGAGGGTTGTGTGTTCAGAGTTGACAGACAGGGTAGAGGTGGTGGAGTGGCCATTTCTATTAAAAATAGTTTCTCTCTTTACCGAAATCCATTTCCCTTGCCAACCTATTTTTGCCTCTATTTTTAAGCCATTGTCGAGGGGGGAAATGTATCCATAACTATTATAGGGGTCTACCTTCATCGCTTCCTTAACCTTTGTGTAATCGAGGAGTTAACTAGTTTAACTTCTGATTTAGTAAAAGAAGAAATTATACTGGGTGACCTAAATTATGATTGGGAAATGCAGGCTTCAGACATTTTAAAAAGCATGTGTAATGATCTAAACCTAACCCAGCTGGGGACTAAACCTACACAGCCCAACCCTAGAGGTCCTTCAAAGTCAACTCTGATTTGATGTTATTTTAATGACTACACCAGAGAAATACATTTCTACTGGTGTCTTCAGCCAAGACATTAGTGACCATTGCCCAGTTGTTTGTGTTACAGATGTGAGAATACAAAAATCTAAGCCTCGTGTCATCACAAAGAGGAACTTCAAAAACTTCAGTGAACAGGCTTTATTGCATGATCTTTCTTTTAGTGACCTTGATTGTATTTCAGCTGAACCTAATTTAGCTTCAATCCTCTTTGCAGATGTCTTCAATACTTTTGTTTATAATCATGCTCCCTTCAACAAATTAAGGGTTAAACGTAGATCGAATGCCTGGTGCACAACAGAATTATAAGATCATAAGATAATGCTTGGGTCAAGGCTTTTAAGCAATCATTGTAACCCTAAAACAAATCAAAGGCTAAATGTGATTATTATGTAACCGCTCTTTCAGATTGTAATGGGAACCCGGCTAAATTCTGGAAAACTGTCAAATCCCTGGAAGGTTTTACTTCCTCCTCTGTGCCACAATATATGAATTCCGAAACTGGCCCGTTATGTAAAAAATGCCATCATTGATGCATTTAATCACCATTTTATATCTCTTTGAAATAACTTCTAAGCCTATTCACAATGACATTGGGCTAGATGCTGACAGGTGAAACTTGCTGAATGATCAGAGAAATGATAGTCAAAGCTTTTCTTTTTGGCTATTTACAGAAAAATACTTCCTGGATGCTTTCCTAGAAATAGACAAGTGTGCAGCTCCCATCATTGTTGGCTCAATAAGCCAAATCTTTAATTTATCATTGTTATCAGGAAATATTCCACAAGTATGGAAGTCAGCTCTTGTGCTGCCACTCCATAAAGGCGGGGATAGTAGAGATCTTAATAATTATTGTCCCATTTTCAAGGCTTCCTTGTCTAGCTAAAATTCTTGAATCCTTGGTAAATGAATCCTTTTTTCTGAGAAATTAATTTTGAATGTAAATCAATCAGGGTTTAGGCCTGGGCATAGCAACATTACAGCAACCACTTTAGTTGTTAATGATTTTGTTAATGATTATTTTCAATGGTTTAGACACTATTTATTGCCTTACCTCCTTACTTCATTTGCACACACTGTATACCGATTTTTCTATTGTGTTATTGACTGTACGTTTGTTTATCCAATGTGTAACTGTTGTTTTTGTCGAACTGCTTTGCTTTATCTTGGCCAGGTCACAGTTGTAAATGAGAAATTGTTCTCAACTGGCCTACCTGGTTAAATAAAGGTGCAATAAAAAAAAGATAATCATCACAATATCCTGTATCAAAAGGTTGGCTGGCCCTAGCTAATGACCCGTAGATCTCTACATTACTCCCTTTTTGTTTTCAAGGCCCTACTTCATAAACTTCTGTCTTATCTAACTTTGCTACAATCTGGGAATAATGGTCATTTCAAATAATCAACCATTCATTCTGTTCTTGGATAATATATATATTTTTATGTGCACCAAGGCAATTCTTTGACATGCCTCATCTCAGCAGGGTAAACCAGATACATCACTTTATTCCCTCTGTGCAGCAAACACTGGGCAAGCCAGAAGCTTCAAATATTGAAACTATTTTAAGGCAGTCTGACAAACCTCAAGTTGATTTCTAAACTGTATCATGGGTTCATAGATGCTTTTCCCAATGACACAAAACATGTAAAACAAAAGGTTGAAGACCTGGTAGAAGCTATTGATGATGATGAATGGATACAAATATGTTAGAATGCCCAGTCATGTTCGTATAATCTCAGACATAAATGACTACAGTTTAATAAATTACAACCATCCATAGAACATACTATATACTAGTGGAACTGAATAACATGCATTTAGAAATGTCATTCCTCTGCTGGAGGTTGGTAATCCTCCCACAATGTCAGTGATGGCATACATGTAAAGTTATGTATCACTAGATTTGATTTATTACCCACTTAAGGGTATACTGGGCAACTTTCATAAGATCTGGATGCCTTATGTGGAATACAGTATGACAGATGGAGTCTGTATTAAAAACATGCCCACTACAGTACTGTTAATTATATGGAGGATGTGCGGATTCTGTGTGTTAATGCGGCTTGAGGAATTGAAACATTTTATGGTGGAGAGGGATGAGGCAAAAGGAATGGCAAATAAATCTATCTGCACAATCGATTGGCAACCGTATTGTAAATGGAAAAATCATGTTTATTAAAATGAATAAATAGAAGAAACTACACTATAAAACAAAGATAAATTATAAAGAATGATAGTAAAAAGCATTGGAGCACCATAAATGACATTTTGGGAAAAAAGGCAAACTCAACTCCATTATTCATTGAATCAGATGGCTCATTCAACTACTTTAATCATTTTTTCATTGGCAAGATTAGCAAACTTAAGCATGACATGCCAGCAACAAACACTGACACTACACATCCAAGTATATCTGACCAAATTATGAAAGAGAAGCATTGTAATTTTAAATTCTGTAAAGTGAGTGCGGAAGAGATGAAAAAAATGGTCTATCAGCAATGACAAGCCACCGGGGCCTGACAACTTGGATGGAAAATTACTGAGGATAATAGCGGACGATATTGCCACTCCTATTTGCCATATTTTCAATTTAAGCTTAAAGCAAAAGTAATTCCACTACCTAAGAAGAGTAAAGCCCCCTTATTGGCTTGTGTTTGACCAGTGTGTTATCCCGGGAGGTCTACCCTGGGGGTTGGTGATAGAGGGGATGTACGTGCCGCGTCGTTGGCTTCTTCTGCTGGGAGTACACGGGCTCGGCACCCTCACGCTGATGGCCCGAAGTAGACCCCAATTATGAGGGGCCCAGAAGGTCTACTTCGACTTGAATGCCGACCAGGCAGCGAATTATGAGAGACTCAAACGCAACATCCTGAGCAGTTATGGATTCAGCCTCGCACGTCGTGCACAACTGATCCACGACTGGGCCTTTGACTCCACCATCTCCCCCTGCTCTCAGATGAGCAACCTGGTGCGCCTTACCAAGGGCTGGCTACTGACTGAAGTACCGTCCCTCCCGATAATCGATAAGGTCGTCCTGGATCGGTGGCCATGAGCATGCATAACCCCCAGAGCCTGGAGATATTGCTTACCGTGGTGGAAACCCACCAGAACAACCAGGACCTGCTGAAAGAGGCCCAGGAGGAGAGTGTGGACGCGGGGAGGGGGTAGACAAGTGCAGAGAGAGCCGAGGGGCAGAAGTGGGCCCGGACGGAACCAGCCGAGCTCATGAAGTGGAAGGGCGACCCGAACCAACGACGAAGTCCACTGCTGGACCTAGATCAGAGGTGCTGCTATGATTTCGCGTAGAGCTGCCCCGGCCAGGAGGAGTCCATGCCCTCCGCATCCCCCAGCTCCGGGGTAACCCGGATGGCGAGTTATGTCACCTCCTGTTTGGGCGCGCACCGAGATGGCCCCTCCGATGGTTCCAATACGAATCGATGGCGTTGACATCTGCGCTCTGCTGGACTCCGGCAGCATGGTGACCATGGCCCAACCGCAGTGGCTCACACGAGAGGGGATAGACAAAGCAGGGGATGAGATGAGTGTCCTGTGCACATGGGAACATGAAGAGGTACCCAACCGTGCTGGTACAGATAACCACCCCAAGGGGGGAGTGCCAGATGCGCGTGGGGGCTGTTCCTAACCTGCCCATGCCCATTCTCCTCGGTAGATATTGCCATCTCTTCCATGCACTGTAGAGTACAGGGGCTGGGCACCCCGATGCTGATGGCCCCAAGTAGACCCCCAATTATGAGGACCTGGGGAGGCGTGTGCGCAAGGTAGGAAGAAGAGAAAAAAAGGACGGACCCTACGACATCGTCGAGCGGGTAAGCGACGTCAAATTTAAGGTCCGCCAACCAGGGTGGAAAAAACCCCTCCAGCTTTACCATGTGAACCTACTGAGGAAGTGGAACACACGAGAGGCGCTGTGGACCCGGCCATAGCAGTTTTCATGGGGTAAGACCTCAGCCCGACCCAACGACAAGCACTCCGAGAGTTGAGCCTGTGGAATACGGTCGTATTTTCTGAGGTGCCGGGGCGCATGGTTCTCGTGGAACATCATATCTACATACGTCCGGGTGAAAAAAAGTTTGTGAACAACCATACCGGATACCAGAAGCCCGGAGGACAGCGGTCCAGCAGGAAGTGACAACAATGCTAGATATGGGGGAACTGGAGGAGTCGGACAGTGAGTGGTCTAGCCCTATAGTGCTGGTAGCAAAACTGGACTGAACCGTCCGCTTCTGCAATGAATTCCAGGGCCGGAAAGAGGTCAGTAAAATCGACTCATACCCCATGCCCCGGGTGGACGAACTGGTCGACCGCTTGGGGAAGGCAAGATACGTCAGCACCCAGGACCTGACGAAGGGGTACTGGCAGATGCCGCTTCTCCACATATGTACATGTAGGTCGAGTTATTAACCTCTCTCGGGTATGTGGGACGAAATCGTCCCACCTAGTCAACAGCCAGTGGAATCGAGTGGCGCGATATTAGATGGCCTTCCCTGTAGCTCAGTTGTTAGAGCATGGTGTTTGCAACGCCAGGGTTGTGGGTTCGATTCCCACGGGGGGCCAGCACAGGGAAAAAAATGTATGAAATGTATGCATTCATTACTGTAAGTCGCTCTGGATAAGAGCGTCTGCTAAAATGACTAAAATGTAAAAAAAAAAATGTAAAAATGTAGATTATGTCAGGAGAGTACCCAGCCAGAAATAATCACACACCCATTTTTCAAGCTAGCATATAATGTCACAAAAACCAAAACCACAGCTAAATGCAGCACTAACCTTTGATGATCTTCATCAGATGACACTCCTAGGACATTGTTATACAATACATGCATGTTTTGTTCAATCAAGTTCATATTTATATCAAAAACCAGCTTTTTACATTAGCATGTGACTTTCAGAACTAGCAAACATACCGAAAACTTCCAGTGAATTTACTAAATTACTCAAGATAAACGTTCACAAAAAACATAACAATTATTTTAAGAATTATAGATACAGAACTCCTTTATGCAATCGCGGTTTCAGATTTTAAAATAGCTTTTCGGCAAAAGCACATTTTGCAATATTCTGAGTAGATAGCTCGCCGGCACGGGCTAGCTAATTTGACACCCACCAAGTTTGGCGTTCACTAAACTCAGAATTACTATAAGAAAAATTGGATTACCTTTGCTGTTCTTCGTCAGAATGCACTCCCAGGACTTCTACTTCAACCACAAATGTTGTTTTGGTTCCAAATAATCCATAGTTATGTTCAAATATCCTCTGTTTTGTCCGTGCGTCACCGTTCGGATAGGGACCTGAACGCACGGACAAAACAGAGGATATTTGAACATAACTATGTCGTGACAAAAAAATTCTAAATATTCCATTACCGTACTTCAAAGCATGTCAAACGCTGTTTAAAATCAATTTTTATGCGATTTTTCTCGTAAAATAGCGATAATATTCCGACCGGGAGATGTTGTTTTCGTTCAAAGACTGAAAGAAGAAAATGGTGTCTTCATGCGCGCTCACCCGTGTTCTCAGATTGACCGCTTTCCAAATGCGCTACTGTTTTTCAGCCAGGGACTGCAGAGTCATCATTCCCCGTTCTGGCGCCTTTTGAGAGCCTATGGGAGCCTTAGAAAATGTCACGTTACAGCAGAGTTCCTCTGTTTTGGATAAAGAGGCTATAGAAGGCCAAGAAATGGTCAGAGAGGGCACTTCCTGTATAGAATCTCCTCAGGTTTTGGCCTGCCATATGAGTTCTGTTATACTCACAGACACCATTCAAACAGTTTTAGAAACTTTAGGGTGTGTTCTATCCAAATCAAACAATTATATGCATATTCTAGTTTCTAGGCAGGAGTAATAACCAGATTAAATCGGGTACGTTTTTTTATCCGGATGTGAAAATACTGCCCCCTACCCAAGAGAGGTTAAGTGGCTATGCATAGATAATAACAGAGTAGCAGCGGCGTTTAAGAGGGGGAGGCAATGCAAATAGTCTGGGTAGCCATTTTATTAGATGTTCAGGAGTCTTATGGCTTTGGGGTACTGGCTGTGTAGAAGCCTCCGGAATCGCTTGCCATGTGGTAGCAGAGAGAACAGTCTGACTGGGGTGGCTGGAATATTTGACAATTTTAGGGCCTTCCTCTGATACCGCCTGGTGTAGAGGTCCTGGATGGCAGGAAGCTTGGCCTCAGTGATGTAGTGGGCCGTTCACACTACCCTCTGTAGTGCCTTGCAGTTGGAGGCCGAGCAGTTGCCATTCCAGGCAGTGATGCAACCAGTCAGAATGCTCTCGATGGTGCAGCTGTAGAACCTTTTGCGGTCCAGAACAGACTATGGGAGAAGCACAGTACTACAGAAAGCCATGACTACATGAAACTATTCCACATCAAGTAACTGATGCAAGCAGAAAAACTAGACCTAATGGAAGTGTGGACTGTGAAGCAACACCAGCATAGGCACAGACACATTCATACACACAATAACATACACAATATACACATATGCACTATATTTTTTGTCTAGACCACTGTGGTCTAAGGCACTGTATCTCAGTGCTAGAGGTGTCACTACAGACACCCTGGTTCGAATCCAGGCTGTATCACAACTGGCCGTGATTGGGAGTCCCATAGGGCGGGGCACGATTGGCCTAGCGTCGTCCGGGTTTGGCCGGTGTAGGCCGTGTCATTGTAAATAATAATTTGTTCTTATCTGACTTGCCTATTTAAATAAAGGTAAAAAAATGTAAAATACACACGTACACATGGATTTTTTTACTGTAGATATGTAGTAGTGGTGGAGTAGGGCCCTGAAGAGGCACAGTGTGGTGTGTGGTCTGCGGATGTATTGTAATGTTTTTAAAATTGATTAACTGCTTTAATTTTGCTGCAGCTAATGGGGATCCATAATAAATACAAAATACAAATGTTGCTGCTACAACAGCCTCCACCTTCCTTGGAAGGCTTTCCACTAGATGTTGGAACATTGCTGCGGGGACTTGCTTCCATTCAGCCACAAAAACATTAGTGAGGTCAGGCACTGATATTTGGCAAATAGGCATGGCTAGCAGTCGGCGTGTTCTAATTCATCCCAAATGTATTTGATGGGGTTGAGGTCAGTGCTCTGTCCAGGCCAGTCAAGTTCTAACACAGATCTCAATAAACCATTTTGTGGACCTCGCTTTGTGCAAGGGGTATTGTCATGCTGAAACAGGAAAGAGCCTTCCCCAACTGTTACCACAATGTTGAAAGCACAGAATCGTCTAGAATGTCATTACAGTATATGCTGTACCATTAAGTTTCCTTTCAAATAAGGGGCCCAAACCATGAAAAACAGACCCTGACCATTATTCCTCCTCCACCAAACTTTACAGTTGGCACTATTCATTCGGGCAGGTAGCGTTCTCCTGGCATCCGCCAAACCCAGATTCGTCCGTCGAACTGCCAGATGGTGACGTGTGAAGCATCACTCCAAAGAACACTTTGTGGCTGAGCCGTTGTTGCTCCTAGACATTTCCACTTCACAATAACAGCACTTACAGTTGACCAGGGCAGCTCTTGCAGGGCATACATTTGACGAACTGGCTCATTGGAATGGCTCAACGGTGCCACGTTGAATGTCACTGAGCTCTTCAGTAAGGCCATTTGACTGCCAATGTGTGTCTATGGAGATTGCATGGATGTGAGCTCGACTTTATACACCTGTCAGCAACGGTTGTAGCTGAAATAGCCGAATCCACAAATTTGAAGGGATGTCCACATACTTTTGTGTATATGTGTAGGTGTCTGTTTATTTATTTTTATTTTTTTTACTTTTGATTCCAAAATATGGTGGGGGTTGGGCATGCAGGCAGTTCAGGTTGGCTGGGCGGTCTGGCTGAAATTTGATACGTAGGATGTCTTAACAAAGATTATTTTAAGAGTTAATTTGTTGGTCTATTGGTTAAAGGTGCAACACAACATTGATTATTGAATTACCTTTAGTTCAGTCTTATTAATCACTTAAACATAATAACCTCTTACCTAGCTTTATGACTGTGGGCATTTTTTGCTTGCTTTCTGATGTTCTAAATAGATGGCTGAAAGGGCTTTCGGTCAAATTAGATGTAGAAATGCAGGAAATTAGCTTTAGATGCCTTTAGATGCCCCAAAAAAGTATTGGGGAGGTCCCCCAAACCGGCCTACAGGTTATGTCCTCCCCACTTCTAAATCAAAAGTTGCACCCCTTATTATGACCATTTTCCACAAGGAGAAAGCCCATTAGATTGTGTCCCTGTACTGTGGGCACGTAAGCAGGCGCCTTGGTGGGGTAAAGTCTGAATCTCTGTTTCACTTAAAGGCGGTGTGTGTGCGCGCAAGCCCACTGCTTACTTTGGGTTGCTCTCTAATCATGCTGGTACAAAGAGCTATGTGTTGAGCAGTGATGTGTTTAGGTAGTGGTTGCCAACTCTTCTCTCTCGCTTTCGCTCTCTCGGTGTGTGTGGGTGGGTGGGTCGATTTGGACTTGATCCCAGGAGGGAGGGGTCCGGTTTAAGAGATGCTAGAAGGTGGGGCTTCACACTCTGGTCGTGTTGTGGGACTGATGTTGTGGTAGAAGCCTTCATATAGAAGGGCTGTCCCCGACTAACAAAAATCTTGTTAGACCGATTTGTCAAACATTTTTAACAAGTATTTTCCTTAAATAGAAACACCCTGTTTTAATAAGACAAATGCCTTAAGAGGACACCAGAGGTCTAGAAAAAAAAATAATATTCTCCTCCCGCTCCTGCTGGCTTTTGCAGATTCTGCCACTACTTTTATTTAACTAGGCAAGTCAGTTAAGAACAAATTCTTATTTACAATGACTGCCTAGGAAGAGTGGGTTAACTGCCTTGTTCAGGTGGAAAACAACAGATTTTTACCTTGTCAACTCGGGGATTCGATCTTGCAACCTTTCGGTTACTAGTCCAACACTCTAACCACTAGGCTACCTGCCTAGTGGTTCCCAGTGTTGCCAATTTAGCGACTTTGTCGCTATATTTAGCGAGTATTCAGACCCTTCTAGAGACACATTTTCAAAAAAGCGACTAGCGACAAATCTAGCGACTTTTTCTGATGTTATTGGAGACTTTTGGAGACTGACGTGAAAGCACGTATCGTTCTTACTCTTCTCAACGAGCAGCGGGTGCTGCTGTGGGCCCCACCCCCATCCCAAAGCACTCACAGCCTGCCCAGTCCTCGCGCTGCAGTCAGAGCAGGACACCCCTCCGCGTCCAGACCGCAAATGAATCGCGCATGCGAGAAGCCGCTGCTGGCTGATGGGCGGGATGTAAATGTAAAAAACTAAACAAAAAATTGAAAAAAAAAAAAATGAAAAAAATAATATATCTCCGCCAGTGTCTCTCTTTTGGGTCACTTTTGACGGCCCCAAGCCCGGATAAAGGAGCAGGGTTGAAATTGTGACTTAAAAAAAAACAAGAATCGACAGAAGAAAGTTCATTTGTAGTTCTAAACATATTTAGGGTGTTTTTTTTACTCACTTTTTCTCTCCCATGACGTTATTCCTCTCTCCTACAGCGTCCATCACAATTACATGCACATGGCCAATTATGCAAATTAGGTGATGATGTCATTTTGCGACTTTTAGGACAGCCAATAGCTACTTTCCTTACTGAGGAGTTGGCAACACTGGTGGTTACTGTTCCAATTTCTACCGATCTGCCTGACAGTTATGGTTTTCATATGCACATTTTTGTGAAAGTTTCATTTAATTTATAACGTCTTCATATCTCAAATTCATTGTCATGTGTTTCATCAAAATCCTATCTAAATGAAAATTATAAACCTAAAAAGTAACTTCTCTTGCCATTGCCAACTATGTAAAAATAGCCTACATAAAGCAAACAAATAAAAGCATTGCAGCCTGCAGGTAGAACATATGCTGATAATAATAAATATCCTATAAATCATATTGGCTACACGGGGCCTGTCTGCAACGAACTTTAAACATTGTATCAACCATTAACTTGGGTCGGCCTGAAGCTTGCGCTAGCGAACTGGCAACATTTTCTAAAATATTCTGGGCCCTCAGTTTCCCACACCAGTGAGCTTGAGACAGACACCGCTGTTGGCTATTTGCGCAAGGGATAAAAAACAGTGCTTGACTTGGGCAGGAACTCACCGGAGCTGAGAACCAGCACCTCAAATGTTCTACTGCTTGAGCTCCTGTTCCACTTATAGAATATTAGTTCAAACGTATTGTGGAGCTCCTGCACCTAAATATAAACAGTACCAGAACCCAAAATGAGTACCGGAACTTATTTCAATCCAAGTCCAGCACTGATAAGAAGTATTTTATGATGTTTCCATCCGATCAGAGCATGACATTTTCCCTTTCACACTGAGTGGTTATTGGTTATTGAAAGGGAGAGAACTGGAAAGATTTTTTAAATACGTTGAGGAACTATTATAATTCTCAATGGATGTAAAAACAGACTTTGTTTGCTTGCTGTTTGAGTTGAAGAAAACATTACTTTGAAAGGCTCCACAGGTCATTAGTAGTGGTGTGTTAAGCCAATCAGATATCAGATCCTTAAATAGCACATTTATATGCATACATTTGCGTGCAGGCCAGGTAGCCTATAGGTCTACTTCTGTGCGTGCAGGTCCTTACTCAACATTGACTGGAGCGCTCCCTTATTGCTGGTACAGTAGCCCACATTTTTTATTCAACATTGTTATCAGGAAGTATTCCAAAAGCATGGAAATCTGCATCTGTGCTGCCACTCCATAAGGGTGGAGATACAAATGATCTTGACAACTATCGCCCCATTTCAAGACTACCTTGTTTAGCTAAGATTCTTGAATCCTTGGTTAATGTACAACTTTCATTCCTTTTTATTTGATAATTGTATTTTTAAAATAAACCAATCAGGGTTTAGGCCTGGGCATAGTACTACCACAGCAACCATGCTAATTGTTAATGATCTTGTCAATGCATTGGATGCTAAAAAGAGCCTTGTTCATTGACCTGTCAAAGGCTTTCAATACGGTTGATCATTCTGTTTTGCTGAAGAAGTTATCAAGAGTAGGCCTAAGATATACAGCCTGTTTATGGTTTTAGCCTTAGTTCTGTCACTAAGATAATTCTATCTTGACAGATGGGGTTAAATCTGAATTTGTTGATTCAAAATGGTGTTCCTCAGTGTTGGATTTTAGGTGCATTATTGTTCATCTTGTATATTAATGACATAGGAAACACTGTTAACCTGTTTAGGGGGCAGTATTGACACGGCTGGATAAAAAACGTACCCGATTTAATCTGGTTACCACTCCTACCCAGTAACTAGAATATGCATATACTTATTACACATGGATAGAAAACACCCTAAAGTTTCTAAAACTGTTTGAATGGTGTCTGTGAGTATAACAGAACTCATTTGGCAGGCAAAAACCTGACAAGGTTTCAGGCAGGAAGTGGCCTGTCTGACAAGGTGTCGTTCTTCTTGTCTCTGTTTATTGAAGAGTGAGGATCTTAGCTGTCCCGTGACACTTCCTACGGCTGCCATAGGGTCTCAGAAGGCGGCAAAAAGCTGAATCGTGGCTTTGCAGGCTCTGGCTGAAACAAAGTAGCGCGTTTGGGTAGTGGCTGGTTACAGTACTGTGAGACTCAGGCGCGTGCCCGCGTCGACCGAAAGCTTTGTTTACTTTCCTCTGTTTAGCTAAATGGACATTCCCGGTCGGAATATTATCGCTTTTCTACGAGAAAAATTGCATAAAAATGGATTTTAAACAGCGGTTGACATGCTACGAAGTACAGTAATGGAATATTTAGATTTTTTTTGTCACGAATTGCGCCATGCGCACGACCCTGATTTACCATTTCAGATAGTGTCTGGGACGCACGAACAAAACGCCGCTATTCGGATATAACGATGGATTATTTTGGACCAAACCAACATTTGTTATTGAAGTAGCAGTCCTGGGAGTGCATTCTGACGAAGACAACAAAAGGTAATCAAACTTTTATAATAGTAAAGCTGATATTGGTGAGTGCTAAACTTGCCGGGTGTCTAAATAGCTAGCCCGTGATGCCTGGGCTATGTACTTAGAATATTGCAAAATGTGCTTTCACCAAAAAGCTATTTTAAAATCGGACATATCGAGTGCATAGAGGAGTTCTGTATCTATAATTCTTAAAATAATTGTTATGCTTTTTGTGAACGTTTATCGTGAGTAATTTAGTAAAATGTTAGCGAATTCCCGGAAGTTTGCGGGGGTATGCTAGTTCTGAACGTCACATGCTAATGTAAAAAGCTGGTTTTTGATATAAATATGAACTTGATTGAACAAAACATGCATGTATTGTATAACATAATGTCCTAGGGTTGTCATCTGATGAAGATCATCAAAGGTGAGTGCTGCATTTAGCTGTCTTCTGGGTTTTGGTGACATTATATGCTAGCTTGAAAAATGGGTGTCTGATTATTTCTGGCTTGGTACTCTGCTGACATAATCTAATGTTTTGCTTTCGTTGTAAAGCCTTTTTGAAATCGGACAGTGTGGTTAGATTAACGAGAGTCTTGTCTTTAAATAGCTGTAAAATAGTCATATGTTTGAGAAATTGAAGTAATAGGATTTTTAAGGTTTTGAAAATCGCGCCACAGGCTGCAAGTGGCTGTTACGTAGGTGGGACGAATTCGTCCCGCCTAGCCCATAGAGGTTAATACTGGTAACATTCATCTCTATGCAGATGACAGTTTTGAATTCCTGTGCCGCCTCAGTGCAGCAGGCCATTCATGAACTTCAGCATGACTTTGATTCAATTCAGAAATCACTTACAGATCTTAAATTAGTGTTAAATACCAACTAAAACCAAACTCATGCTGTTCTCAAGGTAACAAAATGTTGACCCTGATTTCCTGCAGATTTGCGCTACATTTGGAGCCCAAATTGAGCTTGTTTCCCAATATAAGTACCTGGGTGTCTGGATTGATGACAAGTTGTCCTTTGTAACGCATATATAAAATCTGACTAAGAAGTTAAAATCCAAGATAGTTTTTAATTTTTTATATTGAAATAAATCATGCCTTAGTATTGAAAATAGGAGAAAGACTGTTCAAACAACGCTTCTCCCTGTAATGGATTTTGGTGATATTGTTTACATGCAACCTCTGCTTTAAAACTCTTGGATGCAGTCTAACATTCTGCAATACATTTTATCACGGGACAATTTTAGGACTCATTGTAGTCTGTATAAAAATGTGGGATGGACCTCTTTGTCAAGCATAAGTTGTTTATTAGTCTAGGCATCTACAATGGATTAGTTCACTGAGATGGGTGCAAATATATTTATCTATACAGTACCAGTCAAAAGTTTGGACACCTACTCATTCCAGGGTTTTTCTTTATTTTTACTATTTTCTACATTGTAGAATAATAGTGAAGACATCAACACTATGAAATAGTAATCAAATCATTAAACAAATCAAAATATATTTTATATTTGAGATTCTTCAAAGTGGCCAACTTTTGCCTTGATGACAGCTTTGCACACTCTTGGTGCAGCACTCCACCAATCAAGCCTTTATGGTAGAGTTGCTAGACAGAAGCCACTTCTCTAAAAGTCGCATGACAGCCCACTTGGAGTTTGCCAAAAGTTACCTAAGGGGACTCTCAGACCATGAGAAACAAGATTCTCTGGTCTGATGAAACCAAGATTGAACGCTTTGGCCTGAATGCTAAGCGTCACGTCTGGAGGATACCTGGCACCATCCCTATGGTGAACCATGGTGGTGGCAGCATCATGCTGTGGGGATGTTGTTCAGCGGCAGAGACTGGGAGAATAGTCAGGATCGAGGGAAAGATGAACGGAGCAAAGTACAGAGATCCTTGATTAAAACCTGCTCAAGACCTCAGACTGGAGCGAAGGTTCACCTTCCAACAGGACAATGACCCTAAGCACACAGCCAAGACAACTCAGGAGTGGCTTCGGGACAAGTCTCTGAATGTCCTTGAGTGGCATAGCCAGAGCCCGGACTTGAACCCGATCGAACATTGCTGGAGAGGCCTGAAAATAGATGTGCAGCGACGCTCCCCATCCAACCTGACAGAGCTTGAGATGATCTGCAGAGAAGAATGGGAGAAACTCAGGCGCACTGCATCGCAGTGCTAGCTGTGCCACTAGAGATTCTGGGTTTAAGTCCATGCTCTGTCGCAGCCAGCCACGAGGGGGAGACATATGGGGCGGCACACAATTGGCCCAGCGTTTTCAGGGTTAGGGGAGGGTTCGGCCGTCAGGGATGTCCTTGTCCCGTTGCACACTAGCGACTCCTGTGGCGGGCCAGGCGCAATGCACACTGACACGGTCGCCAGGTGTACGGTGTTTCCTCTGACACATTGGTGCGGCTGGCTTCCTGGTTAAGTGGGTATTGTGTCAAGAAGCAGTGCGGCTTGGTTGGGTTGTGTTTCGGAGGACGCACAGATCTTTACTTTCGCCTCTCCCGAGTCCATATGGGAGTTGCAGCGATGAGACAAGACTGTAGCAGCTAATTGGATACCACGAAATTGGGGAGAAAAAGGGTTAAAAATTAAATGATAAAGAATGTGAGGAACTCCCCAAACAGGCGTTCCAAGCTTGTAGCGTCATACCAAAGAAGACTTGAGGCTGTGATCGCTGCCAAAGGTGCTTCCACAAAGTACTGAGTAAAGAGTCTGAATACTTATGTAAATGATTTTTCAGTTTTTTTTGTTTTATAAAATGTCTAAAAATCTGTTTTTGCTTTGTCGTTATGGGGTATGTATATAGATTGATGAATGAAAAAAAAAAAATACATAAATTTTAGAATAAGGCTGTAACGTAACAAAATGTGAAAAAATTGAAGGGGTCTGAATATTTTCCGAATGCACTGTATTTAGCAATAATAAAGAGTTTGGCAGCAGGTGTGTGTGTGTGTGTGTGTGTGTGTGTGTGTGTGTGTGTGTGTGTGTGTGGGGATGAGTGTACATCTGTGTGGGTGAGTGAGTGCATCTGTGCTAAGGTGCGGAGAGTCAGTGCAGGTCCAGCTCAATGGTTCAGCAGTCTGATGGCTTGTAGATAGTTTCTATCTCTGTGCCTGTTGGTCTGCCTGATGGTGGGCCATACCAGGCCATGATGCAACTGGTCAGGATGTACTTAATGGTGCAGCAGTTGTATTTGGAGAGGACCTGGGGTGGCATGCCAAATATCTTCAGCTGCCTTAGGAAGTAGACACTGTTGCGCCCTCTTGACAAGAGTGGTGGTCCATGTTAAGTCCTCGGTGATGTGGAAGCCAAGGAACTTAAAACTGCTGACACTACTGGAAGCCCCGATCCACATCAATGGGACATCTCTGCTGATCACGTCTGCCAATCACAGTATCCTTACCTCGAGAGAGATCTCCGTCCGAAAAAAAGCTATCAGATTCTGTTTTTATGATTAATTGTTTTATCCAACTATTTAGTTATTGAAACATGTCATCAATGCAAGCTGTAAAATGACTCCCAACTTAGCTAGCTAGTTACAACAAGTAGATCTGTTGCTAGCTAGCAGGAGCATTTTAGCTATCAGTTTACTAATAATTTAATACTAAACAAATCTATAGGACAAGCAGTGTAAAGCTAATACAATCATCAAGGCAGGTTCCATTAATTTCATTTATACTGACAAATAAGAAATGCCACATTATCCCTGTAAGTAGTTGGAGTAGGATTACTGCAGAGCACCCTGCCTGTCAGGGTGTTCATTTTCTAGCTCACAAACTACATTCCTTTGAATGATCTATTCAGCTATTCTGTGTCCTGCTCCCAGAGATCAACCAAGTGCTATTCACCAGGCATGGGCTGATTCACTCACCTGTGAGGAGATCCACTATTTAGACATTGGGACCACATATGCATTTGTCTGCTGTATTTTCTTTGGGGAGTTTGTCTTACACAGTTTAGTGCATTTTAAAGTTGAACACCCACTACAGATGCACGTGCTTGTTTACTACAGATGCACGTGCTTGTTTACTACAGATGCACGTGCTTGTTTACTACAGATACACGTGCTTCTTTACTACAGATACACGTGCTTGTTTGAGCATCTTTATTAATTCTCTCATTTTAGTCTCCCGTGATCTATACACTAACTCTTGCAGTTTGAACTAGCCCTGCCGTCACTATTTAGACATTGAGACCACATGCATTTGTTTGTCTTTTCTTTGTTGGTTTTATCTTGCACAGTCTAGTGCATTTTAGAGTTGAAGAACACTAACTACAGATACACGTTCTTGTTTGAGCATCTCAAAAACTATATTCAATATAGAATCAGTTTGACAGGTGACAACAGATTATTTTACTATTGTAACCTGTCGTGGTGAAAGGCTTTTGCCATAGATGGTAGAGTTCCGCGTTTCTGGACCACACAAGCTTCTAAATTGCATTCTGCTAAGGCACATTGGTGAGCAGGGTGGGATCTTTTTGATATGCTTATAGGGTGTGTGCACACATGCTTTTGGAGAAAAGGGGGAATACTGAAGCATGTGTTGATGACTGTTCTATAGTCTCCATAAGAGGCCCAGGTTTTTGGCATAGATGGTAAAGCTCTCATTTCTGGACTGCAACATTGTAAGATTATTCCCTCAATAGCACTTGATATACAGTGAGCTCCAAAAGTATTGGGACAGTGACCATTTTCTTTTGGTTTTGGCTCTGTACCACAGCACTTTGGATTTGAAATGGTACAATGACTGAGGTTAAAGTGCATCCTGTCAGTTTTAATTTAAAGGTATTTTCATCCATATCTATTTAATTTATTTTTATTTTTAATTTCAACACTTTTTGTACAAAGTCCTCCCCACTTTGGGGGACCAAAAGTATTGGGACAAATTCACTTATGTGTATTAAAGTAGTCTTTTAGTTTATTATTTGGTCCCATATTCCTAGCACACAATAATTACATCAAGCTTTTGACTCTAAAAAGTTTTTGGATGCATTTTCTGTTTGTTTTGGTTGTGTTTCAGATTATTTTGTGCCCAATAGAAATTAATGGTAAATATTGTATTGTGTAATTTGAGTCACTTTTATTGTAAATAAGAATATCACATTTTTCTAAACACCTTAATGTGGATGCTACCATGATTGTGGATATTCCTGAATGAGTCGTGAATAATGATGAGAGGAAGTTAGATGCACAACATTACAGCAACAGGGGAGGTTAGCATTATGGGGTGGTGGTTATGCTTTCTCACAAATTTTTATTATGGATTGTCTGTAATCATGGTAGTATCCACATTAATGTAGAAGTGTTTAGAGACGTATATTTAGATGGGTGGAATTTTTGTTCTCACCTTGCAAGCAAAGCATTTTAACGTCTGCCCTTTTGACAGCGGAGAGAGGAAAAAAAAGTTTTAAAGCAAGTTTGATGCAATTGTACACATTTTTGCCATGGGTCGGAGAGAAGATTTTGCCGTTTTACAGCTCCTTTCCTGCAATTCTACACATTTTGCCATAGGGTGGTGAGAATGTTGCAATTTTTTTTTAAATATAATATCAGTGAGCATGACTAACAATCAATGGGGCCCCCCAGGTCTGTAATTCGACCATGACTACTATTAGTTTAGATAGTCAAGCAGCCAGCTAACTTAACCATAAATAAATACAATTGCTGACCTGGGCTAATTGAGTGACTGACATAACAAAATAAAAACTGCTGATGCACAACCAAATTTCGAAATTGCACCTTGTGTATTGTACTATTCTAACTCTAAACAATAAGTTGAGACAGCCCAGACGGGAAGGGCCAGAGTCGCTGACTGAGCGAGCGGAGCACTGTTGGGGAAAACCCAAACATGCCATTGGGAGCCTGGGCGGAGTGAAATAACCCCTGTGTTCTTCCCAAATTCCAACAGCCGCCTTTAAAAAGAAAAAGAAAACGTTATTGCAGCTGCAACTTCGCATTCAGCCACTTCGCCTCTCCTACCCACCGTGCTGCAGTACCCCTCCAACCCCACGATAATTTGAGGTTGAGTCCACTTTGACCACTCTTTGTCAAACTTGTCAATTGTTCTGTACAGCAGAGCAGAGGGCTTGGTTTGATTTCGAATGATTCCGTGGGTTAGAAGAGAAGAGAGACTGACGTCTCCAGATGGGATGTCAGCGCTAATAAATTGCTAAAATTGTCAGGTTAAGCTCGTTTCTGGTGCATACCCAGAAATTAATTTGTGTGGAGTTGCTGACTAACGGCAAATAAACTATAAAAATAGTCGCACACTCCATATATAAACTCCCAGTAATTTATTGTTATTATTTATTTAAATCACCAACGCTTCGGCATCACTGTGCCTTCTTCAGGGTGGAAGTTTATAGGTTAAGCTCGTTTAACATCCACGCTCAAACTTCTCTCCCCGGCTCAAGCCTGTCTTTATCAGTCCACCCCACCTCGTGTCAGTGTGTGTGTGTGTGTGTGTGTCTATTACTCCCACATGAGCAACAGCTGCAGAAGCTCGCCATATAACGTTTGGACTGATGGTTGCTATCAGACGTCACGTTGAGGAGAATAAATCACTCGCATTAAATTCAACTTTTTTTCTATTTTTTTTGATAGATGTTTTTCCAGGCTAAACTTCTTGAGTTACCCTTCTGTACCTACGGACAAAAGGAACACCTATGTGAGAATACTGTTCATTGACTACAGCTCAGCGTTCAACACCATAGTGCCCACGAAGCTCATCACTAAGCTAAGGACCCTGGGACTAAACACCTCCCTCTGCAACTGGATCCTGGACTTCCTGATGGGCCGCCCCCAGGTGGTAAGCGTAGGCAACAACATGTCTGCCACGCTGATCCTTAACACTGTGGCCCGTCAGGGGTGTGTACTTAGTCCCCTCCTGTATTCCCTGTTCACCCACGACTGCATGGTCAAACACGACTCCAACACCATCATTAAGTTTGCTGATGACACAGTGGTAGGCCTGATCATCGACAACGATGAGACAGCCTATATTGAGGAGGTCAGAGAACTGGTAGTGTGGTGCCAGGACAACAACCTCTCCCTCAATGTGAGCAAGACAAAGGAGCTGATCGTGAACTACAGGAAAAGGCGGGCCGAACAGGACCCCATTAACATCGACAGGGCTGTAGTGGAGCGGGTCGAGAGTTTCAAGTTCCTTGGTGTCCACATCACCAACGAACTATCATGGTCCAAACATACCAAGACAGTCGTGAAGAGGGCACGACAAAACCTTTTCCCCCTCAGGAGACTGAAAAGATTTGGCATGGGTCCCCAGATCCTCTAAAGGTTCTACAGCTGCACCATCGAGAGCATCCTGACCGGTTGCATCACCGCCTGGTATGGCAACTGCTCGGCATCTGACCGTAAGGCGCTACAGAGGGTAGTGCGAACGGCCCAGTACATCACCAAGCTCCCTGCCATCCAGGACCTATACAATAGGTGGTGTCAGAGGAAAGCCCATAAACGTGTCAGACTCCAGTCACCCAAGTTATAGACTGTTTTCTCTGCTACTGCACGACAAGCGGTACCGGAGCGCCAAGTCTAGGACCAAAAGGCTCCTCAACAGCTTCTACCCCCAAGCCATAAGGCTTCTGAATAATTAATAAAATCGCCACCGGACAATTTACATGGAATCCCCCCTCCCTTTTGTACGCTGCTGCTACTTGCTGTTTATTATCTATGCATAGTCACTTCACCCCCACCTACATGTACAAATTACTTCAACTAACCTGTACCCCCACACACTGACTCGGTACCGGTGCCCCCTGTATATAGCCTCGTTATTCTTATTGTGTTACTTTTTATTATTACTTTTTATTTTAATCTACTTGGTAAATATTTTCTTAACCAACAGTCCAGTTCAAGAAGAGTTAAGGGCTTGTAAGTAAACATTTCACTGTAAAGTCTACACTTGTTGTATTCGGCGCATGTGACAGTTTGATTTGTGTGAAGCAGGGAGGCCTGGGACACCATATGTTAAATTATATTGCTGGGCTGTCCGTTTAAGGCAAATTAGAGAATGGGTTGCTTACTGTGGAGTTAAAATAGAAAAAAAATCTATATTTATTTCTTGAACATTATTCTATATTTTCTGCTGATTCACAAGGCTCCTTATTCACTTAAAGATGCGGTAGGTCATGTCAGAAGTTAGCAGATTCTTTACTTACCAAGAACAGCTGCAAATTCCAATAAAACTACATCACATTGATTTGTGATAGTGCTGAGCTATTAAGTGCTTGAGGTCTTAAAAAAAGGATAAAATGTTTTACATTAAATGCACTATGCATTATGTATTGACAAAAAATGACAAATGTTTGTCCCACAAAATGTGGAAATAGTCAAGGGGTGTAAATACTTTCTGAAGGCACTGTAATAAACATTTCGGTACCTTTGTGGACAGAATTCTTACTTTCTCAACTTAAATTCCTGGAAACAGAAGTAGGTTCGTTTTTCATATTGTGTGGTGTATGAACTGTTTAAAAAAAAAAAAAATTACGGTGGTTGGTGTTGGTTTGTGTGCATCTACAGTCGTGGCCAAAAGTTTTGAGAATGACACAAATTCATTTCCACAATGTTTGCTGCTTCAGTGTCTTTAGATATTTGTGTCAGATGTTACTATAGAATACTGAAGTGTAATCCAAGCATTTCATAAGTGTCAAAGGCTTTTATTGACAATTGCATGAAGTTGATGCAAAGAGTCAATATTTGCAGTGTTGACCCTTCTTTTACAAGACCTCTGCAATCCGCCCCGGCATGCTGTCCATTAACTTCTGGGCCACATCCTGACTGATGGCAGCCCATTCTTGCAAAATCAATGCTTGGAGTTTGTCAGAATTTGTGAGTTTTTGTTTGTCCACCCGCCTCTTGAGGATTGACCACAAGTTCTCAATGGGATTAAGGTCTGGGGCATTTCCTGGCCATGGACCCAAAATATTAATGTGTTATTCCCCGAGCCACTTAGTTATCACTTTGGCCTTATGGCAAGGTGCTCCATCATGCTGGAAAAGGCATTGTTCGTCACCAAACTGTTCCTGGATGGTTGGGAGAAGTTGTTCTCGGAGGACGTGTTGGTACCATTCTTTATTTATGGCTGTGTTCGTAGGGAAAATTGTGAGTGAGCCCACTCCCTTGGCTGAGAAGCAACCCCACACATGAATGGTCTCAGGATGCTTTACTTTTGGCATGACACAGGACTGATGGTAGCGCTCACCTTGTCTTCTCCGGACAAGCTTTTTTCCGGATGCCCCAAACAATCGGAAAGGGGATTCATCAGAGACAATGACTTTACCCCAGTCCTCAGCAGTCCAATCCATGTACCTTTTGCAGAATATCAGTCTGTCCCTGATGTTTTTCCTGGAGAGAAGTGGCTTCTTTGCTGCCCTTCTTGACACCAGGCCATCTTCCAAAAGTCTTCGCCTCACTGTGCGTGCAGATGCACTCACACCTGCCTGCTGCCATTCCTGAGCAAGCTCTGTACTGGCGGTGCCCCGATCCCGCAGCTGAATCAACTGTTAGGAGACGGTCCTGGCACTTGCTGGACTTTCTTGGGCGCCCTGAAGCCGCCTTCACAACAATTGAACCACTCTCCTTGAAGTTCTTGTTGATCCGATAAATGGTTGATTTTAAGTGCAATCTTACTGGCAGCAATTTCCTTGTCTGTGAAGCCCTTTTTGTGCAAATCAATGAGGATGGCACATGTTTCCTTGCAGGTAACCATGGTTGACAGAGGAAGAACAATGATTCCAAGCACCACCCTCCGTTTGAAGCTTCCAGTCTGTTATTCGAACTCAATCAGCATGACAGAGTGATCTCCAGCCTTGTCCTCGTCAACACACACACTTGTGTTAACGAGAGAATCACTGACATGATTCATTCATTTGCATGGCAAGGAGGGACTTTGCATTTAATTGCAATTCATCTGATCACTCTTCATAGCATTCTGGAGCATATGCAAATTGCCATCATACAAACTAAGGCAGCAGACTTTGAAAATTAATATTTGTGTCATTCTCAAAACTTTTGTCCACGACTATAGTGTGTAACAGGATTTTCTCTCCCCCGTCTGTGCCTGTAGGAGCCCCCCTAAAGGTGTGTCCCCAGGGCTACTCATGCTGTACCCTGGAGATGGAGGAAAAGCTGAGCCAGCAGAGCCACTCAGACCTGAAGGCCCCCATCTCCCAGCTCAGCTCCAACCTACAGAGCACCTTCAAACAGAGGCACAGCCACTTTGATCGTAAGGGAGAGATCGAGACACATGCCCACACACACACACCTACCTTCCTACTGTATCAGTCCATTTATGTCTACCTGCCTGCAGCAGAGACACCCGGTCTACCTGTCTGTTGGCAATTACACCTGTCTCTCAACGTCTGTCACTGCCCCTCTCTGGCCAATCCCCTCTCCCATGCCTTACCCTACACTCTGGGGGGAGAGAGGTACACATGCTCCCAGACAGACCACAAGCTCACCCAGAGCCAGTCTTCTTTTCCTTAACACACTTCCTGTTCTCTCTCTGTGTGTGTGTGTGTGTGTGTGTGTGTGTGTGTGTGTGTGTGTGTGTGTGTGTGTGTGTGTGTGTGTGTGTGTGTATATCCTGATCGAGTTTCCACTGCCTGCCCTATTGTGGGTGACATGGGAGCATGTGACAATGCTGAGTCAGACGAATGGAAACGGGACAATTTTGTATTTATTATGGATACAAGGTAGCAGCTACTCTTCCTGGGGTCCAGCAAAATTAAGGTAGTTATACAATTTTAAAAACATTACAGTACATTCACAGATTTCACAACAGTGTCCCCTCAGGCCCCTACTCCATCATTACCACATATCTACAGTACAGAATCCATGTGTACGTGTGTGTATAAGACTCAGCGTCGTCCGGGTTAGAGTTTGGCCGGGGTAGGCCGTCATTGTAAATAAAAATTTGTTCTTAACGGACTTAGTTAAATGAAGGTTAAATTAAAAATATATAAAGTCCTCTCACTGTCAACTGCGTTTATTTCCAGAAAACGTAGCTTAACATGTGTAAATATTTGTATGAACATAAGATTTAACAACTGAGACATAAACTGAAAATGTTGCACAGACATGTGACTAACAGAAATGGAATAATGTGTCCCTGAACAAAGGAGGGGGGGGTCAAAATCAAAAGTAACAGTCAGTATCTGGTGTGGCCACCAGCTGCATTTAGTACTGCAGTGCATCTCCTCCCCATGGACTGTACCAGATTTGCCAGTACTTGATGTGAGATGTTACCCGACTCTTCCACCAAGGCACCTGCAAGTTCCCGGACATTTCGGGGGGGAATGGCCCTAGCCCTCACCCTTCGATCCAACAGGTCCCAGACGTGCTCAATGGGATTGAGATCCGGGCTCTTCGCTGGCCGTGGCAGAACACTGACATTCCTGTCTTGCAGGAAATCATGCACAGAACGAGCAGTATGGCTGGTGGCATTGTCATGCTGAGGGTCATGTCAGGATGAGCCTGCAGAAAGGGTACAACATGAGGGAGGAGGATGTTTTCCCTGTAACGCACAGCATTGAGATTGCCTGCAATGACAACAAGCTCAGTCCCTCCACCTCCAAATCGATTCTGCTCCAGAGTACAGGCCTCGGTTTAACGCTCCTTCCTTCAACGATAAACGTGAATCCGACCATCACCCCTTGTCAGACAAAACCCCAATTCGTCAGTGAAGAGCACTTTTTGCCAGTCCTGTCTGGTCCAGCGACGGTGGGTTTGTGCCCATAGGCGACATTGTTGCCGGTGATGTCTGGTGAGGACCTGCCTTACAACAGGCCTACAAGCCCTCAGTCCAGCCTCTCAGCCTATTGCGGACAGTCTGAGCACTGATGGAGGGATTATGCGTTCCTGGTGTAACTCGGGCAGTTGTTGTTGCCACCCTGTACCTGTCCCGCAGGTGTGCTGTTCGGATGTACCGATCCTGTGCAGGTATTATTACACGTGGTGTGCCACTGCGAGGACGATCAGCTGTCTGTCCTGTCTCTCTGTAGTGCTGTCTTAGGCATCTCACAGTACAGACATGGCAATTTATTGCCCTGGCCACATCTGCAGTCCTCATGCCTCTTTGCAGCATGCCTAAGGCACGTTCACACAGATGAGCAGGGACCCTGGGCATCTTTCTTTTGGTGTTTTTCAGAGTCAGTAGAAAGGCCTCTTAGTGTCCTAAGTTTTCATAACTGTGACCTTAATTGCCTACCGTATGTAAGCTTTTAGTATCTTAAAGACCGTTCCACAGGTGCATGTTCATTAATTGTTTATGGTTCATTGAACAAGCATGGAAAACAGTGTTTAAACCCTTTACAAGGAAGATCTGTGAAGTCATTAATTTTTAGGAATTATCTTTGAAAGACAGGGTCCCGAAAAAGGGACGTATCTTTTTTTGTTGAGTTTATGTATTCACAATATATTAGTGAACATATTGGAATCGGACGATATTATATAAAAATGACCAAAAAATGAGCTTTTCTTTAAAAAACAACAGCGTACAAACAAACAAATATATACATGCATACATACATACATACATACATACATACATACATACATACATACATACATACATACAGTGGGGAGAACAAGTATTTGCAGTTACAGCGATCATACGTTTCCTGTAGTTCTTGACCAGGTTTGCACACACTGCAGCAGGGATTTTGGCCCACTCCTCCATACAGACTTTCTCCAGATCCTTCAGGTTTCGGGGCTGTCGCTGGGCAATACGGACTTTCAGCTCCCTCCAAAGATTTTCTATTGGGTTCAGGTCTGGAGACTGGCTAGGCCACTCCAGGACCTTGAGATGCTTCTTACGGAGCCACTCCTTGGTTGCCCTGGCTGTGTTTCGGGTCGTTGTCATGCTGGAAGACCCAGCCAGGACTCATCTTCAATGCTCTTACTGAGGGAAGGAGGTTGTTGGCCAAGATCTCGCAATACATGGCCCCATCCATCCTCCCCTCAATACGGTGCAGTCGTCCTGTCCCCTTTGCAGAAAAACATCCCCAAAGAATGATGTTTCCACCTCCATGCTTTACGGTTGGGATGGTGTTCTTGGGGTTGTACTCATCCTTCTTCTTCCTCCAAACACGGCGAGTGGAGTTTAGACCAAAAGGCTCTATTTTTGTCTCATCAGATCACATGACCTTCTCCCATTCCTCCTCTGGATCATCCAGATGGTCATTGGCAAACTTCAGACGGGCCTGGACATGCGCTGGCTTGAGCAGGGGGACCTTGCGTGCGCTACAGGATTTTAATCCATGACGGCGTAGTGTGTTACTAATGGTTTTCATTGAGACTGTGGTCCCAGCTCTCTTCAGGTCATTGACCAGGTCCTGCCGTGTAGTTCTGGGCGGATCCCTCACCTTCCTCATGATCATTGATGCCCCACAAGGTGAGATCTTGCATGGAGCCCCAGACCAAGGGTGATTGACCGTCATCTTGAACTTCTTCCATTTTCTAATAATTGCGCCAACAGTTGTTGCCTTCTCACCAAGCTGCTTGCCTATTGTCCTGTAGCCCATCCCAGCCTTGTGCAGGTCTACAATTTTATCCCTGATGTCCTTACACAGCTCTCTGGTCTTGGCCATTGTGGAGAGGTTGGAGTCTGTTTGATTGAGTGTGTGGGCAGGTGTCATTTATACAGGTAACGAGTTCAAACATGTGCAGTTAATACAGGTAATGAGTGGAGAACAGGAGGGCTTCTTAAAGAAAAACTAACAGGTCTGTGAGAGCCGGAATTTGTATATGTGTGTGTATATATATTCTAAAAGAAAAACTAACAGGTGTCATGATGTTGGCCTCTCCCTTTTGCACACAATCCACCCTGTGTGTAAAGGGTAGAAAAACTCTAAAATTCCAGGAAAGTCTCTGGCCACATGGCCCATAGAGACAAAGGAAATTCTTCCAACTCATAGAATTGAAGAATCCAGCTACGAACTGATCCGCTGGTACCATTTTGTGATACTCAGAAGAGACAATATAGCCATATTACCATAAAACTGTTTATATAATAGACTCAGTTTAAGACTTGCCTCATATGGGTGTATGGAATGTATTGATAAGGATAAAGCTTTTGTAAGACATTGAGATGCTATGTACTGATGTAATGTGATAGAATTGTATTTCTGTAACCAAATCCAACTCAGTCATAGGCACGCCCCAGGGACATATACAGGACCAGGCGTCATTTGACCAGCCTGTTCGATGGGCACTATAAAACACTCCCTGATTTACATTTCCTCAGACCAGGCCTACACTCCGTTGGCCAAATAGGTTCTACCATCTAATTCCTCTACTGAAAGTGAACCATACCACGTGGTTAACTTTTAGACTATCGATACTGACAGAATAAGAACAAGTCTTTGATATTAATTATTAGTCTGCAGCTAAGTAAATTATATCATTGAACGCGAAGACCAACGAAGCAACCATTCGATGACGACATTAACCTCTATGGGCTAGGTGGGACGCTTGCGTAACAGCCACTGGCAGCCTGTGGCGCGATTTTCAAAACGTTAAAAATCCTATTACTTCAATTTCTCAAACATATGACTATTTTACAGCTATTTAAAGACAAGACTCTCGTTAATCTAACCACACTGTCCGATTTCAAAAAGGCTTTACAACGATAGCAAAACATTAGATTATGTCAGCAGAGTACCAAGCCAGAAATAATCAGACACCCATTTTTCAAGCCAGCATATAATGTCACCAAAACCCAGAAGACAGCTAAATGCAGCACTCACCTTTGATGATCTTCATCAGATGACAACCCTAGGACATTATGTTATACAATACATGCATGTTTTGTTCAATCAAGTTCATATTTATATCAAAAACCAGCTTTTTACATTAGCATGTGACGTTCAGAACTAGCATACCCCCCGCAAACTTCCGGGGAATTCGCTAACATTTTACTAAATTACTCACGATAAACGTTCACAAAAAGCATAACAATTATTTGAAGAATTATAGATACAGACCTCCTCTATATGTCCGATTTTAAAATAGCTTTTTGGTGAAAGCACATTTTGCAATATTCTAAGTACATAGCCCAGGCATCACGGGCTCGCTATTTAGACACCCGGCAAGTTTAGCACTCACCATAATCATATTTACTATTATAAAAGTTTGATTACCTTTTGTTGTCTTCGTCAGAATGCACACCCAGGACTGCTACTTCAATAACAAATTTTGGTTTGGTCCAAAATAATCCATCGTTATATCCGAATAGCGGCGTTTTGTTCGTGCGTTCCAGACACTATCCGAAATAGTAAAGAAGTGTCGCGCGCATGGCGCAATTCGTGACAATAAAATTCTAAATATTCCATTACCGTACTTCGAAGCATGTCAACCGCTGTTTAAAATCAATTTTTACGACATTTTTCTCGTAGAAAGCGATAATATTCCGACAGGGAATCTCCTTTTCGGCAAACAGAGGAAAAAAATCCCAAAGGCGGGGGCGGTCGGGGTCACGCGCATAAGCCCAGTGTCCCTTGATCGGCCACTTGAGAAAGGCGATAATGTGTTTCAGCCTGGGGCTGGGATGACGACATTCTGTTTTTTCCCGGGCTCTGAGCGCCTATGGACGACGTGGGAAGTGTCACGTTAGAGCAGAGATCCTTAGTAAATGATAGAGATGGAAAAGAAGTTCAAGAAATGGTCAGACAGGCCACTTCCTGTAAAGGAATCTCTCAGGTTTTGACCTGCCATTTGAGTTCTGTTATACTCACAGACACCATTCAAACAGTTTTAGAAAATTTAGGGTGTTTTCTATCCATATGTAATAAGTATATGCATATTCTAGTTACTGGGTAGGAGTGGTAACCAGATTAAATCGGGTATGTTTTTTATCCAGCCGTGTCAATACTGCCCCCTAGCCCTAACAGGTTAATGAAGGTCGCTCTGAAAGATCCATTCTAACCGAGAGAGAGAGAGAGAGAACGCGGACAAAACTCCCCAACAGAACTACTCTCCAACAAGAATCAGAACGACACACTGAGCGTAAATATATATTGATTGCAATTGTTCCCGAATGAGTGAGCCTTCAATTGTTAATATTAAATCACCCTGTGTAACTTCTCAGCCGACCTTTTATGACCCATTGTTCAACAGGCCGACCAGCCTGTTTAGCCCACAAGGGCACATTCCGATACCAATCCTTTGTTGACGATAATTACTGTTTGTATGTTTTTCTGTTAATTACTTAGTGTAGTAAATAAATGATTTTAAGACAATTGATGTATGGATGATTTTAGTAAAGACTGGGTTCGTGCAGATACAACAATTTACGACGTTTTGGAATGAGACTGGACTAGAGGTAAATCCACCATTTAAACTTAGAAGATAATCGACCTATACTATAATAGAATATAATATTATAGTACAGGAAAGTTATATTAGGAAAATTATAGCTTTGTAATCTGAATATTCTCCTTGGTGCCCCGACCTCCTAGTTAATTACAACTAAACGATTAATCAGTTTAATCGCGTGATAATAATTACAGGGAGCTAATTGATAAACATATCTTACGTTTAATGGAACCCCCAAAGACACGACTCAGTTGATGGCACCATCATCTTCAGTTGATGGCACCAACTTCTTCAGTTGATGGCACCAACTTCTTCAGTTGATGGCACCAACTTTTTCATTATGCTTTTTGTGTTTAACTAGCTAAGGTTAGCTGGTAGGCTCGTTAGCTAACGTTATGTGATGTGTGTTCAACACCCGTTGAATATGGCTGGTGTCAGTAAACGTCTGCAAAAAAGCGTCATGAAATTGTTGTCAGCAGAGCTGGTTAGGCTGTTTTAATGTTATCCAGAGGTAAACAAATCATCGGCCAGAGTGTCAAATGTGCGCTCAGAGAGCGAAACCAGATGGGTGGGGCTAAAGCCTAAGAGGGTGTGAACTACTGATAAGACATTTTTGGCCAATACCGATATCTGATATTTTCCTTGACAAAAAAAAACGATAACCAATATTTAAAAATGTTGCGGCCTTTTAAGCATTCTAGTACAGTTAAATAATTAAAACACACACACACGGACACAGCAGTCTAAGGCTCTGCATCGCAGTGCAAGAAGCGTCACTACAGTCCCTGGTTTGAATCCAGGCTGTATCACATCCGGCCGTGATTGGGAGTCCCATAGGGCGGCGCACAATTGGCCCAGCGTCGCCCGGGTTTAGCTTTGGGTAGGCTGTCATTGTAAATAAGATTTTGTTGTTAATAACCTCTTACATCTAGACGTTCCGCTAGCGGAACACCTGCTCCAATATCCAATGATGGGCGTGGCGCGAAATACAAATTCCTCTAAAATCCGAAAACTTCAATTTTTCAAACATATGACTATTTTACAGCATTTTAAAGACAAGACTCTCGTTAATCTAACCACACTGTCCGATTTCAAAAAGGCTTTACAGCGAAAGCAAAACATTAGATTATGTCAGCAGAGTACCCAGCCAGAAATAATCAGACTACCCATTTTTCAAGCTAGCATATAATGTCACAAAAAACAAAACCACAGCTAAATGCAGCACTCACCTTTGATGATCTTCATCAGATGACAACCCTAGGACATTATGTTATACAATGCATGCATGTTTTGTTCAATCAAGTTCATATTTATATCAAAAACCAGCTTTTTTACATTAGCATGTGACGTTCAGAACTAGCATACCCCCCGCAAACCTCCGGTGAATTTACTAAATTACTCACGATAAACGTTCACAAAAAACATATCTATAATTCTTAAAATAATTGTTACAGAACTCCTCTATGCACTCGATATGTCCGATTTTTAAAATAGCTTTTCGGTGAAAGCACATTTTACAATATTCTCAGTAGATAGCCCGGCATCACAGGGCTAGCTATTTAGACACCGACCAAGTTTAGCACTCACCAAAATCAGATTTACTATTAGAAAAGTTTGATTACCTTTTGTTGTCTTCGTCAGAATGCACTCCCAGGACTGCTACTTCAATAACAAATGTTGGTTTGGTCCAAAATAATCCATCGTTATATCCAAATAGCGGCGTTTTGTTAGTGCGTTCCAGACACTATCCGAATGGTAAATAAGGGTCGCACGCATGGCGCATTTCGTGACAAAAGATTTCTAAATATTTCATTACCGTACTTCGAAGCATGTCAACCGCTGTTTAAAATCAATTTTTATGCCATTTTTCTCGTAAAAAAAGCGATAATATTCCGACCGGGAATCTGCGTTTCGGTAAATAGAGGGAAAAACAGAAAGACGGGGGCGGCCAGTGCACGCGCCTAAGCCCACTGTCCCTTGATCGGCCACTTGACAAACGCGATAATGTGTTTCAGCCAGGGCTTTGAATTACGTCATTCAGCTTTTTCCCGGGCTCTGAGAGCCCATTGGAGCCGTAGGAAGTGTCACGTAACAGCAGAGATCCTTTGTAATGGATAGAGATGGCAAAGAAGGCCAAGAAATGGTCAGACAGGGTACTTCCTGTACAGAATCTTCTCAGGTTTTGGCCTGGCAAATGAGTTCTGTTATACTCACAGACACCATTCAAACAGTTTTAGAAACTTTGCAGTGTTTTCTATCCAAAGCTAATAATTATATGCATATTCTAGTTTCTGGGCAGGAGTAATAATCAGATTAAATCGGGTACGTTTTTTATCCAGCCGTGAAAGTACTGCCCACTAGCCATAACATGTTAACCAACTTGCCTAGTTAATTTAAGGTTATACACACACACTGACCAAAACGTTATTTTGTTGGCATTTACATATGTCCCCATTACCAGTAAAACATAATCAATACCTATTTCTTTCACTTACTATGACTGCACGTCACATAATGATCGAACGCGTTCATTAATTGTTTACGTAGTTATTTTATTACACAATCACTCGTATTTCATGTGTCACATCGATTAATCGATGTGTATGCTATGATGCTGGTTAAGTTGCTAGCTCATGGATGCCCTAAGCATAGCAAAACGACATCTGTTTCAGTAGCTATATAGTTAGCTATATAGTTAGCTAGCTATCTAAAATAACCCTAATTTATAAGACAGTTCTTATTTGATTAATGGTGGTCGGACCCATCTATGTGAAGCTAGCCACAATAAGGATTCGCCACAATAGTGGACTTTGCGTTTAGCCTTCAAAATAAAAGTATGCCATTGACAGTGACTCAAATGAATACAAATAGTATAATTATGCCATAAGTGAATTATCATGCTAAACGAGGTTGGAATGTTATATAAAATCAACAAAAGACAATAATTAGTTAATTTGACAATCTGTTGAAATCACACTGGATGTATTTTACTTTAGCATTGCATTGGGGGCATACTTATTTCACTGTACAGCCTTACCTATGGATTGTGGATCAATGACATGGGGTATCAGTCTACTCAGTGACACCCAGAGAACATTAGCGTCGTAGCTCTTATTGCGGGACTCTGAAACAACTGAATTGAGCCACATTTGTCAACCTATGTGTATTGAACACTATTCTTGAGGAAAAACAATACTGTGTGGATGTTTTGGAGTCTGATAACTCTGAGGAGACAATAGCTTGGGTATTGAGTAGACTGATACCCCATTTCATTGATCCCCCAATCCTTAGGTAAAGCTGTACAGTGCAATATGAATGTCAATACACACAGTAGGCTGACTGGGGAGGTGATTTCACACAGTCACAGTCTCGCGATAAGAGCTACAACGCTAATATTTGCGTAAACTCTTCTCAGTTGTGTTCTGTGGGTGTCACCGAGTAGACTGACACCCCATTTCATTGCTTCACATTCCAACCTTGTTTAACATTATCTAGTTTAAATATGGCATGATTCCACCAATTGTAACCTTCTGCATCACTTTCAAAGAGGTACTTTTATTTTGATGGCAAACCGCAAATTCCATTACTGTGCCTAATCCTTATTCTGGCTAGCTTCACAACACATAACCCGGTCTGGTTGAACCTCACTAGCCAGATGAAGCTAGCTGGCTGCTTATAATGTTAGCTTTTGGCAACAGGGTTAAGTAGCTGCTGAGTTATTTATTTTATTGAACTGAAGTTCAATTTCAATAGGTGAACAAGAAGTGGCTACCTAGCTAATACTTACAAGGATTCCTAAATGATTGCTAAGAATAATTAAAATGACTGCAGTTTGTACTGGTCATTGTTTTCAGGCTGGTTGTATTGGTGCTAGCTAGGTACCAAGCTGAAGCTAGCTAGCTACCCCAGAAGTTGCGGTCGAACAAATAATGCTTTATTACCAACGTGGTATTGTAAACACATCGTTCGTTGCCGGTGTTTGCTTGTTTGCAGATTTTTTTGTACAGCTTTGACAGTGCTACTGATAGTAGTGGTGGCGCTTGGCTTGCATGTGGTATGCATGCAAGCCAAGGCGGTATGCAAATTGGAGTGGGTTTAGGGTTTCTGGGATAATGGTGTTGTGAGCCATAACTAGCCTTTCAAAGCACTAAATGGCTACAGACGTGAGTGTTACGGGTCGGTAGTCATTTAGGCCGGTTACCTTAGTGTTCTTGGGCACAGGGAGTATGGTAGTCTGCTTGAAACATGTAGGTATAACAGACTCAGTCAGGGAAGGTTGAAAATGTCAGTGAAGACACTTGCCAGTTGGTTAGCGCATGCTCTGCGTACACGTCCTGGTAATCCGTCTGTCCCTGCGGCCTTGTGAATGTTGACCTGTTTAAAGGCCTTACTCAAATCGGCTACAAAGAGCGCGATCACACAGTCGTCCAGAACAGCTGATGCTCTCATTCATGCTTCAGTGTTGCTTGCCTCAAAGCAAGCATAGAAGTAATTTAGCTCGTCTGGTAGGCTCTTGTCATTGGGCAGCTTGCGGCTGTGCTTCTCTTTGTAGTCTGTAATAGTTTGCAAGCCCTGCCACATCTGACGAGCGTCGGAACTAGTGAAGTACGACTCAATCTTAGTCCTGTATTGACGCTTTGCCTGTTTAATGGTTCTGGTTGGGGTATGTACGTACAGTCAGTGTGGGGATGATGTCATCTATTCACTGTGATTAGAACAATTACATATTTAATAGTTAACAATTAATAATTAGCAAATAGTAGGACATTTCTGTAATGTTTAATTCTGTGTTTCTGTAATGAGATGGTTTCCACTCTAGCTTTATGCATGCAGTTAGTCTGCTATGACTTGATGATAAAAACCTAACTGCTGGTATTCCATAGATGGAGATGGAGAGAGCCTGGAAGAGTTTAGAACAATGCCTCATTTTCTCATCTTCCTAGCATCTGGGAAACTTAGCCGGGTTGGAAGTAAAACAATATCCCATGCAAATAAGCAGGAGATGGTCCAAGGTGGCTTATGGGAAGGTTGGAACCAGGCAGACTAAGCATTTTTAGGTCCTAAATAACATCTGTTTTTTTCATTAAGCACTCGACCAAACACTTTCAAGTGTGGGGCCGAAGGTTTCATTATTGCAATAATGAATCAATATTAAATAACAATGATTGTTTGAAGAAATGACAAAGTCTCTGTCAGTACTGAATTTCCACAACATTTTTGGCGACAAGGAGGTAATCTGCAACCTCACCTGTTGACCTCTCCTGAAGATCTGGGTAAACTGTGCACAGGGATCAGAAAATTTGATCTCTGGGTAAACCATGCTTATTATTGAGCAGCTGGACCCGCCTATGATCTGAGAGGTAGCGGGCACGGGTGGATACCAGATTTCGGACAGAGTACTGAGAGAGGTCGGCTTGGACAATCTATCAATAAGTGATGAAATTCTAAAGAAAAATAATAAAAACATAAAAGCCCCTGTTGAGGGTATGCTCAGAGCGAGATCTTCCTTAAGAGGCCACAGCTGAGGTAACTAGCAGGACTGAGTTGAGTTGATGAGTGTTCTTAAGTGAGGTATCCTTGGGCATAATTGTTAATTAGCCAGTTGCGGGCAACCAAAAGTCCAGATCAGTGGTACTGAGTTGATCACAGTAGGACTGTTGAGGTTATTGTGGAGTGAAGGACTGGAGCGTGGGTGATCTTGCGAGAGAACTCGGCTTGGTGAAGCTCATTGAACGAGGGACTAGGGTGCAGGTGACGCCTTGTGAGGGCATCTGGCTTGGTGAAGTTCAAATTATAACGTGTACTGTTTGATAAATGAGGTAAACAGGTATGCCCAGGGTTACTATTTATGAAGCCAGTGACTGATGTGGTGTACTACTCAATGTCATCAGAAGAATCCCGGAACATATTCCAGTGTGCTAGCAAAACAGTCATGTAGCTTAGCATCTGCGTCATCTGACCACTTCTTTATTGACCGAGTCACTGGTGCTTCCTGCTTTAGTTTTTGCTTGTAAGCAGGAATCAGGAGGATAGAAATGTGGTCAGATTTGCCAAATTGAGGGAGAGCTTTGTACACGTCTCTGTGTATGGAGTAAAGCTGGTCTAGAGTTGTTTTCCCCTCTGGTTGCACATGCGACATGCTGGTAGAAATTAGGTAAAACAGATTTGTTTCCCTGCATTAAAGTCCCCTGCCACTAGGAGCCCGCCTCTGGATGAGCGTTTTCCTGTTTGCTTTTGACCGTATACAGCTCTTAGTGCCAGCATCAGTTTGTGGTGGTAAATAGACAGCTATGAAAAATATAGATGAAAATAGTGTGGTCTACAGCTTATCATGAGATACTTTACCTCAGGTGAGCAAAACCTCGAGAATTCCTTACTGTTAGATTTCGTGCACCAGCTGTTGTTTACAAATAAACACAGACAGCCACCCCTTGTCTTAACGGAGGCGGCTGTTTTATCTTGCCGATGCAACATAAAACCTGCCAGCTGTGTGTTATTCATGTCATTGTTCAGTCATGACTCGGTGAAACAACATAAGATATTATAGTTTTTAATGTCCCGTTGGCAGGATATACGTGATCATAGTTTGTCTGTTTTGTTATCCAATGATTGTACGTTGGCTAATAGGACTGATGGTAAAGGAAGATTACCCACTCGCCATCGGATCCTTACAAGGCACCCCGACCTACGTCCCGGATATCTCTGTCCCTTTCTCCTGCGAATGACGGGGATGAGGGCCTTGTCGGGTGTCTGAAATTCTTCGCGTCTGACTCATTAAAGATAAAATCTTCTTCCAGTACGAGGTGAGTAATCGATATCCTGATATCTAGAAGCTCTTTTCGGTCATAAGAGACGGTGGCAGAAACATTATGTTTCAAATAATGCGAAAAATCACACAATAGCACAATTGGTTAGGAGCCCGTAAAACGGCAGCCATCTCCTCCGGCGCCATTGTTAAGTTTGTGTATGTGTCCTGGTGCCCGAATTCAGGAGTGTTTGGTGACTCCCTCAGAGATAGTATGGGAACTTTACATTTCAAAGCTTGGCAGAGGGCACACCGAGAAACTGCAGCGGACATTTTGTGTTTTACAAGGAAAAAGAAGGGGGAGAGAGAGGAGTTGATACAAAGAGAAAAGAGTGAAAGGGGTGTGTATGCTTGCACACATGTAAAAGTGAGAGAGGTTAAGCATTTTGCATAGAGTCTGGAATGCTCATTTTGTTCATTAAGAAAGTGGTGGTGAGGCAAGTGAGGGGTTCTTGGGAGAGGGGTGCTGTGTTATTTGGGGGGGGGGGGTGATGGACATTCCTCAGGATGAAGTAGGTTATTGTTCCCTGTCTCTACTGAAGAGAGCATTCTGAAGGAACTGATGAACTGAAAGCATTGGAGTGAGAGAGAGATATGGGTGTGGAGGGGGATACAGGTCCCCATATGGAAGGGGAGGGAGAGGAGGGGTGGGCAGTAATCATATTGAAAGAGGAGCAGGGAGAAAGGAAAACGAATGGAATGTGACAACAGAAAATGCCATTGGTGGTCAGCGGCTTGATGGTGCTTCAGTGGCTTGATGTGGAGAGACATTGAATAGCAATGTTCTCTCGCTCTCTCTCCGTCTCTCGCCCTCTTACTCTCCCTCGCGCCGTCTCTCCCTCGCGCCGTCTCTCCCTCGCGCCGTCTCTCCCTCGCGCCGTCTCTCCCTCGCGCCGTCTCTCCCTCGCTCCGTCTCTCCCTCGCTCCGTCTCTCCCTCGCTCCGTCTCGCTCCGTCTCTCCCTCGCTCCGTCTCGCTCCGTCTCTGTCTCGCTCCGTCTCGCTCCGTCTCTGTCTCGCTCCGTCTCTGTCTCGCTCCGTCTCTGTCTCGCTCCGTCTCTGTCTCGCTCCGTTTCGCTCCGTCTCTGTCTCGCTCCGTCTGGCTCCGTCTCTGTCTTTCTCTCATCTCTGCTCCCTCTCATCTCTGCTCCCTCTCGGTCTCGCTCTGCCGCTCTCGCTCTCTCTGCCGCTCTCTCGCTCTGCCATTCTCTCGCTCTGCATCTTCCTCTGCCGCTCTCGCTCTGCATCTTCCTCTGCCACACTGTCTCAATCAATTGAATTTCAATTTAAGTGCTTTATTGGCATGGGAAACGGATGTTAACATTGCCAAAGCAAGTGAAGTAGATAATAAACAAAAGTGAAATAAACAATAAAAATTAACAGTAAACATTACACTCACAAAAGTTCCTAAAGAATAAAGAAATTTCAATAGTTACAAAAAGTACAAAAGGGAAAATAAATAAACAGAAATATGGGTTGTATTTGCAATGGTGTCACAAATCTTGCTGCTGTGATAGCACACTGGTTTTTCAACCAGTAGATATGGGGGTTTATCAAAATTGGGCTTGTTTTAAAATTCTTTGTGGATCTGTGTAATCTGAGGGAAATATGTGTCTCTAATATGGTCATAAATTTGGCAAGAGGTTAGGAAGTGCAGCTCAGTTTCCACCTCATTTTGTGGGCAGTGTGCACATAGCCTGTCTTCTCTTGATAGCCAGGTCTGCCTACGGCGGCCTTTCTCAATAGCAAGGCTATGCTCACGGAGTCTGTACAGTCAAAGCTTTCATTAAGTTTGGGTCAGGTATTCTGCCACTGTGTACTCCCTGTTTAGGGCCAAATAGCATTCTAGTTTGCTCAGTTTTTTTGTTAATTACTTGACATATTGGAAATAATTATCTTTTTGTTTTCTCATGATTTGGTTGGGTCTAATTGTGTTGCTGTCCTTGTGCTCTGTGCGGTCTGTTTTGTTTGTGAACAGAGCCCCAGGACCAGCTTGCTAAGGGGAGTCTTCTCCAGGTTCATCTCTCTGTAGGTGATGGCTTTGTTATGGAAGGTTTGTGAACAGAGCCCCAGGACCAGCTTGCTTAGGGGACGCTTCTCCAGGTTAATCCCTCTGTAGGTGATGGCTTTGTAATGAGCAGACCAGGACACTTGCTTAGGGGACGTTTCTCCAGGTTAATCCCTCTGTAGGTGATGGCTTTGTTATGGAAGGTTTGTGAACAGAGCCCCAGGACCAGCTTGCTTAGGGGACTTTTCTCCAGGTTCATCTCTCTGTAGGTGATGGCTTTGTTATGGAAGGTTTGGGAATCACTTCCTTTCACTCTCTCTGCCTATCTCTATATCTGCCTCAAAGAAAATCTAACCCCCCCACCCACTCCCTCACTCTTTTACTCTCCTCCCTCCATTTCTAACCATTTCTTTTCCCATACAACCTTTCCCGTGCAGTTTTTTTTCTGAGTGATTTCAGGAGCTTTGCTGTACTGCTGCTGGTTGTGTGTAGACCTACTAACTCTGTCTAATGACAGTCACAGACACGCTGCCAAAAACATTATTGAAGAGACTTTCAATCTGGTTGTGGAAATGTACACTACGATGTTAGTTTGTGTATTTGTATTTATTATGGATCCCCATTAGCTGCTGCCAAAGCAGCAGCTACTCTTCCTGGGGTCCAGCAAAATGAAGGCAATGTGTGAGAATCAGATGAGAGGGAAACATTCAAAGAACCTCTGGATAACATACAGAATATTCTGATTTATAATGTTTATGCAGTGTAAGGAACTGGAATTTATGTATCCTTTACATGCCTTCAGATACTATTCATACACCTTGACTTACTCCACATGTTTTTGTTACAGCTTGAATTCAAAATAGCTTAGATATATTTTTTTCTCACCCATCTACACATAATGACCCCATAATGACAAAGTGAAAACCATGTTTTTAGAAATGTTTGCAAATTCTTTGAAAATGAAATACAGAAACATGAATTTTTCATAAGTACATTTACATTTTAGAATCACCTTTGGCAGAAATTACAGCTGTGAGTCAGTCGTCTTGGGTTTGTCTGTATCAGCTTTGCACATCTGGATTTAGGGATTTTCTCCCATTCTTCATTGCAGATTTTCTCAAGCTCTGTTAAGTTAGATTGGGAGTGGTGTTGAACAGCAATCTTCGAGTCTTTCCACAGATTTTCAATGGGACTCAAGTCTGGGCTTTGACTGGGCCACTCAAGGACTTTCACATTCTTGTTCTGAAACCATTCCAGCGTTGCTTTGGCTGTATGCTTGGGGTCATTATCCTGTTAGAATGTAAATCTTCGCCCCCAGTCTCTACCATGCTTCACGGTAGAGATGGTGTTAGACAAGAAATGATCTGTGCCTGGTTTTCTCCAGACAATTCAGGCCAAATAGTAAAAAAAAAAAAATGAAGTTCTGAGTCTTTCACGTGCCTTTTTGTAAACTCCAGGCGTGCTGTCATGTGGCTTTTTCTCAGGAGTGGTTTGCATCTGGCCACTCTCCCATAAAGCCCTGATTGGTGATGTGCTGTAGAGACTTGTCCAGCTGGCAGCCATTCTTCCATCTCAGCCAAGGAACTCTGTAGTTCTGTCATTGGGTTTTCGGTCACCTCCCTGACCCAGGTCCTTCTTGCCAGGTTGCTCAGAGTCTGGGTAGTTCCATATTTTTTCAATTTCCCAATGATAGAAACCACTGTGCTCTTGGAAACTTTCAACACTCTAGAAATTGTTTTATGCCCTTCCAGATATATGCCTCATCACAATTCTATCTGTGAGATCTATTGACAGTTCCTTGGACTTCATGGTATAGTGTCAGTTCTGACATGCACTGTCAACTGTGAGACCTAAATCATGTCCAAACGATTGAATTGGCAACAGGTGGACTCCCAAGTTTTATTGACATAAATTTGCTAAAATGTACACTACTGTTCAAAAGTTTGGGGTCACTTAGAAATGTCCTTGTTTTTGAAAGAAAATCACATTTTTTTTGTCCATTTTATAATAAAATTTCTCAGAACGAGTAGACTGATGAATTTCAGAAGAAAGGTCTTCTTAAAAAAAAAAAAAAAGGACATTTCTAAAGTGGCCCCAAACTTTTGAACGGTAGTGTATATTAACATGTTTTCACTTCGTCTTCGTTATGGGGTTTTGTGTGTACATGGATGAGATTTTGTATTTATTGAATCCATTTTTAATTCAGGCTTTAATACAACTAAATATGGATAGGTCAAGGGGTATGAATACTTTCTGAAGGCACTGTATGTTTTTTTAAGAGGAACAGATTTTATTAGAATACGTACTTAGTTTGAACATCTTTGGACCAGACAGAATAAATATGGTATTGACATTAGCCTTTATAAAATCTGCCCTTGTCCACATGTTTTGGAAGATTTACAAAGTGCTCCATTATGCCACAATACAATTTCCTGAATAACAAGTCACTCAATAATAATAACCTCTTTATATTAATATTCTATTAGATCACAAATATAGCCTACCGTTACCACACTCTGATGTTGATATTAAGTTTTAGCTGTGTGCTATCGTCGTACTTACACTCTTCTTCTCTTTCCCGTCTACAGAATTCTTCCGCGAGTTGCTGGACAACGCGGAGCACGCGCTCAACGACATGTTCGTGCGCACGTACGGCCTGATGTACGTGCATAATGCGGAGCTATTTAAGCACTTCTTCCAGGAGCTGAAGCGCTACTACGTGTCGGGCAGCGGGGCAGTCAACCTGGACTCCATGCTGTCTGACTTCTGGGAAGACCTCCTGGAGAGGATGTTCCAATTGGTCAACGTCCAGTACGAGTTCAGTGACGCCTACATGGAGTGCGTCAGCCGCCATACCGAGCAACTGAAACCGTTTGGTGACGTGCCGCGCAAGCTCCGCCTCCAGCTGACACGGGCCTTTGTCGCGGCGCGCACCTTCACCCGTGGCCTGGCGCTCATGCCCGAGGTGGTCAACAAAGTCTCCACGGTAAGTCGAAGAGTAGAGTTGCAAAACGAATGGTAATATACCAAAGTTACGGAAATGCTTCGTAATTAACATGTTAACGTTGGATTTTTTATTTTTAAGTATTCATATATAGTATTCATTTTTTATTCATCCATGAGTTTCTAGTGGATAGACCATATGGTTGAAGGAAAAAGCCTAATTAACATTTACATTTAATTAAAGAATAAAGCATCTAATCAACAATGGCATTATTTTCACTTAACTCTGCAACTCTTCCAACTATTTACTCTTTTCACAACTTCCCCCAGTTTGGCGGAAAAACAATGACAACAAAACATTGACAACAAAGACATACAGTTCATTCGGAAAGTATTCAGACCCCTTGACTTTTTCCACATTTTGTTACGTTACAGCCTTATTCTAAAATGTACTAAATTGTTTTTTTCCCCTCATCAATCTACACACACTACCCCATAATGACAAAGTAAAAACAGGTTTTTAGACATGTTTGCAAAAAAATAATATCACATTTACATAACTATTCAGACCCTTTACTTAGTAATTTGTTGAAGCACCTTCGGCAGCGATTACAGCCTCGAGTCTTCTTGGGTATGACGCTACAAGCTTGACACAACTGTATTTAGGGAGTTTTTCCCATTCTTCTGCAGATCCTCTCAAGCTCTGTCAGGATGAATGGGGAGCGTCGCTGCACAGCTATTTTCAGGTCTCTCCAGAGATGTTTGATCGGGTTCAAGTCCGGTGTCTGGTTGGGCCACTCAAGGACATTCAGAGACTTGTCCCAAAGCCACTCCTGCTTTGTCTTGGCTGTGTGCTTAGGGTCGTTGTCCTTTTGGAAGGTTAACCTTCGCCCCAATCTGAGGTCTTGAGCCCTCTCGAAGGTTATCAAGGATCTCTCTGTGCTTTGCTCTGTTCATCAACCCTGACTAGTCTCCCAGTCCCTGCCACTGAAAAACATCCCCACAGCATGATGCTGCCACCGCCATGCTTCACCATAGGGATGGTGCCAGGTTTCCTCCAGACGTGACACTTGGCATTCAGGCCAAAGAGTTCAATCTTGGTTTCATCAGACCAGAGAATGTTGTTTCTCATGGTCAGAGTCCGTTAGGTGCCTTTTGGCAAACTCCAAGTGGGCTATCATGTGCCTTTTACTGAGGAGTGGCTTCCGTCTAACCATTCTACAATAAAGGCCTGATTGGTGGAGTGCTGCAGAGATGGTTGTCCTCCTGGAAGGTTCTCCCATCTCCACAGAGGAACTCTGGAGCTCTGTCAGAGTGACCATCGGGTTCTTGGTCACCTTCCTGACCAAGGCCCTTTTCCCCCGATTGCTCAGTTTGGCCAAGCGGTCAGCTCTAGGAAGAGGCTTGGTGGTAACAAACGTCTTCCATTTAAGAATAATGGAGGCAACTGTGTTCTTGGGGACCTTCAATGCTGCAGACATGTTTTGGTACCCTTTCCCAAATCTGTGCCTCGGCACAATCTTGTCTCTGAGCTCTACGGACAATTCCTTCAACCTTCAACCTTTTGCTCTGACGTGCACTGTCAACTGTGGGACCTTTGATAGACAGGTGTGTGCCTTTCCAAATTCTTTCCAATCAATTTAATTTACCTCAGGTGGACTGCAATCAAGTTGTAGAAATATCTCAAGGATGATCAATGGAAACAGGATGCACATGAGCTTAATTTCGAGTCTCATAGCAAAGGGTCTGAATATTTATGTAAATATGATATTTCTGTCTTATTTTTAATACATTTGCAAAAAATTCTAAAAACCTGTTTTCACTTTGTCGTTATTGCGGTATTGTGTGTAGATTTAGTAAAAAAAGATTTATCTAATCCATTTTAGAATAAGGTTGTAACGTAAAAACGTGGAAAAAGTAAAGGGGTCTGAATACTTTCTGAATTAACTGTATTGACATGGTATCTATTTTTATTTTATAGAAATTATATTTCATGCTGAAACCATGATATTGGGATGAAATGGAAGTTCACTAAGTTTCTGGGTTATATTTAGGATAATGTTCTACACTTTTCTCATTCTTATTTTGTATTTTAAAATTATCTTATTTTATATATTTTACATGTGTTAAGGTCACACGGAGGGCCAGAGATAATTAGACTGCTGTGGTAATCTGAAGTACCCAAAACGGCTACTGATGTCAAGTGATACAATTCCCTAACATTCTTGACAGTTACAAAAATTCAGGTAGTTTACTGGTCAACTTTGAAAGTGACCAATTATTTACCCTCCCTTTGCAACCCTAAGAAATATAGAGATGTTGATGCATAGAATGACCTTATATTGGTTCATTTGTAGATTTTGTGGCCAATTCTTTGTGGATTTTGCTATGTTTTTGGGGTTATTGTCTTGCTGGAAGATCCACTTGCTGCCAAGTTTCAACCTCCTGGCAGGTAGAGGCAACCAAGTTGACCTAAACAAGGGCCCCAGGACCAGTGGAAGCAAAATAGCCCCATATACCATCAATGATCCACCACCATATTTTATAGTAGGTAAGGGGTTATTTTCTGCTCATGCATTCTCATCTAGAATCAAAACCCACCACTGGTGTGCATGGCCAAAGAATTACATTTTCATGTGATCCGACCAATGCCTGGAGTTTGCTAAACGACATTGGCACTTGGATTTGAACTGTTGCTTTGGTCAGCTGACATGAAAATAAAAAAAAATAGCCCCATAACATCAAAGATGGGTTATTTTCTGCTCATGCATTCTCATTTAGACACAAAACCCCCACTGGTGTGCGTGGCCAAAGAACTCTATTTTCATGTGATCCGCCTGGAGTTTGCTAAACGGCATTGGAACTTGGATTTTAACTGTTGCTTTGGTCAGATGACATTTAAAATATAGCTCTTTGGCCACGCACACCAGTGGTGGGTTTGGTGTTAAAATGAGAATACATAAGCAGAAAAGAACTGCATACCTACTGTAAATATGGTTGGTGAACTTTGATGTTATGGGACTATTTTTGCCTCCACTAATCCTGGGGCACTTGTAAGGTCAACGTCATCATCAACTTTACTCAGTACCAGGACATTTTAGCCAAAAATCTGGTTGCCTCTGTCAAGAAACTGAAACTTGTCCGCAAATAGATCTTCCAGCAAGACAATATCCTCAAGCACACATCAAAATCCACAAAGAAAAATTAATTGCCCACAAAATCAACATTTTGCAATGGCCATCTCAGTCTCCGCACTTAAAACCCATTGAAAACCTGTGGTTTGAATTGAAGAGGGCAGTCCATATGCGCAGACAAGGATATTTTGTCTTTTTTTGACACCGTTTTGACACCCACCACTGCGACCTGTATGCTCTCATTGGCTGGCCCTCGCTTCATATTCGTCGCCAAACCCACTGGCTCCAGGTCATCTATAAGTCTTTGCTAGGTAAAGCCCCGCCTTATCTCAGCTCACTGGTCACCATAGCAGCACCCACCCATAGCACGTGATCCAGCAGGTATATTTCACTGGTCACCCCTAAAGCCAATTCCTCCTTTGGCCGCCTTTCCTTCCAGTTCTCTGCTGCCAATGACTGGAACGAATTGAAAAAAATCACTGAAGCTGGAGACTCATATCTCCTTCTCTAACTTTAAGCATCAGCTGTCAGAGCAGCTCACAGATCATTGCACCTGTACATAGCCCATCCAACTACCTCATCCCCATATAGTTTTTTTTTCTCCTTTGCACCCCAGAATCTCTACTTGCACATTCATCTTCTGCACATCTATCACTCCAGTGTTTAATTGCTAAATTGTAATTACTTCGCCACTACGGCCTATTTATTGCCTTACCTCCCTAATCACACACTGTATATAAATGTTTTCTATTTGTGTTATTGTCTGTACAGTCGTGGCCAAAAGTTTTGAGAATGACACAAATATTAATTTTCACAAAGTCTGCTGCCTCAGTTTGTATGATGGCAATTTGCATATTCTCCAGAATGTTATGAAGAGTGATCAGATGAATTGCAATTAATTGCAAAGTCCCTCCTTGCCATGCAAATAAACTGAATCCCCCAAAAAACATTACCACTGCATTTCAGCCATGCCACAAAAGGACCAGCTGACATCATGTCAGTGATTCTCTCGTTAACACAGGTGTGAGTATTGACGAGGACAAGGCTGGAGATCACTCTGTCATGCTGATTGAGTTCGAATAACAGACTGGAAGCTTCAACCGGAGGGTGGTGCTTGGAATCATTGTTCTTCCTCTGTCAACCATGGTTACTTGCAAGGAAACACGTGCCGTCATCATTGCTTTGCACAAAAAGGGCTTCACAGGCAAGGATATTGCACCTAAGTCAACCATTTATCGGATCATCAAGAACTTCAAGGAGAGTGGTTCAATTGTTATGAAGAAGGCTTCAGGGCACCCAAGAAAGTCCAGCAAGCGCCAGGACCATCTCCTAAAGTTGATTCAGCTGCGGGATCGGGGCACCGCCAGTACAGAGCTTGCTCAGGAATGGCAGCAGGCAGGTGTGAGTGCATCTGCACGCACAGTGAGGCGAAGACTTTTGTAGGATGGCCTGGTGTCAAGAAGGGCAGCAAAGAAGCCACTTCTCTCCAGGAAAAACATCAGGGACAGACTGATATTCTGCAAAAGGTACAGGGATTGGACTGCTGAGGACTGGGGTAAAGTCATTTTCTCTGATGAATCCCCCCTTTCTGTTTGGGGCATCTGGAAAAAAGCTTGTCCGGGGAAGACAAGGTGAGCACTACCATCAGTCCTGTGTCATGCCAACCGTAAAGCATGCTGAGACCATTCATGTGTGGGGTTGCTTCTCAGCCAAGGGAGTGGGCTCACTCATAATTTTGCCTAAGAACACAGCCAGGAATAAAGAATGGTACCAACACGTCCTCCGAGAGCAACTTTCCCAACCGTCCAGTAACAGTTTGGTGACGAACAATGCCTTTTCCAGCATGATGGAGCACCTTGCCATAAGGCAAAAGTGATAACTTAGTTGCTCGGGGAACAAAGCATCGATATTATGGGTCCATGGCCAGGAAACTCCCCAGACCTTAATCCCATTGAGAACTTGTGGTCAATCCTCAAGAGGCGGGTGGACAAACAAAAACTCACAAATTTCTGACAAACTCCAAGCATTGATTTTGCAAGAATGGGCTGCCATCAGTCAGGATGTGGCCCAGAAGTTAATGGACAGCATGTCAGGGCAGATTGCAGAGGTCTTGAAAAGAAGGGTCAACACTGCAAATATTGACTCTTTGCATCAACTTCATGTAATTGTCAATAAAAGCCTTTGACACTTATGAAATGCTTGTAATGATACTTCAGTATTCCATAGTAACATCTGACAAAAATATTTAAAGACACTGAATTAGCAAACTTCGTGGAAATTAATATTTGTGTCATTCGCAAAACTTTTGGCAACGACTGTACGTTTGTTTATTCCATGTGTAACTCTGTGTTGTTTGTGTTGCACTGCTTTGCTTTATCTTGGCCAGGTCGCAGTTGTAAATGAGAACTTGTTCTCAACTGGCCTACCTGGTTAAATAAAGATTCAATATCAAGGATCTGGAAAGATTATGCATGGAGGAATGGTCTAAGATCCCTCCCAATGTGTTCTCCAACTCATGAAACATTTTAGAAAAAGGCTCAGTGCCGCTATCCTCTCAAGGTGAGGTGTTGTAATTTATTTTATTTAACCTTTATTTATCTACGCAAGTCAGTTAAGAACAAATTCTTATTTACAATGATGGCCTACCCCGGCCAAACCCTCCCCTAACCCGGATGACGCTGGGCCAATTGTGTGCCACCCGATGGAACAAACAGGCCTTTTGCGAAACAATTATATTACTTGTTAAACCAAATCTCTTTCTATGAGCAGTTGTATTAGTATAAAATGATATAACATAATTTCCCAAAAAATGTGAGCATACAATATAGCTCTATTTACATAATTTATTTTATACAGTCATTTTTGGTCATCTTTATCAAGGCTGTCAATAATTTCGGACCCTACTGTATATAGTCTAAGTGTCTGTCTGATACATCTTGCACTCTATATAGTCTGTGTCTGTCTGAAATGCATTGGTCACTAACTCCCTTTGCCCTCCCCCTCAGGTCAGTGCATCCCCTAGCTGTGTGCGGGCAGCCATGAAGATGTTGTACTGTCCCTACTGCAAAGGCCAGGTGGCCCTCAAGCCTTGCCAGAACTACTGTCTCAACGTGATGCGTGGCTGTCTGGCCAACCAGGCTGACCTCGACACAGAGTGGAACAACTTTCTGGGTAAGGGCTTTCATATGCAACAATGACCAGTTAAACATGCTCCAGGGAGGGAGGGAGTGTGTGTGTGGCTTCTGACACTCACTGGGGGACCTCTGGTGTCTGCAGTGTGCTTCCCCCTGCTGGTAGAATCTAGGCCAAAAAAGATTTTAGCACTTTAATTCACATAATTATTTTGGTTTTGGGGGTGTTTGTTTGCAGTTATTGCAGGGTTGCAGTTATTGTGTCCATGACTAACTGAGTTGTCTTATCAGATGCCATGTTGAGTCTGGCTGAGAGGCTGGAGGGGCCCTTCAACTTTGAGTCTGTGATGGACCCCATTGACGTTAAGATCTCTGAGGCCATCATGAACATGCAGGAGAACAGCATGCAGGTGTCACAGAAGGTCAGTCACTTCCTGTCTCAGTTTGTCTTTGACTGTGTGTGTGTCTTCTTTATTCGCCAACCTTTCTGTCTGTGTGCCTGCCTGGTAGCCTGTGTCTATCTGTCTCTGTTTGTCTGTACATTCCACTCACTTGCCTCTCCACCCCTCCAGGTGTTCCAGGGGTGTGGTCAGCCTAAACCAGGTAATGGCTTCCGGTCACGTCGCTCAGTCAAGGAGACAGGATTCACCGGTCGCTTTCGTCCCTACAGCCCTGACGCACGGCCCACTACTGCTGCTGGCACCAGCCTGGACAGACTGGTAAGGCATTGTCAGCCATCTGGCCCAACCGTCAGCATAAATTCAAGAGTTTTCACGTGAGATTCCGAAGTCTTTCAAATGGACTTGGCATAAATGAATGATCCATATCTGTTTGCCTGCCTCTCTCCTTCTGCCCAGACGACAGACGTGAAGAAAAGGCTGAAGCATGCTAAGCAGTTCTGGTCCACGCTGCCAGAATCTGTTTGTGCTGGGGAGAGGATTACGTCTAGGGATGACTGTTGGAACGGAACAGCAAAGAGCAGGTTAGTTTGGCAGGTTGTTTTCTCAAGTCACTCCCTTGATACAGTCACCAACCAACAGTGTCTGCGTCCCAAATTAGACCCTATTCCCCATTTAGTGCACTACTTTTAAAACATAGTACACTATTGTAGGGAATAGGGTGCCATTTCGGATGGAGCCACCATTCTGAAGGCATAAAGTAATGTTGCTGCAGACAGTGAACTAACAGTGTGCTTGGTAGGATCTCCACATTCATTCTTGACCTTCTGCCATAGGTACGAGTCTGTTGTCATGGGCAACGGATTGGCCAATCAGGTGTCCAACCCGGATGTGGAAGTGGACATTACAAAGCCAGATGTGGTGATTCGCAGTCAGATCGCAGTGTTGAAGGAAATGACCAGCTGGCTGAAGGCCGCCCACAGCGGCAATGATATCTCCATCGACCAAGGTGAGGATGGTAAGAACTAGCAGATTAATTAACTTACTGAGGCCCATTGCCCCATGCAGAGCATCTGGGTTGGACACCTGATTGGCACCCTCTACAGGGAACTAAACTTTAGGAAATCTTTTCCATTTCAATAGACAGGTGTGTTGACAACATCATTACAATAATGTGGCGTAACTCTGAGGTAAAAGGCTGTGCGTGTGTAGTTGTTTTCTGAACAGTCAGATAGCTAGCAACAATGACAAGAAGCTGATGTGTGGTGAATCGTAGATGGCTTGTTACAACTAGTTGTATCTTGTTTATGTCTTGTTTTGACATTTGACGTCACATCCTATGCTAATATGGATAAAATTAGCTAACTAACAACTGTAACAATGTATTTGAGAGACAAGTGCTTATTGGGCAAATGTATTTATGTTTTCAATAAACATTTGCATACGAAATATAGCTTACAAATTGTCAATAACCCTTTGATTGTTGGTTAACACCCCACCTGTCTATAAAGATTAGCTGGCCTAGATATTCTGCTCATGTCTTCTGTTTGAAGACTATTGCCTCCCTGTGAGAGAAGGAACCTTATATACCAATTAGCAGACACTTTTGTCCAAAGCGACTTAGTCATGCGTGCATACTTTTTTTACGTATGGGTGGTCCCGGGAATCGAACCCACTATCCTACCGATGCAAGCGCCATGCTCTATCAACTGAGCTAGAGAGGACCACAACCTTTGGTGTTGCCATAAAAATGTCACAACAGACTTGAGTTCTATTTTCATCCCCTGAATGCTGTGTCTTTTCCTGTGTTCATGGCCTCATCAACCTGCTCTCATTTCTTGCCTCCTGAAATCTTCTCACTTCTCTGTCTCTCTCTCCCTCTCTTTTTCTTTCTTTCAGATGAGGATGGTAGCGGAGGACAGGAGAGTGGCAGCGGCTGTGACTCTCCATCCTGTGAGGCGGACGGGGACATCTACTTCTCCATCCCACCCACCCCCATCAACCCCCGTGTGTTCAAGGTGGTGCACCAGGAAACGACCGGTGGAGACCGTATGGCACACGGGAGCATGGCACTGGCACTCTGTGGGCTCACCCTGGCCCTGCTCGCCCCCCATTGGAGATAAAGGGAGGGAAAGGGAGAGAGAGTGAGAAAGTAAGACAGAGAGAAGGGAAAAACTGTCAGGCTTTTAAAAAGACTGCCTTCAGGACCTCAGTCTGCCCGTCATCATGTGGGGGACTCTTGAGTTATTTAAATTTTTCATTTGTTTTTATAAAAATGTACAATACTGTACAGGGATTTCCTTCCAAAATGTTCACTTTTCTTGTTTTTTTTTGCCTTTTGTCCTGATTCAACTGATTCGCCGCTTGCGGCACCTTTTGAGCTAGAATCCCTCCCTCCACATCACCAACAGTGTTTTGAGTTCTTCCATTTCATCCCATTATTCAAATTTGTGTTGTCCATGTATCTGGGCTGGCCAGGGATGAATGTGGCTATGCCAGAAAAGAGAACATCTTGGTTACATGTTGAAGCTCTAGACTGGCTCTCAAAGCTAAGAGTACAGTAGCTCTGTGGGAAAATACTAAGAAGTTACAGGGCTGATGTTTAGATGGTTCGTTAGGTGATTGAACTAGCTGGCGAGGGGTTCTAGGGGCTTCTGTGTGCCCAGGTGTGCATCCATAATGTGGAAGGAGTACCACTTCCCAAACACTCAAATACAAAACTGGTCCACTGAGATCATACCTCATGTGTGTTCTCTGAATCGTCAGTATACACTAGCAGTGTTGAAATGGAACATGTCTGATGGAGTTGGATGTACGGGGAGGTCCTGATGTAGGCCAGAAGAGAAAGCTGGTGACTTGAGAGGAGGGTCCCCCCCCTCCCTGTCATTCCCTTATAGAAGGCAGAGCTTACAAAGAGCAGTCCTCTGTGTCCTCGGTCAGAGAGTCTATTCAGTTCAGAGCAGACTCAGACTCCGCACAGTTTGTCTTGCATATTATAAAAGAACATGATCTAGACAGGGAGTAGCTTGTATCTCCAAAAGGTTTGAGATGTAGCAGAAAAGAGAAACCAAGACACAGTTGAGTGACTTTGTGAATTGAGTCAGAGATGAGAGAAACGTGGAGACTGAGTATGATGAAATTGTAACACAGGGTTTTATGTTGAGGAAGTTTTCTAATTGTTAGTAATTTTTTGGTATATACTGTGTGTGTGTGTGTGTGTGTGTGTATATCTATCTATATATATATATATATATAT